>NC_141819.1:9608367-9929617 GCF_982586985.1 Callionymus lyra
CCATTTCTTGTTGAGTCCATTGTGCTGATGGTATCTGTGATCATTCTCCTGACATGTGACTGTTGCAACAATCAGTCTCATCAAGTTGATCATGGTTTTCAACATTTTCAAGGTCAAACATTAAGAGAGAAAACTGTAGATTTCCTACTTTGAATATGACGTGTTGATAAATGTCACTTCCTGTTGGAGCAGTTAAATCTATTTTCAGCTCATGAACTGAATATTGAAAAACATTTGCTTTGTTTCTTATTCAAGTAGATCAGTGTCATCAGAGAATTGAAGGATTGAATTAAAATTTTAATTTTAGTGAAATATTGTATTTTTTTAACCATAGAATTATGTTCTGTATATTTTTTTTCAATAATTTGAATATATATTATAAATTGGATTTTAAACACTTTAACATTTTAAAATTATATTTAAAAGGCGACTTGTTCAAAATATTGAATCTCGAGTTTTTTTATTTATTATTCCATACCAGCATTTATAATAGATTTTGAAGACTTTGACATTTTCATAATTCATTTAAAAGGATACTTGTTAATTACAATAATAAAATCCATTTGTGAAAAAACTTTTACTCATTTAAAAAAATGTATTATTATTATTCAATAAAAATAAATTGAACGATCAATATACAAATTATTTAAATATTTAATATTAAATTATTAAAAAAAACTAATTGAACATTTGAAAGGTTGAAACCATTCAATATTGTGATGACACTGATATACTTCCATAGTTTCTCTTCATCTGGTCCATCAACATCAAATCAACCATAACATGAACACATTCAATCAAACACTTGTTGATGTTCAAAAGTCCAGCATGAATCAATGACGTGTCAATAGTTGGTATCAAAGGTTTGAAAGAAACTTTGACTGAACTATATTAGAGAGGAAGCAGACAACAAACCACAACTGAAGATCTTATCAATGTAAATATTTGAGTTTGTCTTTAAATAAACTCTTTCAATTCTTGTCAAATAGAACATTTAAAAAGTCACTTGTTGATGAAACTCGTCTCTTTCACAGCCTGAGAGACTGTGAACTGTCAGAGAGAAGTTGTTCACTTCTGTCCTCAGTCCTCAGCTCTCCGTCCTCTAGTCTGACTCTACTGGACCTGAGTCACAACAAGCTGCAGGATCCAGGAGTGGAGCTGCTGTCTGCTGGACTGAAGAGTCCACACTGTCACCTGGAGACTCTCAGGTCAGAACATCATCTTTTCTACATCATCAAAGCTCAAATGTAAAGTCAGAGGTGGAAACACGAGTCAAAGTCTGTCATCACTTTGTTCTTCAGTGAAGCAGCTCATAGATACATTTGTATGTTTGTGTAGCAGGTAAAGATGTTACGTAGTTTATAAAAATATCATCTTAATAAATCATTGTAATGATGAACAAACAAACGTCAAATTTAAAAAAAGTTAATAATAATCAAAACAACAGTCGTTGCATATTCTTTATCCAGTGTTCTCGCGTCATCTGTCTCTTAGAAGCAAAAACACTTTAGAGTTGAATCTTGAGGTTTGTCTTTGATTTGTTTTCATCGTTTGTTTATCCACCGTTGTTGTCTCTGTTCTTCTCTTATGGTTCATCTGTTGTTCATGAGGTCTACGACTATTTTAACAGTCGACTGGTCACCAAATATTGAAACCATTAAGTCGACTAATCGCATCATTCTTACATTTTTCTTCAATTTATCATGAAGTTTCTTTAATGAAACAAAACTACTTTACTTACTTTAGGCTTCTTTTGAAGCTAAATATGTTGATAAATGTACATTGAAGCCAATAAGTTTTGTTTGTCATGTCTTTCACTGAGACTTCAATTCATTCAGCAACAGTCCAAACCAACAGAGTCAAAACAACCATCAACGGAGACTTAAAACATAAACAAAAAAACAGGAGATCTTTGTTTACTTGATAAGTATTTTGTACACGTCAGTATTATTAAAGGAATCACAAATACATTTGTTTTGTGACAGAGAAAACACTCAGAGTGGTGACTTTGACTAACTGAACCACATTAACAAGTCTTTTTAAAGTCAATTATGTTCAATAATTTACTGTTTTTACTTGAATTTGATGTTGCAACTGTGTGAATAAAATCATTATAAAATAAAGATAAATAATACAATTATAAATGACTCAGTTTCACTGACACGTATAAAAAGTATAGTTTTGTAAAAGCATCAGGTAACAGTCAAATCATAAATTGATGATCATTTTAAAGACGTGGTTAAAGTCATCATGTGTGGTGGATGTAAAGAGATCAATGAAAGTTGATGTCATTTGCTGTAAGATTAACTTCAAATGTGAAGAAGATATTTCTGTTTGATTATTGATTCTTTCAGGTAGTAGATCCAGAAATGAACATTTTATTTTGTAACATTTAGGAAATCCATGTGTGGTGAGTTGTTTGTTTTTGTACAGTGTAGGCTGCCCTCATCGTGTACTGACACTATTGTTAACTCGTCATCTTCATCAGCCGCTGGTTACGACTTCTTCACCCTCATTTAGAGGATTAGCGCCCCCACAAACAGGACAGGAGAGATAAAGTATTGACGTGACAACCAAGTGTGTTGTAAGAAAATATCAATATTTGTGCTCAGGTTATATACGGGTGTGAAAACTAACATGTTGGTAAGAAATGTCTTTCTCCAATGATTTGTGAGGCTCATCTACAACTACTTCACTTCACACTGAACACATGTGTCTCCATTTCTTGTTGAGTCCATTGTGCTGATGGTATCTGTGATCATTCTCCTGACATGTGACTGTTGCAACAATCAGTCTCATCAAGTTGATCATGGTTTTCAACATTTTCAAGGTCAAACATTAAGAGAGAAAACTGTAGATTTCCTACTTTGAATATGACGTGTTGATAAATGTCACTTCCTGTTGGAGCAGTTGAATCTATTTTCAGCTCATGAACTGAATATTGAAAAACATTTGCTTTGTTTCTTATGCAAGTAGATCAGTGTCATCAGGGAATTAAAGAATTTAATTACATTTTTATTGGATTGAAATGTTGTATTTTTTTAACCATAGAATTATGTTTTGAATATTTAATTCAATAATTTCAATATTGAAAGGTTGATTTTGTTTTCATTGAATAATGGAATCATTTTTTACACATAGAGTTTGATATTCTTATTTATAATAATTCAAAAATAAATAATTTTGATTCAATATTTTATTTATTTTCTTAAACAGACTGATAGGTGCAGCAGAAAATAAATTCAATCTTTAATATACGAGTCATTTAGATATTTAGTATTCAATTATTCAAAAAACTAATTCAACATTTGAAAGGTTGAAACCATTCAATATTGTGATGACACTGATATACTTCCATAGTTTCTCTTCATCTGGTCCATCAACATCAAATCAACCATAACATGAACACATTCAATCAAACACTTGTTGATGTTCAAAAGTCCAGCATGAATCAATGACGTGTCAATAGTTGCTATCAAAGGTTTGAAAGAAACTTTGACTGAACTATATTGGATAGGAAGCAGACAACAAACCACAACTGAACATCTTATCAATGTAAATAGTTGAGTTTGTCTTTAAATAAACTCTTTAAATTCTTGTCAAATAGAAAATTTAAAAAGTCACTTGTTGATGAAACTCGTCTCTTTCACAGGCTGAGAGAATGTGCACTGTCAGAGAGAAGTTGTGAACTTCTGTCCTCAGTCCTCAGCTCTCTGTCCTCTAGTCTGACTGAACTGGACCTGAGTAGTAACTACAGAATGAAGGATCCAGGAGTGGAGCTGCTGTCTGCTGGACTGAAGAGTCCACACTGTCACCTGGAGACTCTCAGGTCAGAACATCATCTTTTCTACATCATCAAAGCTCAAATGTAAAGTCAGAGGTGGAAACACGAGTCAAAGTCTGTCATCACTTTGTTCTTCAGTGAAGCAGCTCATAGATACATTTGTATGTTTGTGTAGCAGGTAAAGATGTTACGTAGTTTATAAAAATATCATCTTAATAAATCATCGTAATGATGTACAAACAAGCGTCAACTTTAAATGAAAATGAATAATAATCAAAAGAACATATTTCAAAGTTGAATGTGGTCAGAATGTGGGACTATCACAGCACTAACAACTGCTTCTGTCTCAATGTTTTCTTGGCTTGTTCCCTGAATGAACTTTTGTGTTTGTTCATCTTCAACTGAAGGACATGAAACACACAAACTTTGCTGAGTTCATCATTCTGCAGCTGTTGACCAATGAAATACTTGAAGACAGAAAGTCAACCACTGACACGCTTTTATTCTGTAACATTTGCTATTGGTTCATCCTTCTTGGTCAGGGCCCTCTCATCCCTGATGCATTCAATTGATGTGAGACAGAGGATCAGTGATGAAAACATAGATTCTGAAAGACTCAGAGAAACACAACACAAATACATGTAAACATGTTTAAAGACTAAGAAGAGTTTTG
The DNA here is from genome assembly GCF_982586985.1 of Callionymus lyra. Lineage (NCBI taxonomy): Eukaryota > Metazoa > Chordata > Actinopteri > Syngnathiformes > Callionymidae > Callionymus > Callionymus lyra. The sequence continues at coordinate 9,612,825 of NC_141819.1, forward strand.
ATTCATGTTTTATGATCAGGAAAAAGGATGTCAGGTCAGCCTGGAATTGAACCCTCAACCTGTTGCCCACTGGTTCAGAAGACATTAGTAGAAACATGTGGCCTCATTAATTATACTGCGTATACACAAATGAACGTGTACAAAACATTTATTTATAGAAAATAAACATAAAGTTAGCATGTGTGACCTTCACAGCAGCTCTGAGCCTGATTTCTACACAATCTTCATCTTAAATTCAAGTTTCTTGAATGAAACAAAACGACGAAGGTTACATCAATAAAAATGCAGCTTTATTTAACTTTACTGTTTCATACAAAAAAATCAACTTTTGTACTTTTCTCAGGAAATGTGTTCTATAAAAAAAAACAAAAAAAACAAAGGGGTTCTTCTTCATAGCCCTCTTTGTCCGACTGCATGTATTTAATTTAAAATATTCATGTCAGGTATTACTTTAAGCTTCTTTTAAATCTAAATATGTTGATAAATGTACATTGAAGCCAATAAGTTTTGTTTGTCATGTCTTTTACTGAGACTTCAATTCATTCAGCAACAGTCCAAACCAACAGAGTCAAAAGAACCATCAATGGTGATTTATAACATAAACAAAAAAACAGCAGATCTTTGTTAAATTGATAAGTATTTTGTACACGTCAGTATAAAAGTCACTTCCTGTTGGAGCAGTTGAATCTATTTTCAGCTCATGAACTGAATATTGAAAAACATTTGCTTTGTTTCTTATGCAAGTAGATCAGTGTCATCAGAGAATTGAAGGATTGAATTTAACATTTGGCTTTTTTTTCAAGTTACTATTAGTTTACCATAGAATTATTTTCTGAATAATTTAATTAAATAATTTGAATATTAAAAGGTTGATTTTGTTTTCATTGAATAATGAAATAATGTTTTACACATATATGGTTATATTATTATTAATAATAATTTAAAAACAGGTAATCTTGATTCAATTATTATATTTTCTTATACAGACTGACAGGTGCAGCAGAATGTCTGCCTCAATATTTGGTTCTGTTTTTCTATTGCTCATTTTATGTATTATTTTATTATTTTAATTTGTACTGACACTAGAATTACTTTGTTGTGTTGTCGTAACTGTCAATAAAAGTTTCTGATTCTGATTCTGATACTTCTATTACAGGCAGAAACCACAGATTGATCTTGAGATGTAGTGAAAGACTTTTTAAACTCCAGACCTTGTAATAAAGTTAACACATTGTCAGGAAAATATCTAAATATTTGTTTTGATGTTGTCACATGATCGTCTATGTGTCACATGATTGGCTGAAAGTACGATCAAGTAGCTCGTTACTCTTTTGGTTTTGTCTGGTGACTCTGTTATACCAGCATTTATATTGGATTTTAATCACTTTGACATTTTCATAATGAATTTAAAAGGATACTTGTTAATAACAATAATAAACTCTATTTGTGAAAAAGTTTTAGTCATTTAAAAAACATTATTATTATTATTATTCAATAAAAATAAATTGAACCTTCAATATACAAATTATTTAATTATTGAATATTCAATTATTCAAAAAACTAATTCAACATTAGAAAGGTTGAAACCATTTAATATTGTGATGACACTGATATACTTCCATAGTTTCTCTTCATCTGGTCCATCAACATCAAATCAACCATAACATGAACACATTCAATCAAACACTTGTTGATGTTCAAAAGTCCAGCATGAATCAATGACGTGTCAATAGTTGGTATCAAAGGTTTGAAAGAAACTTTGACTGAACTATATTAGAGAGGAAGCAGACAACAAACCACAACTGAAGATCTTATCAATGTAAATAGTTGAGTTTGTCTTTAAATAAACTCTTTCAATTCTTGTCAAATAGAAAATTGAAAAAGTCACTTGTTGATGAAACTCGTCTCTTTCACAGCCTGAGAGACTGTGAACTGTCAGAGAGAAGTTGTTCACTTCTGTCCTCAGTTCTCAGCTCTCCGTCCTCTAGTCTGACTGAACTGGACCTGAGTGACAACAAGCTGCAGGATCCAGGAGTGGAGCTGCTGTCTGCTGGACTGAAGAGTCCACACTGTCACCTGGAGACTCTCAGGTCAGAACATCATCTTTTCTACATCATCAAAGCTCAAATGTAAAGTCAGAGGTGGAAACACGAGTCAAAGTCTGTCATCACTTTGTTCTTCAGTGAAGCAGCTCATAGATACATTTGTATGTTTGTGTAGCAGGTAAAGATGTTACGTAGTTTATAAAAATATCATCTCAATAAATCATTGTAATGATAAACAAACAAGCGTCAACTTTAAATTAAAATGAATAATAATCAAAACAACAGTCGTTGCATATTCTTTATCCAGTGTTCTCGCGTCATCTGTCTCGTAGAAGACAAAACACTTTAGAGTGGAATCTTGAGGTTTGTCTTTGATTTGTTTTCATTGTTTGTTTTTTCCACCGTTGTTGTCTCTGTTCTTCTCTTATGATTCATCTGTTGTTCATGAGGTCTACGACTATTTTAACAGTCGACTGGTCAGCAAATATTGAAACCATTAAGTCGACTAATCGCATCATTCTTACATTTTACTTCAATTTATTATGAAGTTTCTTTAATGATACAAAACTACTTTACTTATTTTAAGCTTCTTTTGAAGCTAAATATGTTGATAAATGTACATTGAAGCCAATAAGTTTAGTTTGTCATGTCTTTCACTGAGACTCCAATTCATTCAGCAACAGTCCAAACCAACAGAGTCAAAACAAACATCAACGGTGACTTAAAACATAAACAAAAAAACAGCAGATCTTTGTTTACTTAATAAGTATTTTGTACACGTCAGTATAATTAAAGGAATCATAAATACATTTGTCTTGTGACAGAGAAAACACTCAGAGTGGTGACTTTGACTAACTGAACCACATTAACAAGTCATTTCAAAGTCAATTGTGTTCAATAAATTACTGTTTTTATTTGAATTTAATGTTGCAACTGTGTGAATAAAATCATTATAAAATAAAGATAAATAATACAATTATAAATAACTCAGTTTCACTGACACGTATAAAAACTATAGTTTTGTAAAAGCATCAGTTAACAGTCAAATCATATATTGATGATCATTTTAAAGACGTGGTTAAAGTCATCATGTGTGATGGATGTAAAGAGATCAATGAAAGTTGATGTCATTTGCTGTAAGATTAACTTCAAATGTGAAGAAGATATTTCTGTTCGATTATTGATTCTTTCAGGTAGTAGATCCAGAAATGAACATTTTATTTTGTAACATTTAGGAAATCCATGTGTGGTGAGTTGTTTGTTTTTGTACAGTGTAGGCTGCCCTCATCGTGTACTGACACTATTGTTAACTCGTCATCTTCTTCAGCCGCTGGTTACGACTTCTTCACCCTCATTTAGAGGATTAGCGCCCCCACAAACAGGACAGGAGGGATGAAGTATTGACGTGACAACCAAGTGTGTTGTAAGAAAATATCAATATTTGTGCTCAGGTTATATACGGGTGTGAAAACTAACATGTTGGTAAGAAATGTCTTTCTCCAATGATTTGTGAGGCTCATCTACAACTACTTCACTTCACACTGAACACATGTGTCTCCATTTCTTGTTGAGTCCATTGTGCTGATGGTATCTGTGATCAATCTCCTGACATGTGACTGTTGCAACAATCAGTCTCATCAAGTTGATCATGGTTTTCAACATTTTCAAGGTCAAACATTAAGAGAGAAAACTGTAGATTTCCTACTTTGAATATGACGTGTTGATAAATGTCACTTCCTGTTGGAGCAGTTGAATCTATTTTCAGCTCATGAACTGAATATTGAAAAACATTTGCTTTGTTTCTTATGCAAGTAGATCAGTGTCATCAGAGAATTGAAGGATTGAATTTAACATTTTATTAATATGTTGAATTTTTTAACCATAGAATTATGTTCTGAATAATTTATTTCAATAATTTGAATATATATTATAAATTGGATATTAAACACTTTCACGTTTTAAAATTAAATTTTAAAGGCTTCTTGTTAAAAATATTGAATCTCGAGTTTTTTAATTTATTATTCCATACCAGCATTTATAATAGATTTAAAAAAGAAAAAAAGAAAATTTATATTAGATAAAAACTTTGACATTTTCATAATGAATTTAAAAGGATACTTGTTGATTGCAATAATAAACTCTATTTTTGAAAAAAGTTGTACTCATTTAAAAAACGTTATTATTATTATTATTCATTAATGTTAACCTTCAATATACAAGTCATTTGATTCTTTAATATTCAATTATTTAAAAAACGAATTGAACATTTGAAAGGTTGAAACCATTCAATATTGTGATGACACTGATATACTTCCATAGTTTCTCTTCATCTGGTCCATCAACATCAAATCAACCATAATATGAACACATTCAATCAAACACTTGTTCAAAAGTCCAGCATGAATCAATGACGTGTCAATAGTTGGTATCAAAGGTTTGAAAGAAACTTTGACCGAACTATATTAGAGAGGAAGCAGACAACAAACCACAACTGAAGATCTTATCAATGTAAATAGTTGAGTTTGTCTTTAAAGAAACTCTTTCAATTCTTGTCAAATAGAAAATTGAAAAAGTCACTTGTTGATGAAACTCGTCTCTTTCACAGGCTGAGTAGTTGTGGACTGTCAGAGAGAAGTTGTTCACTTCTGTCCTCAGTCCTCAGCTCTCCGTCCTCTAGTCTGACTCTACTGGACCTGAGTAACAACAAGCTGCAGGATCCAGGAGTTGAGCTGCTGTCTGCTGGACTGAAGAGTCCACACTGTCACCTGGAGACTCTCAGGTCAGAACATCATCTTCTCTTGGTTCTGATAAGTTTCTAAAAGTGTTTCTTCTTCATTTCAGTCTGTCAGAGTGTCAGATCTCAGAGAGAGGTTGTTCTTCTCTGGCCTCAGCTCTGACATTGAACCCATCCCACCTGAGAGAACTGGACCTGAGCAGGAATCATCCAGGAGGACCAGGACTGGAGCTGCTGTCTGCTGGACTGAAGAGTCCAGACTGGAGACTGGAGACTCTCAGGTATGAACAGAGCAGCAGAACTCACTGACTGAACTCCAAAGATCTTCAGACTGAACATTTGATGATCAGATTCTTCATCTGAACTGAGCACATGAATCCAAACTCTGAGTTCCTCCATGTTCTCCTGCTGGACACCAGTGGAAGCATGAAGGAGACAGTTGAGACTGAGCAGCCTGTTTATAGATCCATCTTTGTTGTCATCAACAGTCTTGACTGAGTCGTCCACTGAGAATGAAACAATATTCATGAAACATCTGAATCAAATTAATCTGATCTTCTGACTCTTTCTTCCTCCAGACTGTAGACCACATAGGTTAGACCTTCATCCATGAATGGTAAGTTTGATTCCATGGATTGACTTCAACATCAAAGCTCATCTGCTGACACAGCAGTTGAAGGTCTTTGTGGACATGGACTTGATGAAGAAGATTCCAGAACAAACGTGCAGATGTTAAAGACTCACAGTTACAGTATCAAGTGAAGCTCTGATTCCAAATCTTCAAGACCTTCAGCTCAAAACTCTTCAGGAGCTTCAACATCAACATTGTTTCAGTTTGACTGTCAGTGGAGAACAAAGAAATATTTCTGTCAAATATTTGAAATCAGACGTGCGTTTGATCATCAACTCACAATGTTGAGTCACTTTAAACATCATTTCACACATGAATCACTTCATATTGAATCATGTGTTCACTTGAACATCTTCATCACAACTAGACTAGACTCATGTTAGCTACATGCTAGTTTAGCTGCTGACTTCATCTTCAAATCTGACATCCAAGATGATTCTGGGATGTTTCAGTCACATGGTTCTTCTCTCAAGTTCTCAGAAGAATGTTGACAGAACATTGACTCGTCTCAGTTTGGATCAGTATATGATCGTCAAGACAACGTCTGTTCTTCCACCATCATCACCTCATGTCTCTTCTTCTCTCAGTCTTCACTCTCACTGGACTCACACACAGCAGCGCCTCCTACTGTCCAACAACAACAGGAACTTGATGGAGGATCAGGATTATCTGGATCATCCTGCCAGATTTGAAATGCTGCGACTGAGGAGTGACTACCACAGTGACTCTCAGAAGAAACAGAGGGAAATAACTTGAAGTGAATTACAGATCAAGCAAGAAGATGAATGTTAAGATGTTCCTTCCAGACTGTTTGATCAACTTCAAATGACTTCAACACATGATTTTAATTTTTACAGCTCGACTTATTCTTGAAACATCCTGACCTGAAGAGGAATAATCTCTTAAAAGATACAACTAATTGTTCATTGTTTTGCTGCACGTGTGATTATATATTTGTAATGGTTGTTTTCTGAAGTCTGCTCCAGGACAACAGTTTCCACATTGAACTGATCCTGATGCAAAGAAAGTTGTGGATTCCTGCAGTTAAGTCTTGAAATCACTCATTAGATCCTGATTTTAAAAGGAAAGCATGGAAACACATCATTTAGATGTTAAAGTTCATCGTAAAACTACGATGTTTTTAGTAGTATTGGTTTATAAAAGAGCCACAAGAATGTTGTTTTACTTGTCTTGTCCACTAGAGGGTAGTCGCGCTTTTTCTATGAAGCAGTGAATCAAAGAGAAACTTTTGAGACCAAAGAAGGAAAATCTCTCAACAAAACCAATAAACATCATGTATTTAAACAAAGTAATAGTACTTTTCTAACCTGAACTCTAGAATTCAAGGGTGATATAATTCCATATCAGCAGCTGAAGAAAGACTAAACAATTAGTTAAATTGAAAATTGTAATAAAGTATGAATATTCTGTTCACTCGCTCTCTTCACTTTGATGTTCCCTGATCTTGTTTTTAAATAAATCCAATGGTTTGGTCACTTTATTTTTGTTCATCTTCTGTCCAAAATAATTCACACACACATACACCTGCACACACACTCTACATGTCATCCCAGCAGTGGCCACTTGATGACGCTAGTGTAGCTATTTCATTGTGACTATAGTCCACCTTTAGTAACGTGATAATAATGAGGTTTAATCTGAAAAACACCCCATAAAATGATTATTAATAGGAAATAAAGAAATGACTTTGATGATAACTAGCTTCTCTCTATAGACTACTTATTAGTTGACAAGAGAAGTAATTTATAAGAAATTAATATTTATAAAACAGTTTATTTTGAAGCAAAAAAAGAATAAAGACATCAAACATGTTTAAAATCTAACAATATATTTCTCCATATTAATGGCATCCTGGGGGTCAATGGATCAGCGTTCACGTCACATCCTCTGTCAGTACTAGAGCCCGCCAAGGGAAAAAGGATCCTTCCAGCAGAATAAATTCTAAGAGACAAAGCCCGAGAGCCAAGTTAAGGAATCTTAGTCACAGTCTAAAGCCGAAAGTAAACAGCTCCAAGACCACCTTGCAGTAGGACCTGCCCTTTGAATACTACAAATAAACGTTGAAGGCTTTTCTGCAGCCAAGCAAAGTCCTCGCTTTCCAATGATGGATTGATGTCAAAGAGGAAGACGATACACCATCAATGGCTTTGACCTCCTGTGCCACACTCCACATGCCAAACATGGACTTGCCTCCTAGGTACAGTCTGACAGACAACAATCTATTTGAAAAATAACATAATTATCGTTAGCTTCCATATTGTTCATGTGTACAAGCCACCTCGTGCCAACTAGGACCTGCAGGTCTTACCTATCCTACCCACCCTGCCATCTACGTATGTGGGGGGCAGCCACCCCCCTGACTGCAGATACCCAGTAGTGGATAGTGTTGGTGAGGCACTTTCAGACTGGGCATCTAGAAAGAACCTTTTTCTGACACACGACCCCAAACAAAGAGGATCTTTCCACTCAGCCAGGTGAGAAATGCATCAGTAAAGCTGGTGTCCCCCAAGTTCTTGTGGCCGGGCCAAGGTTCACCATCATAAACTGACAGAAAAGTCAACAATAGAGAATATGACGAGTTCAAAATTTAATAAAAAGGTTTAATGGCATGATTAACTACATGAACAAATTCTTAACTTATCCCTCAAAAAAAAACACTATGACAAATGACTGAAAAGAAAAGATAATATTGAAGTATGATGACTGGCAACATGTTTATTCACCAAATTCATTCAGCAAATGTTTCTGGTATCAATGATTGACTGATGTTGTTTGTAACTCCAGACAGTAGGGGGCGTTAACTCCTTGAGAAGAATGCGTGGATAGAAAAGACCCTCAGACAACATGGTTCTGAACATTCTCATGATCTTCAGTGACTGTCGGCCGATAAGAAGCTGGATGTTGTGTTTTGGAGAAGCAGCTACACGCTGCTGTTCAACTGCAGATCTTGTTGGTACCAGTCGTGAACAAGCAGGACAAGAAGTCCACTTGAGTCACTGTGTAGTGTGTGTGCGCGGCTGATGTGAGCTGGTGTTTCTTGTGAGTGTGGAGCGACTCGTGAAGGTTTGCGAGCATGTCAGCATTTCAGTCACATTAGTTTCACAAACTAAGTTTAAATGTATTTTAGACTGACAGCTCAGAGCTTGAGTGAGTCTTTGATAGCCTCCTCTCTTCCACGTCACCACTGCACTCGCCCAGGTATGTGTTTCTTTATTCAAACCAACCTCGCAAGTTGATTTGATCATTGTTTTAACTAGTGATTGTTTTAATGTATTGTTCATCTCACGTCAAGGCCTGAGTGCGGTACGGCATCAGGTGGTCGCTTCACCTCGTCACCTTATAAACCGATGCTGTTTTGTCTCCGTGTGAAGTGATATTCAACTGTCTGTCCAATTCTCACTCTGTTGAATTCAGTCAATTATCCTGACATTAGACTGTTCACAAGCAGAAGTTCTGGGATTATTGTTAATTCATTGTTTGCATGTTTTTGAGTTTGTTTTGAATCTTTATTTTCTCCATCTTTTGTGGTTTGTTTGGTTGTTTTATATTTAATTATAATCTGTCCTTATTTAGTTTAAAGAACTGATGCATATTCATGAAAAGATCCCACAGGCTGTAGTGATTTTTGGACCCTGGTGGTGGCTTCCACCTGCAGGTCTGTAGTCAGGGCCGGCCCAAGCCTCCAGGGGGCCCTAAGCCAAATATGATTTCAGGGCCCTCTATATCTGCCAATAATATTGATTGTTGATCATTCACACACCTACTACAGTACAAATGTAATGCACCTGTCATGTCTTTACACATTTAAGAAGGTGGTCTAGGAAATTACACAAATAATACCAATAGAATGATACAATAATTCCAAAGAATGACATATGAATAATGTTCAGGGGCCACATATTGTTTCAAAATTCACATTAAAATGACAAAACTGTAATACCAATGTGCCAAAAAGGATAGTGCAAAAACAAAACAGTAACAGCAATGTGCAGATAAATTGTAGTGCAAGAACAAATTAAAATCAGGTAAATATATACAAATAATAACCAAACAATTCAGTACAAAATGTAGACAAATGTCAATAATGATGTAAATGAACATGAAACCAGGTAACAAAAATAGTTTAAAAAATAAACAAAGTTGAACAATTAGCTCTTAAAATATAACAATGTAAAAGATTTGGTTTCTGCTCTTAATGTTACCCCCTCCTTAAAACCTATGATTCCTTGCTTATCTGGAGGAAAGTCATTTATGACGTCATTGTATTTGATGTGATGGTCAACTTTGTTATTAATACTCATCACTGCCAGTCCACTTAGTCGGTCACAGGGAGAGTGCACGCTATCCGTAGAGCTACCCATAGATATGGGTTCAACTCACAGATCTCATTTTGAGACAGGTAAGTGAGCAGTTCAAATGGGACTGTCTGTGCTTTAGGGAGATCTGGAAGGTAATAATATATGTTTAAATCTTATTGAGATCATTTGACATTTCCATGAAACGTGCTCTTAACTTACCAGGTAAATCAGCTGTGGCCACAGACAGGGAGTCTGAGGGGACAGTGGGCACAGAGGATGGAGATGTGAGGCAAGTCTCTATAGAGGATGGAGATGGACCTAAGATGAAATACATAAACACACATAATAATGAGATACTTTCTCTGAATTAATTTCCCTTCTGGTGTAATTGTTATTATTACTAATTAAATGTACTGTGTAGTGCTAGTCTTTCCCTGAACTGATATGTCTCCAACCAACAGTTGAGCCTGAGGATGATTCTGTTCCTCCACAGTACTTCAACAGTGTTCCTGTGTTTCACGTTATGAGTTAATGTAAAAATACAAAAAGGTTTATTTTACTCACATAAATGACAATGCTCTGCAGCAAACAATTTGAGCAACATTTCCTATCAGTCTGATCCCAAAACATGTGGCTTGCACTGTTTACTATCAAACATTATCAAAAACTTTTTTTTGAAGCCAAAAAGGGAAAAAAAAAAGGGAGGGGGGACATATATGTTGGCGTATGCAATTTTTTTAGTATGTAGTATGTAGTATGTAGTATGTAGTATGTGGTATGTAGTATGTAGTATGTAGTATGTAGTATGTAGTATGTGGTATGTAGTATGTAGTATGTAGTATGTGGTATGTAGTATGTAGTATGTAGTATGTTGTATGTTGTATGTAGTATGTAGTATGAAGTATGAATATTAAGCTAAAACAGGCCAGTTGAAAGATAACTCTATTTCGTTTTTAACTAGCTAGCTAATATGTTATTAACGGCTTCAAAAATCTCGTTAAATTAATATTCACTACATATAAACGACCCTAAGCGGTCGCATACTTAGTCATTTGTTTTTGTTGATGAAATCATCGAGCCTATTGTTAAATAGCTTCTGTAGTATTTTTGACAGTTGTGGCAGTATTGAGATTGGTCTGTAGTTGGTAAACTCATGTGTATCTTGAACAGGGGAATAACTTTGGCCACTTTCATTTTGGTGGGAAATGTCCCAGTTTGGAATGAGAGATTGAAAATGTTATGTAGCGACCGATGATTCCAGGTAAGACATTTTTAATCAGTTTGATATCCAGGTCATTATCATCAGTGGATGTTTTTGCTACACATTTGTTGACCAGGTGTCTAATCTCTGTGAGGAACGATTCATGTCTGTGTTCTTATCAAAGTGGTCCCAGTGTAGGGGTGAGACCGGAATGTCCTTGGCTAGCTCCGTCCAGATGTTCACAAAGAATTCATTGAATCTGTTTGTATTGATTTCTGGTTCTCTTGCTGCATGTTGTTGTACTTAAAGTAAGGAGTAACTCGGTTTTGAGCGTTTATTGTCAGTAACATCATTTAAAATATCCCATAATTTTTTAGTATGATTCATGTTTTCTGCTAATAAATTGCTGTAGTATTGTTTCTTGCGTTCATTTAAGATACTGTTTAGTTTGTTTCTGTGCCTTTTGTATCTAATTTCTGTATTTTTTTCCTGCAGGCATTTATCAATGTTTTTGTAAGCCATGGTTTCACCTTCTTTTTATGATGTGTCTTTTTTTCACAAGGCAGTGTTTGTCATAGTGTTTAAAAGTTTGCCAAAAAGAATCATATGCATCATTCACATCTGTTTCATTGTAAACATTGTTCCAGTTCTGCCTCAGTAGTTCATTATTCAGTGAATTCAACCCTCCTTCAGTCCTGACCCGAATGTATGTGTTTTTGTTCTGAGCCTGTCTCACAGTGCATTTCCAGTCATAGATAGCAAAGATTGGTAGGTGGTCACTTATATCATTAATAAGGAGACCTCCTGCTATGTCATTAACATCAGTAAAAATATGATCCATAAAAGTAGCACTCTGTATCGTGACCCTGCTAGGGCGTGTGATGATAGGTTGTAAGCCCATTGTAAATCACCACAGATAAAAATTCCCCCAAACTCCCACCTGTTCTTCGCTCTTCTGCATGAAGTCAAAACATACTGATCATTTGAACTCTCTGCTAACTTCAACATGTATTTAAACAAAACACATGACAAACATTAACATCCACAGACATACAAAGTTTGAAATAAACAACTCATGTTATTATCATCATATTATGTGAAGCTTCAAACTTGACCAGCAGACTTACAAACGTACCTATGGACAGACAGGAGAAATAGAATTGGACCTTTTATGAATTCATGACAATAAGAAAATCTATCTGCACAAGAAATGTAAGATGTCAACTTGTAATTAGTGATGTGTCGATGAAGCTTCATGAAACAGTGTCATTTTCTCCTGAGTCCACTAGATGTCACTCTTTGCTCTATAATCTATTGCTTTGAAAAGCTATTCTATTGAAATCACATCATTATAAGCTGATGGCGCCCCCTACTGTCCTCTATGAATTGAACTGTGAAAAATAATAATAATAACAATCTCTATTTATATAGCGCCTTTCTAGACCAGGGTCACACATACTGATTGGAGTAGGCTGCACCACATGGCGCCGAATCTGCCATCAGGAGCAATCAGGGTAAAGTGTCTTGCTCAGGGACACAACGACACAAGCTTGTCTGGGATTGAACCTGCAACCTTTTATCTTGATCTTTAAAGTATGTACTTTTTTGAGTTTTGTTTTGTTTGTCTAAGCGCTTTGTGACCCTGGTCTCGAAAAGCGCTATATAAATAAATATTACTTACTTACTTACTTACTTTTGGACTGCAGGCAACCACTCTACCATCTGAGCTATGACACCCCCTAAGACACTGTTTCACGAAGCTTCATTGACACATCATTACTTCTAATCCAACTTCCCTCAGACCTTAATTAATGCTAAAAGAAGGACATATTGGGAATATATGAAACCTGAAAACTATCAGATGGTCTGAAAATTGTCTTAACATAGGGGAAGATCAAAATATATCTCTGTGTTTTTCGTTGTAATAGTATATTCAGAATAAATCATTTTAAGAACAAAAAGTAAACAATGAAAATAATATAGAATAGTTGTCTATACACCGCTGGCAGCCAATGACACACAATCTGAAAAATTAAATTTAGAATAAAATATTAAATTGACAAAATTTAAATACGAAATGGTTAATATGTCTCAGAACTGCTTCTGGTGTTCTAAGGCAACAATAAACATTTTTTGAAGAAAATATAACGCGAGGAAAATAATTGACTTCAAAAGTTTAACAATGAGAAATAAAAAATGTATTCAGGAAAAGGATAAGAGTAATATAGTTTCAGTCTCTAAATTAATTTATTAAATATATACTACCTTAAATTAAAGTGGATCAAAAATAAGAACTAGAGCAACACACTGGGCAGTAAAATAGACAAAAAATATGGACTTGTAAGTGTAATTTATTCAAAGAATGTAATTATATCAGCATTTAAATAATAATAGTCTTCCATTCACATGACATAATGATTTCATTCAAGTCCTCCTAGAACGAAGAAAACCCTCAAATAAACGTGAAACTATGAGTCCAATCAAAGTCTGTTAAATACCAATTTGCAATACTCGATTCTAACAATAGTTGGAAAACAATTTCAAAATATTTTTCTTAAAATAATGAATAAAGAAAGTGGGTTAAAAAAAGGATCGCAAAATCCAAAGAGAGGACAAGACAAGAAAATAAATCAATGAATATTTAATATTATAATCTGAAATATTTTTGATACATTTTATTTTACTTTATGTATATTTTAAGTGTTTTATTGTTAGGTTAAACTTTGGTACAGAATACCAACAACAGAAATGCTAACAATAAGAACATAACTAAATAAACATCCATATGGGCTGCAGAATTGATATTATCCATTGAAACTTTTACTTTAGCAAAGCTCTTTCAAAACCAAATCTAAGAGGATTGAAAATGATACCACTGAGCTTAGAATATCTTTGTGGGCTGATAATGTCACATCATTCACGTCACATTTAAAAGAGTCAATATTAGATTATAATGAATTCAATCATTTGGAGATATTACAATATTAAGTTTGCCAAACAAGAACATCATTCATTTCATTTAATGCACATAAATGCTAGAGTTAAACGTGTCACAAATAAAAGGTTCTGGAAGAATTTATATATCTGGGCATAAAGATCTCGACTGAATTTGAAATTATTTCCTCACATAAAATTGAGATATAAGCTGAGAGAAAATAAATATATTTATAAATATGGATGTTGCTAACACTATGAATTATTGGCAGAATGAATAAGTAATAATGATTAAAAAAAACAATGTTTTACAGATTCTGGTGTGGCTAACTCATTTCCCTCTAAGGCCCGAACGTAAGACGGTTCTTCAAGGTTATTACAACTAAGACATTTTATTCAGTCAAAACAAGCGAAGTCTCTCACCAGATAACCTGAAACGTCACTAGAAAATTGATGGTTAAAGAAAGTTTAAAGAAATATAGACTGAAAACACTCACACCATTAATGACAGACTCACACTCAATTATAATCAATAAATTAAGATATTAACCCCTATATATATTTTCACATTTAAATAGTCACAGACAGGAGCCTTTTTTTTTATAATTTCTTCAACAATTGGCAAACAATCTTTGCAAAGAGAGGGAGGAAATACGACTTGAAGACGTGATTTTTCCCACTGAAGGAGTCTCATCAAACCTTGATAACAAGGCACGTTCATAGGTGGGAACTACGGCTAAACCAGAGCAAAACATGATTTGTTTCATTTACTCAGAGGAGTCAAGGCCTGGCACAGACAACACATGTCATTCTCAGACAGTTAATACTGCAAAAACACTGTTTCACTCTAATTTAGTTATGTAACAATTATGTATAAAGTTATGTTTATAAAAAAATCGATAGTTTGTGAAAACTGTAATTCGATCTGAACAGAGTTCGATTGTCTCTGCCTGGTTAGAGTCAGAGAGGCCAGTGCGCATGCGTGTGTCAAAACTGTTATTTTGTCTGACTCCACCCTTTTCTCCATTTTCTTCTCTGACCAGTAGAAGTTTCTTTTGTTCGTGGATCACATGTTGGATGAACATGGGCAGACTTTAAAGCTTGAAAGATTCCTTCAAGCAGCGGCTGATAACTGCAGTCGACGATCATCTGCTGCCAAGTTTTCTCTCCAAACTTCTCTGCTATGAACGAGAGATAGAAAGAGACAGAACCCTGCTGGAGATGGTGACCAAGAAACCAGGTTCGTACAGTATCCATCAGTATCCATCAAGAAAGTGCAGACCTCCGCCAAGCTGCTCATTTACACCCATATTATTCCATTATTTAACCATCAACTATTACCTTCACTTTTCTATGTGTGTCAATCATTTGGTGCCTTGTTTAACATAATTTCGAATCATATGATATAGGGCTGCAAGATTAATCGTTAATAAATCGCGATATCGATTCCTACTTATACACGATCTCATATCCAATGACGAGGATTATTGAAAAAATTATTTTAAAAAAATTGTAGCAATTTTTTTGATCCGGGACGTCACCTGCATAAAAACAAGCGCTCCCTCACAAGCACCTCAACAAGTGATCGCGGTGAAGAAAACTAGAGCAGTTGAGAGTAAACAGTTGTGGAAGGAGTTGAGACTGTCATGGGAAATGTTGTGTTTTGTCATCAATTGTGGATAACATTTTGAGAAACATCTACCTCTCTCATCACCTTTACACATGTTACACATAAATATTGTTCAAAGAGGATTATTGTTAAAATTATGCAAAAGTTGTGTAGATAAGAAAAAAAACGTTGTTTTTTGTTGAATAAATATTTACATTGGGAAAAAAATCTTGAGTGAACCGTGATCTCAATTCTCAGCAAAATAAATCGTGATTGAAGAATCGTGCAGACCTAATATAAGAGTGTTTTCCATGTCAACTAGATCATCATAGTTTGATTGTTCAGTGGCTTGAATGTGTCTCCACAGATGTTCAGCAGCTGCTGGTGAATAAAGAAGAAGATTTTAAGCAGGAGTGCAGCTCTGAAGAACTATATAAAGCACAAGAAGGAAAAGCAGACACTCAGTCCTCCCTCACTGTCGTGATGAAGAGTAAATATGATAAAATAATGAGTTTAAATCAACACAAGGAACCAGAATCTGATGGAGACAACTGTGGAGAACCAGAACCAACCAGCTCCTTGGATGCACCTCTACACTCTGACCACCAGAGATCGCTGTGTTCTGAATCTGACACTGTTAATGATGACTGGAGAGAAACCAATAACACTCGGTCAAGTTCACCCTTTGTGGAGAATCCAAAAGTTCATGTCAGTCAGAAGAAACATGATGATAACAAATCAATGATCTGCTCTGGATGTGGGAAGAAATGTTCTTCAAAGTCTGGACTGACTCAACACATGAAATCCTGCATTGGAGCTTTGACTTGTTCAGTTTGTTTGAAATGTTTTGAAAAGAGTAAAGATCTTAAGATACACATGAGAATTCACACTGGAGAAAAACCTTTCATCTGTTCTCAGTGTGGAAAGTGTTTTACACATAATTTTAGCCTAAAAAACCACATGATAATTCACACTGGTGAAAAACCTTTCATCTGTTCTCAGTGTGGAAAGTGTTTTACACATAATTGTTACCTAAAAAAACACATGATAATTCACACTGCAGAAAAACCTTTCATCTGTTCTCAGTGTGGAAAGTGTTTTACAAGGATATCTCACTTGAAGAGACACATGAAAATTCACACTGGAGAAAAACCTTTCAACTGTTCTCAGTGTGGAAAATGTTTTAAACATGAATGTTCACTGAAGAACCACATGAGAGTTCACACTGGAGAAAAACCTTTCATCTGTTCTCAGTGTGGAAAGTGTTTTACACAGATATCTAGCTGGAAGACCCACAAGAAAATGCACACTGGAGAAAGACCTTTCACCTGTTCTCAGTGTGGAAAGTGTTTTACACAGTTATCTAGCAGGAAGAACCACATGAGAATTCACACTGGAGAAAAACCTTTCATCTGTTCTCGGTGCGGAAAGTGTTTTACAGAGATATCTAGCTGGAAGAGACACAAGAGAATTCACACTGGAGAAAAACCTTTCATCTGTTCTCGGTGTGGAAAGTGTTTTACACAAATATCTAGCTGGAAGAGACACAAGAGAATTCACACTGGAGAAAAACCTTTCCTCTGTTCTCGGTGTGGAAAGTGTTTTACACAAATATCTAGCTGGAAGAGACACAAGAAAATTCACACTGGAGAAAAACCTTTCATCTGTTCTCGGTGTGGAAAGTGTTTTGCACAAAATTGTAACTTAAAAAAACACGTGAGAATTCACACTGAGTAAACCTTGGGTGATTATTTTATTGCTTTTTCATGTGTGTGATTTTGAAATGTTCTTATTTTGTCACTATGAAGACACTTAAGATAATACAGATTTAGTTGAATATGGCATCTGTGAGCCAAAAGCTCTTCATCTGCACATTCAACCCAACTTGTAATCTTTTTGTTAATAAATCAACTCAACCTGAGAGAAGTGGTTTGACTTTGATTTCTTCAACCTCATCAAACATTCTGCGCAGGTTGGGCCAGGAAAGGCTGGATCTCAACAACTGTGTGTCAATAACTTCTATAAATGACTAAAAGATTCAAGGATCTGTAAAGTGTTCTGTATGAATTACACATTTTAAAGTTGTGGTGGATCAGTAAATAAAGAGGTATTGACCCAATCTACTGAAGAGACTCTGAAAAATCTAATATAAATATGATGCCTTTTATTTTATATATCAGCACGGACAACACAACAAATTTTGAAACCTATTGTGATTTTTTTATATTTTATCCTGACATTGAATTGAAAGTAACGTACATTATTGTCTTGGCAGAATCTTATGTTAACCTCTGTGTGTTTGTGTTAAGTTTAATGAAACACCCGAGACAACTGCGGTTGGGTTTTGATTGTTTAAAGTTTTTGATCCATTTATACATCCTTCCAAACCAATGGCCAAACGGAGAGAACCAAACAAGAAGTGGAAAAGACCCTCTCATGCCTTATTTCTGCTAACCTCTCCTCCTGGTGGTCTCAGCTTCCCTGGGTGGATACGCCCACAAAACCCTGGCGTCCTCAGCCATTATTTATACACAGCAACATTGCAGAAGTCAACATTTTAGATGTTTAGGTAAATGCAGCTTTGCTGAAGGAAGAAAAGTATACAAATAAATCAGAGTTTGAAGAACAACAATAATAAAAAAAAAATGTCATCCCAGCATTAAAACATAACTCCCAGTATCAATGAATATTTATTAAAAGAGGAGAAGAGAGAGGAAAAAAGACTTTTGAATTAACCTGGATCATCTTTTTCAATATTCTGAGCAGCTCTAGTAGGAGAACTCACATTTCCCCAATGCTTAAAACTCTGCATGATCCCGCAGCGCATGCGCAATCGCATTTCGCCATGTTTTCACGGCAACTAGATTGGGACAAAAATATATCGTGGAACATGATCTGGGAAATCCGCGATCAATTTGCATTCAAAATATACAACTTTATTTATATAGCCAGTGACATAGTGTTTCTTCGAGTCTCAAAGCATCGATTTTGTGTAAGATATGAGGAAAAATAATTAATCTTGGCCGTACATTCTACTGGTTAAATGAAGATATATATTATATGTTCCAAGGTTTTTATTGGCCAACATGTGCGTTGACGTTCAGAGGGAAACATGACGTGAGTTGTTTGTTTGTGTGATGTCGTAATAAAATTCTTTGTCCTGCAAAACTGTGGTTTATTTTTGGAAGCTCCAAGTTTATCACAGGCTAAATAATTGATTGACAGATAGATTGACTTTATTAATCCCTCTGGAGATCTCCTTCAGGAAATTGTGTCATGTTTCAAGTCGTAGAAAACGTCCTGATGTTTTAGAGTAAATGTAAAAAACATTTTTTATTTATATAGCTAAGAATAGTCTCATTGAGTCTCAAAACATCGAATTTATATAAGATAAATAGGAAAACAAATGGAGTCTGTTTAGATTTACTCTAAAACAGCAGGACGTTTTCTACGAGTGTAAAATCAGTCAAAACATGACACAATTATTTAGCCTGTGGTTAATAGTTTCATAAAATGCATTTAGTTGGTATTTTGAATGCAACACACATGCGCACATGGATGCTGATTCCCAGGATTGTGTTCCACGATATATCTTTGTCCCAATCTAGTCGCCATAAAAATGACAAATAAAACAGGAGAATTTCTCAGACAGCTGTCGCTTCATGACAGAGCAAAAAAATGCAGAATAACTAGAGCTATGAATAAATATATTTTTTAAGAGAAAATAAACAACTAATACCATTAAAACTACTTTTAACTAATTAACAAAAAGTTTACTTGAAAAATTCACCCTTTATGCATTGAATTTATGAAATAAATAACGTGAGAAATTCTCCTTTTTCGTCGACATTTACAATAAATAACTCACATCTATTAGCCAAAGTGATATGAAATTATATATTTATTGTTTTCATTTATTAAAATGATTATATTATTTTGTCAAACTTTTTATGACATTCATTTTTGATCTATGAATATATTGTTTTGTATCCATTTGGACGCATTTGAAGTGTCATCTCAGTTTTAAACTGTTTTTTTTTTTGTTTTTTTTAACTGACCAGTGTCAGTGTGTCATGAGTTGTGTATTCCAAACTTCTTAGATCTGTGGATGTCAGTTGAAGTTTGTCATGTGTTTTATATGAATAAACCTTGAAGTTAGCAGAGAGTTCAAATTATCAGTATGTTTTGACTTCATGGAGAAGAGTGAAACAGAGGCGGGGGGAATTCTCTCATTCTTACACACACACAGTAGCAGGTTGTAGCAGTGACACATTTTTATCTTATTCAAATTAAAACATTTAAGACATCATGTGTTTGTTTGTTTATCTCTGAGATCAGTGTGTGTGTGTACAAGTGTGTGTGTGTGTGTGTGTGTGAGACGGTGAGGGCTCAGCTTTTTGTTTCAGTAAAACTTCAGAAAATATGTTTTAAAATCGAGTCGATTGTTGTGTCTTGTGTCGTTCAACACTTTAATTCGACTTAAATGACACGAAAATAAAGTAAAATGAAAGTATTTCATGAACATATTTAACCGTTGAACATATTTAAGTCTCGACTGCTGTTTGTTTATCATGTCTATAAATGGCATCACGGAAGGATGGAACGAAACTATCGTGTCCATCCAGGCCATGTGGCCAGAGAATGTCTCTTAAAGACTGACGGGGAGGGGAGGATGGGGTGTTTCCTGAAAACACAATTGAATCTGAATCAGAAGTCTCGTCCTCCAGAGGGCACCAAATGTGCCAAATCCACACACTGTTGAATTATTTTCAACCTGACTCTAAATTCTTCTCTGTGATTGACTTGTCGAGCGCTTTTTTTGTTCAATACCAATTCATCCAGACAGTCAGTTCTGGTTTTCCTTTACATTTCAGGGCACTAAAACTCACTTTCCCGTCTTCCTCCAAGCTTTGGTGACTCACCCACCATCTTTTCTGAAGCCATTTCTCCCTTCTAAGCTTTCTGCCCAGACGGCTGAAATCATTGCTCTTACTCAAGCCTGCCACCATTTCAAGGACGCTGCTGTTACTATTTATACTGACAGCCGATATGCTTTCAACAATCTGCATCTTTATACAAAACAGTGGGAGACAAGGTGCTTTAAGACAACCACGGGGAAAGAAATTATTCACTAAATTTATTAAGCACATGGGTTTCAATATTTTGTCAAAGATTTTTTTAGCAAATTCATTTTTATGCATCAAAAACAATCCTTATGATCACAGACGTACCCCTAGAGGACGATTTCCAGAACCATTCCACACATGGACTTTATACAGTTAAACCCTGTAAACCAATTTTCCATATTGTCTGATAATAATTGATGCTTACTCCAAATGGGTAGAAATCTTTCCATCTCTTCTTTGATTCAACAACAGTGTTCTGATAGACGGATCGTCTAGGCACTGCGACAGCAAGTATGGATGCCCTATTCCCCACAGGAAGACCGGTGTGGACCAGAGACAAGAAACTAATAGGCTGTTTGGGAATTATGTTTGCAATAATCTTTTCTGTTGTATTGTTTGCTCTAACTTTTGCATCTTCCCCCAAATTGCTGACACATCTAAGTGATGAAATATTCTACAAAACCCACAGACCAAAACGATGGTTGCCCACCGGACCCGAGCTTGAATTTATAGACCTTTCTGAAAAAGGGAGACCTCAAGGTCACGTAGAATCATTTATAGGAAGCACTGAAGCACCAGAATCACCCTAGATACCCTAGATCGTGGAAACATTGTCCAAATTCCTCTTGACAAACTGCAACCCAGACCTCAAAGTCATCGCTTGTCGCCAACGTAATTAATTTCAGAAACAGAGAATTGATTAGAGCGATACTGCTATCACACATATAGGTGGTGAAACAATCGATACATTAATGGAGGGTGAGACAGGTATTTCTCACAACAACCTTTATTTGACTAGCGTTTTAGATTTGGCTAAATCTATTACAAAAGACTGTGTAGTTTGCATGCCAGGAAGAGAAGCTGTAAAAATAATTGATGTGAGTATGTAAGATGTAACTATGAGTCAAAAACCTCTTACAGGATTTTGTTCAAATTAAAGAGCTAAACATTTGACTTTGCATTATTCTCCTAGTCCTCCGCAATTTTGGGTCCCCAGCATTGAGGACCAGGTCCAATACAACTCGTTGGCAGCTGTGGTGGTGGCGTGGCGGGAACACCCTTCGTGCCTTCCTCCCAAAGACCTGGATTGGCTCCTGTTCGTATGTAATCAGTGTAAGACACTCGAGTGTAATTGTTGTAGATGACTCTCCCTCCAATAACACTCAAAAGGAAGGTGCCAAAGCTTCCGTCTCACCTGCCACCTCAGCTCGACGAAGGAAGAAGTCGACCAACCATCTTGACATCCTTTTGACTGACATACCTCAAGTTTCCATTGGTTAAATCACAAACTTCTTTTGCTCGAAAACTTCACTGAAATCATCACCACACATATGGCTAGACAATGACATGATGCATCATAAATGACTCTCCGGAACCGTATTGTTCTAGACATGATGCTCGCTGAAAAAACTGTTGTAGGCTCTTTTATTGATGGTGAATGTTGTACTTTTGTTCCTATGAACACTGCTAAGAATGGCACTCTCTCTTTTGCACTGAAAGAACTGAAACTGTTCAGAAAGAACCACCACAAAAATTCTGGTATCTCAGTTAACCCAGTAACCGCTTGGTTTACACAGAAATTTGGTGACTGGAAAGATGTTGTGATCCTTGGTATCGTGCTCCTGCTTATGTTTGTCGTGTTGTGTGGCATTCGTCTTTTCAAACTTCTAGCTAATCGTCTGCTGATTAACCTCTCCCCTAGAGTGACAGCTCACGTTCAAGCCTACGTGACCCAATAATGTACCAGGCCGTAACCGGGGATGGTGACTCTGACACCGAAGTGTGACCCCCAGGTATCTTGCCACGCTCACAAGACAATACGTCCCGCCTTCTTGTTTGCAGTAACGAATGTAAGGCAACGAGACAGAGCGGTTGGCACGGTGGTGAGTGAACTCTGCTGGTAGAGTCTCGGCCGGCTGCGTGAAAATGTAACGCCACTCACCCAAACCTACGGCCCTGGTTTTCTCCAATAAATCTTTCTCTATAGCTCATTTCTGGTAAAAAGGCAATTTTAGAGTGGTTCAATATTTGTTTGTTTAAACTCTTGCTCTGTCCCATTCTGTTCAAGATAATTCTGTTTCTCCTGTTGCTTGTTTTATCCTTTCGAACTTTTTATACTTTCATACTTTTATACTTTTTGTACCTTTTCATCACCATATATCATTTTTTACTGTTTACAGCTGGCTCCCAAGTGAGGTCCAATTTGATCAACAGGACGGAATGTTCTAAGAATTTGAGTGATCAAAATGTGTCCCTCACAAGTCGGTGCCTCGTGACTGATAAAACCACATACCATGACGTTTAATCAACAAACTGTAGATGGTTCTTGTCTTATTTTTGCCAACCGAAGATCAACTCCCGCCAGCGCGTGCTCTTTCTAATCATCGTTCATCGTATCTGTAAACCTGTTCCAGCCTGTTTGTGGCTGACGTAGCTGTGAAACTAAATAAAAAGACAGATCGATGGAGGTCACTCAGGACTGTTGAGCGTGTTTCGCGGTCTGTGTGTCTCCCCTCGCGAGTAACAAGTTTTGACTCTGGTTGTTTTTCACTCAGTCCAGGCATCGAGAACTTGACAAATACTCCCAACAGTTTGGAAGGATGGATAAATAGATCAAAAAAATTAAAAAATCTAAACTCAACCCAAGTTGTCTCAGTTGTTTCATTAAACTTAACACAAAGACACAGAGGTTAACATCCAATTTTGCCAAGAAAAGAATGTACGTTACTTTCAATTAAATGTTAGGATAAAGCAGGGGTGTCAAACCGGTCCAGTAAAGGGCCAGGGTGGTATAGGGTTTTGTTCCAACCAGTCAAGCACATATATTTGAACCAATCAGGCGCCTCAAGACAGTTATCAATAAACTGTCAGCTAGGTGTTGCTTGTTAAGCCGACACCTGATTGGTTAACTCATGTGTGCTTGACTGGTTGGAACAAAAACACAGATATATTTTTATCTTTAGATAACTTTAACTTCCCCGATGTTTAGACAATTTTCAGACCATCTGATAGTTTTCAGGTTTCATATATTCCCAATATGTCCTTCTTTTAGCATTAATTAAAGCCTGATTAGTTTGAGGGAAGTTGGATTACAAGTAGTGATGTGTCAATGAAGCTTCATGAAACAGTGTCTTATTTTTCAGAGGACAGTAGGGGGCGCCATCAGCTTATAATGATGTGATTTCAATAGAATAGCTTTTCAAAGCAACAGATTATAGAGCAAAGAGTGACATCTAGTGGACTCAGGAAATAATGACACTGTTTCATGAAGCTTCATCAACACATCACTAATAACAAGTTGACATATTACATTTTTTGTGCAGATAGATTTGCTTATTGTCATGAATTCATAAAAGGTCCAATTCTATTTCTCCTGTCTGTCCATAGGTACATTTGTAAGTCTGCTCGTCAGGTTTGAAGCTTCACATCATATAGTTTATTGTTCATTCTGTTGGGACCTTCTAACAAGGAGATCATTTGATATCTGCAATGGACAGTGGCTTCTTATTTCTCCCTCTCTGGAGAACTTCTCAACACCACCTAACAGGATGAGGATGATCAGAAGGTATGAGAAGGTCAGTTATGAATCTATTCAGGTGTCCATGAGGAGGTTGTGTGTGTGTACAAACTTTGTATGTCTGTGGATGTTAATGTTTGTCATGTGTTTTGTTTAAATACATGTTGAAGTTAGCAGAGAGTTCAAATGATCAGTATGTTTTGACTTGAAAGTGGCCAAAGTTATTCCACTGTTCAAGATACACATGAGTTTACCAACTACAGACCAATCTCAATACTGCCACAACTGTCAAAAATACTACAGAAGCTATTTAACAATAGGCTCGATGATTTCATCAACAAACACAAATGACTTCATGACAGCCAGTATGGATTCAGAAGGAATCACTCGACTTAGCTCTGACTGAATCTGTGGGAATTATAACCGACGCCATCGACCAAAAACTACACTCTGCACATAGCCGGTCCGAGGCATAAGCCAAGTATGCGACCACTTAGGGTCGTTTATATGTCGTGAATATTAATTTAACGAGATTTGTGAAGCCGTTAATAACATATTAGCTAGCTAGTTAAAAACGAAATAGAGTTATCTTTCAACTGTTTTAGCTTAATATTCATACTACATACTACATACTACATACTACATACTACATACTACATACTACATACTACATACTACATACTACATACTATATACTATATACTACATACTACATACTACATACTACATACTAAAAAAATCAGATACGCCAACATATATGTCCCCCCTCCCTTTTTTTTCCCTTTTTGGCTCCAAAACAAAGTTTTTGCTAATGTTTGATTGTAAACAGTGCAAGCCACATGTTTTGGGATCAGACTGATAAGAAATGTTGCTCAAATTGAGCCTGGTCATTTATGTGAGTAAAATAAACCTTTCAATTTTTATTTTATTTGTATTTTTACATTAACTCATAACGTGAAACACAGGAACACTGTTGAAGTACTGTGGAGGAACAGAATCATCCTCAGGCTCAACTGTTGGAAACACATCAGGTCAGGGAAAGACTAGCACTTCACAGTACATTTAATTAGTAATAATAACAATTACACCTGAAGGGAAATTTATTCGGTGAAAGTATCTCATTATTATGTGTGTTTATGTATTTCATCTTAGGTCCATCTCCATCCTCTATAGAGACTTGCCTCACATCTCCATCCTCTGTGCCCACTGTCCCCTCAGACTCCCTGTCTGTGGCCACAGCTGATTTACCTGGTAAGTTAAGAGCACATTTCATGGAAATGTCAAATCATCTCAATAAGATTTAAACATATATTATTACCTTCCAGATCTCCCTAAAGCACAGACGCACCCCTTTTGAACTGCTCACTTACCTGTCTCAAAATGAGATCTGTGAGTTGAACCCATATCTATGGGTAGCTCTACGGATAGCGTGCACTCTCCCTGTGACCGACTAAGTGGACTGGCAGTGATGAGTATTAATAACTAAGTTGACCATCACATCGAATACAATGACGTCATAAGTAACTTTGCCTCCAGATAAGCCAGGAATCATAGGTTTTAAGGAGGGGTTGACATTAAGAGCAGAAACCAAATCTTTTACTTTGTTATATTTTAAGAGCTAATTGTTCAACTTTGTTTATTTTTCAAACCATTTTTGTTACCTGGTTTCATGTTCATTTACATCATTACTGACATTTGTCTACATTTTGAATTGTTTGGTTATTATTTGTATATATTTATGTGATTTTAATTTGTTCTTGCACTACAATTTATCTGCACATTGCTGTAACAGGTTTGTTTTTGCAATATCCTTTTTGGCACATTAGTATTACAGTTTTGTCATTTTGAATGTGAATTTTGATATTAAAAACAATATGTGGCCCCTGAGCATTATTCATCTGTCATTCTTTGGAATTATTGTATCATTTTATTGGTATTATTTATGTAATTTCCTAGACCACCTTCTTAAATGTGTGAAGACATGTCAGGTGCATTACATTTGTACTGTAGTAGGTGTGTGAGTGATCAACAATCAATATTATTGGCAGATATAGAGGGCCCCAAAATCATATTTGGCTTAGGGCCCCTGGAGGCTTGGGCCGGCCCTGACTACAGACCTGCAGGTGGAAGCCACCAGGGTCCAAAAATCACTGCAGCCTATGGGATCTTTTCATGAATATACATCAGTTCTTTAAACTAAATAAGGACAGATTAGAATTAAATATAAAACAACCAAACAAACCACAAAAGGTGGAGAAAATAAAGATGCAAAACAAACTCAAAAACATGCAAACAATGAATTGAAAATAATCCCAGAACTTCCGCTTGTGAACAGTCTAATGTCAGGATAATTGACTGAATTCAACAGAGTGAGAATTGGACAGACAGTTGAATATCACTTCACACGGAGACAAAACAGCATCGGTTTATAAGGTGACGAGGTGAAGCGACCACCTGATGCCGTACCGCACTCAGGCCTTGACGTGAGATGAACAATACATTAAAACCATCACTAGTTAAAACAATGATCAAATCAACTTGCGAGGTTGGTTTGAATAAAGAAACACATACCTGGGCGAGTGCAGTGGTGACGTGGAAGAGAGGAGGCTATCAAAGACTCACTCAAGCTCTGAGCTGTCAGTCTAAAATACATTTAAACTTAGTTTGTGAAACTAATGTGACTGAAATGCTGACATGCTCGCAAACCTTCATGAGTCGCTCAACACTCACAAGAAACACCAGCTCACATCAGCCGCACACACACTACACAGTGACTCAGGTGGACTTCTTGTCCTGCTTGTTCACGACTGGTACCAACAAGATTTGCAGTTGAACAGCAGCGTGTAGTTGTTGTTCTGGTAGGATAACTCTGCATCATCTCACAGTTTCAGCTGCTTCTCCAAAACACAACATCCAGCTTCTTATCGGCCGACAGTCACTGAAGATCATGAGAATGTTCAGAACCATGTTGTCTGAGGGTCTTTTCTATCCACGCATTCTTCTCAAGGAGTTAACGCCCCCTACTGTCCAGAATTACAAACAACATCAGTCAATCATTGATACCAGAAACATTTGCTGAATGAATTTGATGAATAAACATGTTGCCAGCCATCATACTTCAATATTCACTTTTCTTTTCAGTCATTCGTCTCAGTGTTTGTTTCTGAGAGATAAGTTAAGAATTTTCTCAGGTAGTTAATCATGCCATTAACCTCTTTTTTGCATTTTGACATTATTCTGTCAGTTTATGACGGTGAACCTTGGTGCGCCGACATGTCACACACATGGCTGCTCACTTCTTAACTTCTGAGTGAAGGCCCGGCCAAAATAACTTGGACGACACCAGCTTTACTGATGCATTTCTCACCTGGCTGAGTGATGAAAGATCCTCTTTGTTTGGGGTTGTGTGTCAGAAAAAGGTTCTTTCTAGATGTCCAGTCTGAAAGTGCCTCACCAACACTATCCACTACTGGGTATCTGCAGTCAGGGGGGTGTCTGCCCCCCAAATACGTAGATGGCAGGGTGGGTAGGATAGGTACTGCAGGTCCTAGTTGGCACGAGGTGGCTTGTACACATGAACAATATGGAAGCTAAAGATAATTATGTTATCTTTCAAATAGATTGTTGTCTGTCAGACTGCACCTAGGAGGCAAGTCCATGTTTGGCATGTGGAGTGAGGCACAGGAGGTCAAAGCCATTGATGATGTAGCGTCTTCCTCTTTGACATCAATCCATCATTGGAAAGCGAGGACTTGATATGGCTTTGCATGACTGCAGAAAAACCTTCAACGTTTATTTGTAGCTGTTTGCTTTCGGCTTTAGACTGTGACTAGGATTCTTTAACTTTGTAACTTAGAATTTATTCTGCTTTGTTTCCCTTGGCGGGCCCGAGTACTGACAGAGGATGCAACGTGAACGCTGATCGATTGACCTCCAGGATGCTATTAATTCATAGAAGTACATTGTTACATTTTAAGCATGTTTTAAATCTTCTTTTTTTTGCTGTTTTATAAATATTACTTTCTTATACATTAATTATCTTGTCAACTAATAAGTAGACTATAGAGAGAAACTAGTTATCAAAGTCATTTACTTCTTTATTTCCTATTAATATATTAATATTCATTTAATGGGGTGTTATTCAGAATAATAATTATTATCACATTACTAAAGGTAGGTGTTATCATTTTTATCTTGATCTTTAAAATATATATTTTATTGAATATTGTTTGGATTGTCTAAGCACTTTGTGACCCTGGTCTGGAAAAGCGCTATACAAATAAAAATGACTTGCTTACAATGAAATAGCTACACTAGCGTTATCAAGTGGCCACTGCTGAGATGACATATAGAGAGTGTGTGCGTGCATGTGTAGGTGTGTGTGAATTCTTTTGGACAGAAGATGAACAAAAATAAAGTGACCAAACCAGTGAATTTATTTGAAAATAAGATCAGGGAACATCAAAGTGAAGAGAGCGAGTGAACAGAATATTCATACTTTATTAAAAATTTCAATTTAACTAATTGTTTAGTCTTTCTTCAGATGCTGATATGGGATTATATCACCCTTGAATTCTAGAGTCCGGTTAGCAAAAGTACAATTACTTTGTTTAAATACATGATGTTTATTAGTTTTGTTGAGAGATTTTCCTTCTTTGGTCTGAAAAGTTTCTCTTTGATTCACAGCTTCATAGCAAAAGCGTGACTACCCTCTAGTGGACAAGACAAGTAAAACAACATTCTTGTTGCTCTTTTATAAACCAATACTACTAAAAACATCGCAGTTTTACAATGAACTTTAACATCTTAATTATGTGTTTCCATGCTTTACCTTTAAACTCAGGATCTAAAAAGTGATTTCAAGACTTTACTGCAGGAATCCACAACTTTCTTTGCATCAGGATCAGTTCAATGTGGAAACTGTTGTCATGGAGCAGACTTCAGAAAACAACCATTACAAATATATAATCACACGTGCAGCAAAACAATGAACAATTAGTTGTATCTTTGAAGAGATTATTCGTCTTCAGGTCAGGATGTTTCAAGAATGAGTCGAGCTGTAACAATTAAAATCATGTGTTGAAGTCATTTGAAGTTGATCAAACAGTCTGGAAGGAACATCTTAACATTCATCTTCTTGGTTGATCTGTAATTCCCTTCAAGTTATTTCCCTCTGTTTCTTCTGAGAGTCACTGTGGTAGTCACTCCTCAGTCGCAGCATTTCAAATCTGTCAGGATGATCCAGATAATGAGTCTTTAACATCTGCACGTTTGTTCTGGAATCTTCTTCATCAAGTCCATATGACTGATGTTGAAGTCAATCCATGGAATCAAACTTACCATTCATGGATGAAGGTCTAACCTATGTGGTAAGTAAGTAAGTAATTTTTATTTGTATAGCGCTTTTCCAGACCAGTGTCACAAAGCGCTTAAACAATCAAAACAATATTCAATAAAGTATATATTTTAAAGATCAAGCTAAAACTGATAACACAACAGGAGTTCCAGAAAATCAAGGAAAAGCCTGAACAAATAGAAACGTCTTAAGATTTTTCTTAAAGGAGTCAGTAGATCCATCAAGCGCAAAAGGTGAGGAAGGTTGTTCCAAAGCGTAGTCCACAGTGATCCAGCCTGGAGGAAGAAAGAGTCAGAAGATCAGATTAATTTGATTCAGATGTTTCATGAATATTGTTTCATTCTCAGTGGACGACTCAGTCAAGACTGTTGATGACAACAAAGATGGATCTATAAACAGTCTGCTCAGTCTCAACTGTCTCCTTCATGCTTCCACTGGTGTCCAGCAGGAGAACATGGAGGAACTCAGAGTTTGGATTCATGTGCTCAGTTCAGATGAAGAGTCTGAGCATCAAATGTTCAGTCTGAAGATCTTTGGAGTTCAGTCAGTGAGTTCTGCTGCTCTGTTCATACCTGAGAGTCTCCAGTCTCCAGTCTGGACTCTTCAGTCCAGCAGACAGCAGCTCCAGTCCTGGTCCATCTGGATGATTCCCACTCAGGTCCAGGACTCTCAGGTGGGATGGGTTCAATGTCAGAGCTGAGGCCAGAGAAGAACAACCTCTCTCTGAGATCTGACACCATAACAGACTGAAATGAAGGAGAAAAACTTTTAGAAACTTATCAGAACCAAGAGAAGATGATGTTCTGACCTGAGAGTCTCCAGGTGACAGTGGGGACTCTTCAGTCCAGCAGACAGCAGCTCCACTCCTGGATCCTGCAGGTTGTTGTCACTCAGGTCCAGTAGAGTCAGACTAGAGGATGGAGAGCTGAGGACTGAGGACAGAAGTGAACAACTTCTCTCTGACAGTCGACAACTGACCAGCCTAAGAAAGAGACGAGTTTGATCAGCAAGTGACTTTTTCAATTTTCTATTTGACAAGAATTGAAAGAGTTTATTTAAAGACAAACTCAACTATTT
Organism: Callionymus lyra; assembly: GCF_982586985.1. NCBI lineage: Eukaryota > Metazoa > Chordata > Actinopteri > Syngnathiformes > Callionymidae > Callionymus > Callionymus lyra. Next base: position 9,643,374 of record NC_141819.1, read on the forward strand.
CCATTGATAAGATCTTCAGTTGTGGTTTGTTGTCTGCTTCCTCTCTAATATAGTTCAGTCAAAGTTTCTTTCAAACCTTTGATACCAACTATTGACACGTCATTGATTCATGCTGGACTTTTGAACATCAACAAGTGTTTGATTGAATGTGTTCATGTTATGGTTGATTTGATGTTGATGGACCAGATGAAGAGAAACTATGGAAGTATATCAGTGTCATCACAATATTGAATGTTTTCAACCTTTCAAATGTTTAGTTAGTTTTGAATAATTGAATATTAGATAATTAAATAATTTGTCTATTGAAGGTTAAATTGATTAATTATAATAATTAATAATAATAATAATAATGTTTTTAAAACAGTAAAACTTTTTTCACAAATAGAGTTTATTATTGTAATTAACAAGTAGCCTTTTAAATTTAATTTTGAAATGTGAAAATGTTTAAACCCAATATATAATATATATTCAAATTATTGAATTCATTTTTTCAGAAGATAATTCTATGGTTAAAAAATACAACATTTTAATAAAAACAAATGTTAAATTCAATCCTTCAATTTTCAATTAAGTTTTCTGTCTTAATGTTTGACCTTGAAAATGTTGAAAACCATGATCAACTTGATGAGACTGATTGTTGCAACAGTCACATGTCAGGAGAATGATCACAGATACCATCAGCACAATGGACTCAACAAGAAATGGAGACACATGTGTTCAGTGTGAAGTGAAGTAGTTGTAGATGAGCCTCACAAATCATTGGAGAAAGACATTTCTTACCAAGATGTTAGTTTTCACATCCGTATATAACCTGAGCACAAATATTGATATTTTCTTACAACACACTTGGTTGTCACGTCAATACTTCATCTCTCCTGCCCTGTTTGTGGGGGCGCTAATCCTCTAAATGAGGGTGAAGAAGTCGTAACCAGCTACGCTGTACAAAAACAAACAACTCACGACACATGGATTTCCTAAATGTTACAAAATAAAATGTTCATTTCTGGATCTACTACCTGAAAGAATCAATAATCAAACAGAAATATCTTCTTCACATTTGAAGTTAATCTTACAGCAAATGACATGAACTTTCATTGATCTCTTAACATCCACCACACATGATTACTTTAACCACGTCTTTAAAATGATCATCAATTTATGATTTGACTGTAAACTGTTCAAAGAGACAGATGACGCGAGAACACTGGATAAAGAATATGCAAAGACTGTTGTTTTGATTATTCATTTTCATTTAAAGTTGACGCTTGTTTGTTCATCATTACAATGGTTTATTAAGATTATATTTTTATAAACTATGAAAATCTTTACCTGCTACACAAACATACAAATGTATCTATGAGCTGCTTCACTGAAGAACAAAGTGATGACAGACTTTGACTCGTGTTTCCACCTCTGACTTTACATTTGAGCTTTGATGATGTAGAAAAGATGATGTTCTGACCTGAGAGTCTCCAGGTGACAGTGTGGACTCTTCAGTCCAGCAGACAGCAGCTCCACTCCTGGATCCTGCAGGTCGTTGACACTCAGGTACAGTTCAGTCAGACTAGAGGACGGAGAGCTGAGGACTGAGGACAGAAGTGAACAACTTCTCTCTGACAGTTCACACCAGTCCAGCCTGTGAAAGGGACGAGTTTCATCAACAAGTGACTTTTTCAATTTTCTATTTGACAAGAATTGAAAGAGTTTATTTAAAGACTATTTACATTGATAAGATCTTCAGTTGTGGTTTGTTGTCTGCTTCCTCTCTAATATAGTTCAGTCAAAGTTTCTTTCAAACCTTTGATACCAACTATTGACACGTCATTGATTCATGCTGGACTTTTGAACATCAACAAGTGTTTGATTGAATGTGTTCATGTTACGGTTGATTTGATGTTGATGGACCAGATGAAGAGAAACTATGGAAGTATATCAGTGTCATCACAATATTGAATGGTTTCGACATTTCAAATGTTGAATTAGTTTTTTGAATAATTGAAGATTAAATAATTTGTATATAGAAGGTTCAATTTATGTTTGAATAATAATAATGTTTTTTAAATGAGTAAAACTTTTTTTCACAAATAGAGTTTATTATTGTTATTAACAAGTAGCCTTTTAAATTCATTATTAAAATATCAAAGTGTTTAAAATCCAATTTAAATGCTGGTATAACAGAGTCACCAGAAAAAACCAAAAGAGTACCGAGCTACTTGATCGTACTTTCAGCCAATCATGTGATACATAGACGATCATGTGACAACGTCAAAACATCTATTTCAATATTTTCCTGACAATGTGTTATCTTTGTTTTAAGGTCTGGAGTTTAAAAAGTCTTTCACTACATCTCAAGATCAATCTGTGGTTTCTGCCTCTAATAGAAGTATCAGAATCAGAAACTTTTATTGACAGTTACGAAAACACAACAAAGTAATGCTAGTGTCAGTACAAAATAAAAGAATGAAATAATACACAAAATGAGTGATAGAAAAACAGAACCAAACATTGAGGCAGACATTCTGCTGCACCTGTCAGTCTGTATAAGAAAATAAATAAACCGCTCACAACCGTCGCTCCGATTAGAGAGCCAATAAGGACACCAGATTTATCACAAAGGAGTTATATTTCAATGAATCGTCCAAAGAATGGTATCTGTAAATAACAATACACACATATTACAATATGTACAAAACAAATACTGTATATGTGAACATTCACACTGTATGAGACTAAATGATTTCTAAACAATCAAATCTCAATAAAGGAAACGCGTTTAATATAAACCAAAGATGTCATCAAAATCGCTATTGAGGCGCATCTATAATCACACACGAACCGCAGCTGCAGCCGCACAAACAAACATACACGCGGCTGACACACCCCCCACGTGCAACGTCACGCATGTAAACATTAACTTCGCACGTTTACAACACTATAAGCTAAACTTACAACACTATAAGGTAAACATACTTCTTCACGAACGCATTCTTGGCAGGACTTTCCGTCGAACATGAGGGACAAACTTTCCACCAGTCGACTCAACTTTCTAATCGTGTCACATCAATATAGCTCCAGCGAAACATATAGCGTAACAAACGTTCCTGACAACAGGAATTTACAACAGCCGCCCCCAGAATAGCACTGCTATTATGTAAATCTAGTAAATTCGCTAACTGTCTACACCAATCTTCAGATCTTCAGTCGTTGTTGGAACGGCAGGAAGACGAACCAGCCGTGCTACTGGACGCACGCAAGTCTTCTCTCCGACGAGGACCTCTGCTGTGCGAACACGTCCATCTGCACTCGGACACAGCTTAATGACCTTCCCAATGGGCCAGTAAGCTCTAGGGAACTGTGGGTCGACAATCATGACAACAGTGTCCAGGAGAAGATCTTCAGTTGGTTGATTCCACTTATGGCGTACTTGCAACGATGGCAGGTAATTCTTTATGAACTGGGCCCAAAAGTGATCCACCATCATTTGGCAATGGCGCTAACGTCTCCATGTCAGAGTGTCTGGGGCATAAGTCACTTGCGGAAGGGAGGCATCCCGCCGCCCCATCAGCAACATATTGGGTGTCACTGGGTCAAGGTCCGCTACATTTGAAGTAGCATATCCAATAGGTTTAGAGTTCAAGATTCCCTCCACTTCTTTTAGAATGATGCCCAGAACTTCTTCTTGCAGGGGTTGTGTTCCAATAACCTCTTGGAGTGCTTTCTTCACAGACTGTATTTCCCGCTCCCAGGCTCCACCAAAGTGAGGCGCTGCTGGGGGATTCAACTTGAATCTGATCTGATGTTAAGCCAATGATTCTTGAACCTTTGGCTCAATTGCTGAAAATGACTCTCTCAGTTCCCTCTCTGCCCCACGAAAGTTAGTACCCTGATCAGAAATCACCTCAAAGGGGGTTCCTCTTCAGGAGATAAACCTTCTCGTGGCCAGAAGGAAGGAGTCTGAATCCAGGCTTGTCAACAAATCCAAGTCTACACAGCGTGTAGTGAGACACTTGAAGATGACTCCCCAGCGATTCTCACTACGTCGACCAACCTTAACGAGGTATGGCCCAAAGCAGTCGACACCTGTTGAGAAGAATGGGGGTTTTAATAGCGAGAGGTAGGCAGGGCCGCCATCATCGGGACCACAGGTTTCCCTTTGCACTTCTTACAGTCTGTACATGTTTTCTGGAATTGTTGAACAGCCTGACGGCCGCGCAGCAACCAGTATTGCCTTTCAGCTCTGCAAAGACTCAGATCCTGGATGTAGTAAACAGGTATCCACTTCTTTGATCAGGAGTCTCGTCAATTGATGCTTGGGATCCAGCACTACAGGGTGGATCTCTATCCCTGTGGTATCATCCAAATACCTTACGCGTCCGCCTACTCTGATGAGGCCCGTAGACAATTCCAATTGGGGGAGAGTGTCTTGAGTTTACTACCACTTGGCACTGATCTACCATCTTTAAGGCACTTAAGCTCTTCTGGGAAACAGTCTGCTTGAATTGACTTAAGGAGATGGACTTCTGCATCTCGCAGGTCTGGTGAAGGTCAAGAAGAGTCAGCCGCCGCCCCGTGCAATAACTGACGTGTGGCCTTGATCAACTCACTCCACTTGCTGAACTGGGTGACGTCTGGGATCTGGGTTGTGAGACCTGTGGACACTAAGCAGCATGTGACACTCTGTCTGACTTCCACTGCATCATCTGATCCTTGGAAAGCTGGTGGTAGGGGCCATTCCCTTGAAGGTCGACGGAGGAATGGCGGTCCCTGTACCCAGCGGTTTGGTACAGCCAGTTCAGCATATGTCTTTCCACAAGTGAGATCATCTGCTGCAGGGTTTAAAGTGGTTAGGTAGCATGATGATGTTCCGACAACGCTTCCCATCTACTAGCCACTTGCTCACCTCCTCCGGGCTACGCTGGATGATGTCTGGACACTGTGACAAGTAGTGATCTTAACCTTTACGGAAGAGGCACATCTTTTTAAAGCCCTCATGTCTGGACTCCTGACGCCTGGATTCTCCTGGGGGCCCACCATCTGATTTCAATCTGTGTGCGCCGTGGTAAACTGAGACTGGCTGGTTGCGTGGTCTTACAGGAGGAATTAGCTTTTCTCTTTTGCTTAGTTGTAGCGTTTCTGAGTGATGCCGTTGTGCCAGCTTTGCAGACAGTCGCTGAGCTTCTACCTTGACCTTCAACCATTCAGAAGGGTCACGTAAGCTATATGGGTTGAGGCTTATTGTCCGTAACCGTCCCTTCACCTGTAGGTGCTCAACAAAGCTGTCTCTATAGTTCCTAGGGAGTTTTCTAAGGAGCCGATCAACATGGCCAGTTGACATCCCATTAGGTCCTTCTAATGAAGTTAACATTCCCACTAGTAGGTCAACACTGAGGGCAAAGCTCAGGAACGCCTTAGAGTCTCCCGCCTTCAAGTCAGGGGAGTTCAAGATGGCCGCAATCTCACTTTGAGCAAGTTGATGTGGCTGTCCATATTGCAGTTGAAGTGCCTGCATAGCTTCAGTGTAGGGCTGGCTGTAATGTCTACAGGACTGAGCAATTAACTTGGCCTCCTCTAGGATTAGCAGTTCCATCAGTACTCTGTACTTGTAATGCTCAGAGAGTTCAGTATGTGGATCCAGAAGGTGATCGAGAGCCATCTTGAGATCAGCAAACTCTCTTTTGCTGTCGTGGATTAGCTTTGGAAGTTCAGGTACTGGTACAGGTTGACTTGGGGGTGGAGACACAACGTGTACTGGTGGGATTTGGTACTGTGGTAGAAAGCTCTGCTGTGGCGGAAGGAGAGGTGCAGGCTGATATTGTGTCCGGCCTGGGGTTTCAGAAACTTACTGATAAACAGACGTGTTTGGTAAAACCTGCTGAGGTTGAAAGTTTGTTTGTTGATTGTGATTCACTTGATACATCGGCAGGTAAGGAGTCTGTTGCATTGGTGTGCTGTGCATAAGTGGAGGCATGTTGTTCAAAGATAGAGACGCATTCTGTAGGGGGCTAAACTGCCTGTTGGATATTTGATATGGCCCCTAGTGACTTTGTACGTTGCTCCTAACAGTGGTATGGTCACCACTGCTGTAAGGCGTTGGTATCTGCGACAGTTTAGCTATGAATGTAGCAATAGATGTAGGAGTGTATGGGTAGGAAGCCAGGGTATTTACTGATTGATCAGTATGCATGGGACCCATTCTTGTTGAAGTATGCCCATAAACAGGGGCTTGAAGGATGGATGGGGATGTGGCAGGATTGTTGATCCGAAGCGATGCACCAAATGAAGGAGCTGACGATAGTGTAGATGGTAGAGCTTGGGTTAAAATGCAATGTTCTTGTCTTTGGCCTAATCGCAAGGCAGAGGTGGTTTTATATGGTTGAGCTGTTGTGGCTATAGCTGCAGGGAGTCTTGACTGTGGGGTATGCGACGCCAACTGTGCTGGTGTTCTTAACATCAGCAGATGATGTGGCGAGGCTATACTCACTGGTTGGAGCAGCTTGAGATGTTCCTCTCAAATGGGGTCAGTAGTGGTATACGAGGAGATCGTGGTTCGCCTTGACTCAAACTATATTCTGTGGGACAATCAAAGCTCCTATCAGGAAGAGCTGGTGAGTGAAGTCTGACACCTGCCTGTGGTTGGTCATAATGTCCTGTGGCACACAATGAGTCTTGAGTCATCTTATCGACTGCTCCTTGGACTCACAGAATTGATTCTCGAGCATAGTCCGGGGCTGGTCACATGTGGCAGAACTTGTCTGAAGGTTTAGTGACTGCAGCTGACTTATGCTACCTATCTGACTGTCGATGTGACTGGAGGCAGTATAAGGCATCAAGGACTGTGGTAGGCTGACCTGGTAGCTCTGCAAATGAGCTGGTAATTGTCGGATCCGACCAACACTGTGCATGTCGAGTCCCTCCAGTGATCTTGTCTGAATGTCCATGGCGAGGTTGTGGGTAGAGGATCCGGCTCGAAGGACCAAAATGTTCTTTACAATGTTTACAAAACTATAAGGTAAACTTACTTCTTCACAAACTCATTCTTGGCAGGACTTTCCGTCGAACAGGAGGGACAAACTTTCCACGAGTCGACTCAACTTTCTAATCGTGTCACATCAGGATAGGTCCAACCGAAACATATAGTGTAACAAATGTTCCTGACAACAGGAATTTACAACAATATATGTGTAAACATTATTCCACTATTCAATGAAAACAAAATTAACCTTTTAATATTCAAATTATTGAATTGAATTATTCAGAAAATAATTCTATGGTAAACTAATAGTAACTTAAAAAAATAAGCCAAACGTTAAATTAAATCCTTCAATTCTCTGATGACACTGATCTACTTGCATAAGAAAAAAAGCAAATGTTTTTCAATATTCAGTTCATGAGCTGAAAATAGATTAAACTGCTCCAACAGGAAGTGACATTTATACTGACGTGTACAAAATACTTTAATAAGCTATAAGTTAACAAGGATCTGCTGTTTTTTTGTTTATGTTTTAAGTCACCGTTGATGGTTGTTTTGACTCTGTTGGTTTGGACTGTTGCTGAATGAATTGAAGTCTCAGTGAAAGACATGACAAACAAAACGTATTGGCTTTAATGTACATTTATGAACATGTTTAGCTTTAAAAGAAGCTTCAAGTAATACCTGACATGAATATTTTAAATTAAATACATGCAGTCGGAAAAGAGGACTATGAAAACGAACCCCTTTGTTTGTTTGTTGTTTTTTTTATAGAACACATTTTCTGAGAAAAGGACAAGAATTGTTTTTTTTGTATGAAACAGTAAAGTTAAATAAGGCTGCATTTTTATTGATGTAACCTTCGTCATTTTGTTTCATTCAAGAAACTTCAATTTAAGATGAAGATTGTGTAGAAATCAGGCCCAGAGCTGCTGTGAAGGTCACACATGCTAACTTAAGGTTATTTTCTATAAATAAATGTTTTGTACACATTAATTTGTGTATACGCAGTATAATTAATGAGGCCACATGTTTCTACTAATGTCTTCTGAACCAGTGGGCAACAGGTTGAGGGTTCAATTCCAGGCTGACCTGACATCCTTTTTCCTGATCATAAAACATGAATCAAAACTCTTCTTAGTCTTTAAACATGTTTACATGTATTTGTGTTGTGTTTCTCTGAGTCTTTCAGAATCTATGTTTTCATCACTGATCCTCTGTCTCACATCAATTGAATGCATCAGGGATGAGAGGGCCCTGACCAAGAAGGATGAACCAATAGCAAATGTTACAGAATAAAAGCGTGTCAGTGGTTGACTTTCTGTCTTCAAGTATTTCATTGGTCAACAGCTGCAGAATGATGAACTAAGCAAAGTTTGTGTGTTTCATGTCCTTCAGTTGAAGATGAACAAACACAAAAGTTCATTCAGGGAACAAGCCAAGAAAACATTGAGACAGAAGCAGTTGTTAGTGCTGTGATAGTCCCACATTCTGAACACATTCAACTTTGAAATATGTTCTTTTGATTATTATTCATTTTCATTTAAAGTTGACGCTTGTTTGTTTATCATAACAATGATTTATTAAGATGATATTTTTATAAACTACGTAACATCTTTACCACACTACACAAACATACAAATGTATCTATGAGCTGCTTCACTGAAGAACAAAGTGATGACAGACTTTGACTCGTGTTTCCACCTCTGACTTTACATTTGAGCTTTGATGATGTAGAAAAGATGATGTTCTGACCTGAGAGTCTTCAGGTGACAGTGTGGACTCTTCAGTCCAGCAGACAGCAGCTCCACTCCTGGATCCTGCAGCTTGTTGTGACTCAGGTCCAGTAGAGTCAGACTAGAGGACGGAGAGCTGAGGACTGAGGACAGAAGTGAACAACTTCTCTCTGACAGTCGACATCTGCTCAGGCTGTGAAAGAGACGAGTTTCATCAATAAGTGACTTTTTCAATTTTCTCTTTGACAAGAATTGAAAGAGTTTATTTAAAGACAAACATAACTATTTCCATTGATAAGATCTTCAGTTGTGGTTTGTTGTCTGCTTCCTCTCTAATATAGTTCAGTCAAAGTTTCTTTCAAACCTTTGATACCAACTATTGACACGTCATTGATTCATGCTGGACTTTTGAACATCAACAAGTGTTTGATTGAATGTGTTCATGTTATGGTTGATTTGATGTTGATGGACCAGATGAAGAGAAACTATGGAAGTATATCAGTGTCATCACAATATTGAATCGTTTCAACCTTTCAAATGTAGAATTCGTTTTTAAATAATTTAATATTAGATAATTAAATAACTTGTATATTAAACGTTGAATTTATTTTCATTGAATAATAATAATAATACTTTAGATGAGTAAAGGTTTTTTCACAAATATAGTTTAATATTGTAATAACAAACAGCCTTTTAAATTCATTATAAAAATGTCAAAGTGTTTAAAATCCAATATAAATGCTGGTATAACAGAGTCACCAGACAAAACCAAAAGAGTACCGAGCTACTTGATCGTACTTTCAGCCAATCATGTGACACATAGACGATCATGTGACGACATCAAAACATCTATTTAGATATTTTCCTGACAATGTGTCAACTTTGTTTTAAGGTCTGGAGTTTAAAAAGTCTTTCACTACATCTCAAGATCAATCTGTGGTTTCTGCCTCTATTAGACGTATCAGAATCAGAATCAGAAACTTTTATTGACAGTTACGAAAACACAACAAAGTAATTCTTGTGTCAGTACAAAATAAAATAATTAAATAACACACAAAATGAGCAATAGAAAAACAGAACCAAACATCGAGGCAGACGTTCTGTGCACCTGTCCGTCTGTATAAGAAAATGAATAAAATAATTGAATAAAGATTATTTATTTTTTAATTATTATAAATTAGAAAATATTTATTAGAATATTCAACTGCTCCAACAGGAAGTGACATTGATACTGATGTGTACAAAATACTTCAACACAAGTCACCGTTGATGGTTTTTTTGACTCTGTTGGTTTGGACTGTTGCTGAATGAATTGGAGTCTCAGTGAAAGACATGACAAACAAAACTTATTGGCTTCAATGTACATTTTTCAACATATTTAGATTTAAAATAAGCTATAAGTAATACCTGACATGAATATTTCAAATTAAATACATGCAGTCGGACAAATATGGCTATGAAGACGAACCCCTTTGTTTTTATTATTTATTTTTATAGAACACGTTTCCTGAGAAAAGGACAAGAGTAGATTTTTTGTATGAAACAGTAAAGTTAAATAAAGCTGCATTTTTATTGATGTAACCTTCGTCGTTTTGTTTCATTCAATAAACTTGAATTTAAGATGAAGATTGTGTAGAAATCAGGCTCAGAGCTGCTGTGAAGGTCACACATGCTAACTTCAAGTTTATTTTCTATAAATAAATGTTTTTACACGTTCATTTGTGTATACGCAGTATAATTAATTAGGCCACATGTCTACTAATGTCTTCTGAACCAGTGGGCAACAGGTTGAGGGTTCAATTCCAGGCTGACCTGACATCATTTTTCCTGATCATAAAACATGAATCAAAACTCTTCTAAGTCTTTAAACATGTTTACATGTATTTGTGTTGTGTTTCTCTGAGTCTTTCGGAATCAATGTTTTCATCACTGATCCTCTGTCTCACATCAATTGAATGCATCAGGGATGAGAGGGCCCTGACCAAGAAGGATGAACCAATAGCAAATGTTACACAATAAAAGCGTGTCAGTGGTTGACTTTCTGCCTTCAAGTATTTCATTGGTCAACAGCTGCAGAATGATGAACTCAGCAAAGTTTGTGTGTTTCATGTCCTTCAGATGAAGATGAACAAACACAAAAGTTCATTCAGGGAACAAGCCAAGAAAACATTGAGACAGAAGCAGTTGTTAGTGCTGTGATAGTCCCACATTCTGACCACAATCAAATTTGAAATATGTTGTTTTGATTATTATCTATTTTCATTTAAAGTTGACGCTTGTTTGTTTATCATTACAATGAGAAAATAAGATGATATTTTTATAAACTACGTAACATCTTTACTTCTATTTGACAAGACTAAACTAGTTATGTTCATAGAATCACCATCACATTCTTATGAATATTTGAGGAAGGTTCGTCTAAATTAGAATCTATTTGTTTAACACGATGACAAACACAACAATCATAAAAGAGTAAATAAAACAATAATGTTAGTTCATATCATCAGAAATGTTTGAACAACTTACAGAACTTTGTTTGCAGCTTGAACCACCGGCAGAAGCCTCTCAAGTACCTTTTCTAAAGCATTTATTGAGTAATTCTTCAGGTCAAACTCGTCCAGATGTTCCTCTGAGGACAGTAAGATGAAGACCAGGGCCGACCATTGAGCAGGAGATGTTTGTTTAGTAGAGACACCTCCTAATCTGCGTTGCTGTTGGACCTCCTCCACCAGAGAAGTGTCCTTCACTTCATTCAGACAGTGGAACAGGTTGATGATTCTCTCTGGAGACACATTCTTACTTATCTTCTTCTTGATGAGCTCTGCTGTGTTGTGATTGGTCCAGGAGCTACTTCCTGTCTGAGTCAACAAACCCGAAAGGAGACTCTGGCTGGTCTGCAGAGAAAGACCCAGAAGGAAACGCAGGAACAAGTCCAGATGTCCATTTGGACTTTTTAGGGTTTCATTTATTGCTGTCCGGTAGAACCTTTCTGTTCGATTTTTGTTTCTCAAGATTCTTAACTGTTTTGATGTTGGTTTTGATTCCAGCAGGTTGAATCCACAGTTGATGAATGTCTGAAGGACGTGAAGAGCAGCCAGAAACTCCTGGACACTCAGGTGGATGAAGCAGAACACCTTGTCCTGGTACAGTCCTCTCTCCTCTCTGAAGATCTGTGTGAAAAGTCGTGAGTAAACTGAAGCTTCTGAGATGTCGATGTCACACTCTGTGAGGTCTGACTCATAGAAGATCAAGTTTCCTCTCTGCAGATGCTCAAAAGCCAGTTTTCCCAGAGACTCCACCATCTTCTTGCTCTCAGGATCCCAAACTGTGTCAGTCCCAGATCCTCCGTCGAACTTCAGCTTCTTGACTTTTAACTGAATCACCAGGAAGTGGATGTTCATCTCAGTCAGGGTGTTGGGCAGCTGTCCTGTCTCTGTGCTCTTCAACATGTCCTCCAGAACTGTGGCAGTGATCCAGCAGAAGATCGGGATGTGACACATGATGTACATGCTTCGTGACCTCCTGATGTGAGACATGATGCTGCTGGTCTGCTCCTCATCTCTGAACCTCTTCCTGAAGTACTCCTCCTTCTGGAGGTCATTGAACCCTCTGACCTCCGTCACCATGTCCACACACTCAAGAGGGATCTGATTGGCTGCTGCAGGTCGTGTGGTGATCCAGACACGAGCTGAGGGAAGAAGATCCCCCCTGATGAGGTTTGTCAGCAGGACGTCTACTGAGGTGGACTCTGTAGCTTCTATCAGGGGACGGCTGTTGAGGAAGTCCAGAGGGAGTCGACACTCGTCCACACCATCAAAGATGAACAGAACCTGGAGTCCTTCAAAGCTGCTGAGTCTGGATTCTCTGGTTTCAGGAAAGAAAAGATGAACAAGTTCCATCAAACTCAACTTCTTATTTTTCAACAAGTTCAGCTCTCTGAAGGTGAAAGGAAAAATGAGCTGGAAGTTCTGGTGGGCTTTGTCTTCAGCCCAGTCCAGAGTCAGCTTCTGTGTCAGGAGGGTCTTCCCAATGCCAGCCACGCCCTTCGTCAGCAGTGTTCTGATTGGTCGTTCTCTGTCAGGCGAGGCTTTAAAGAGGTCTTCTTGTTTGATGGTAGTTTCTGGTCTGGTCTGGTTCCTGGTGGCTGATTCAATCTGTCGGATCTCGTGCTCCTGGTTGACCTGGTCTGTGCCCCCCTCAGTGATGTAGAGCTCAGTGAAGATCTCATTCAGAGGAGCAGAGTTTCCTGCTTTAGCGACCCCCTCAGACACACTGTGGAACTTCTTCTGCAGGCTCCTCTTCAGTCGTCCTCCACACTCTTCTGCAAGACTTCCTGAATGAAGACATAAGTGACACGAGTCAGAAGATTGTAGAACGTGAAAATGTAATAAAATCTTCAGATCTGATGCAAGTGTTCCTCATCTTCATCATGTTTGTTCACATGTTCTTACTGCTCCATAGATGCTCGGCCAGATCCTCCTGCTGCAGTGACTGGAAAAGAATCACAGAGAAGAAAGTCAGAGTGATAGTGGATCATCTCAAGAACCACAAAGACCAGAAGCTTTAACTTGGATTCAGCTGAATGATAATGAACAGAAGGAACCTCTAGGATGAGGACCTCCTCTAGTTTATAAACATACCAGTCGTATGGTTTCCAGTTGTGAGGGATGTTGGTGACCAATGAGAAGCTCTGAGTTCTGATGGTCCACTCTGAGAAGAAGAGATGAAATCAGACTGTAAATAAACTCTTGTCGAGTTGAAGGTTCTGATCATAAGTAAACTAGAAGGTTCCTTTAAAAACCCACATACTGGACCATCTCCATTAGAGCTTAAGTACTGTCAAGCCAAACTGTTTATTTTAAATAGAATTTTATAAAAATGAGTCTTCTTGGTCTTATTATTGAAAGACTCAGAACAGTCCAGAATATTCTGGTTCCTCCTGCTGGATCCTGATGAAAACACAACTCTGATCAACTCTCATCTCTTTATATCCTGGTATTCACCAGCTGAACCACTAGATGTCGTTGTTGTTGTTCTGGAGTAAAACTATCTGACGCTGCTTCTGGTTATGGTGCGAAGCTACGTAGACCAATGTGGAGCCGCTTCACCAAAACCTCTGAATTAATGTTCAAAACTTTTCAATTTTGCCTCCTGACAGACTATCTGCCGACATGGCACCAAAACCGACCAAACAAATTCAAAATACAGTACGACGAAGAGCAAGCGTGCGGTGCTGCATGTGGAGCGACTGCAGGTGGCGACGTCGTGAACGACTCTGTATTGTCCGCCCTTAAGTCGAAGAAAAAATAATTTGTGTGAAGTTTGATGGACAGCTTGGGGAAATACAAGGCTTGAAGACAGATTTATACGCAGTTAGTACTCGTGTGACTGAGCGGTGAATAGAATCAGCGCTAACGACAACGTTGCGTCACTGCTAGCTGAGAATGCTAACATGAAGGCTGCTATCGAGGCCCTGACTCTCAAAGTGGATGACATGGAGAACCGCAGCCGACGTTCCAATCTCTGTTTGATGGTTCTGCCGGAGAAGCGAGAAGGAGCGGATATGTGCTCATTTTTGGAAAAGGCTTCCAGAAACTCTCGGAGATGTTGATCGAGTGGGCGTCGGGATCGGCGGCGCTGTGGACCGGAGCGGAGTTGCACGACCAAGGACGGTCATGAAGTTTCTCAATTATGTGGATAAGGTTTGAGTCATGACTGAGGGGGTCCCATACTGAAAACCGCAAAATCCTTTTCTTCACAGACATGTCAGCTCATTAAGATAATGTTTTCGACCAGGTGAATAAAGACTTGGCGTCTCTTTCAATCCCTGATCCACACTATGGAATTATTCATCCAGTTACACTCTCTGGGAAGAGATACACCTTCGACACGGTCACGTCAGCGGAACAGATCGTACGGGAGAAGAAAGGCAGTAACCAGAAACTAACAGATGATTGATTTTTGACATTTGTTCACATTTATTAGGTTTGTGGATGCTAACTACATGAATAACATTTGCATTTGTTTGGACTTGCAGGCGCGCATCGGTGGAGTTTGTTTTTTCTTCAAGACGCGCATATAACTCAGGAGGATGAACAAAGGGTGAACAAGATGAGGAGGTTTCTCTGTTTCTTTCAGCTCTCAGGCGAGAGGAGTCATCACATTGGTACAATATCAGATATCTTATGATTCAATGTGACATTTTTTTCTAAAAGATTTAATTTAGTTTTTGTTCATGGGACTAATAATGATAATCCTGCCTTTTTTTTCAAGAAATGTGTTTCTTTCACTGGCAAATCTGACTGGACATTTTATTGTTGGGGGTGACTTTAATTGTGTTATTCAACCTCAATTAGACCGATCTTTTGGAAATGCAACCTCACACGCTCGAACAAGAAAGGAAAATTCTACGATATACAAATGACATCAACCTGAAAGATATTTGGAGGAGCCTGCATCCCAGTCAAAGAATGTACTTTTGTTATTCTAGCACCCATCAAACATTCTCTAGAATCTATTATTATTTAATTTAGGCAGATCTACAACATATGATCACCAGGTGTTGGTATGATAGCATAATTATTTCAGACCATGCTCCGATTTCTTTTTACATTAAATTCCCAGATATTTCATACCAAACTCCAAGGTGGCGTCTGCAGGCAACTTGGCTCAGAGACCCAGAATTCATAAGATTTGTTGATACACAGATTGATATCTATTTTGAAAATAATACAGATCAGACATCTGCTTCAGTGAGGTGGGAGCATTTAGAGGTTTTTTAAGAGGCCAGATGATCAAATATAAGTTTAACCAGACAGACTTGAAAAATCTATAAAAGAAACTTAAATTCACCTCTTCCAAACATTTAATAGGCAGCTAATGTCTGATCTTCATCAATTAAAAACTATCCGACACTTCCGCGATCACAGTCAAGCCATCAGACGCTATATTTGTAGTGCGTTTAATGACAAAACATTAGGGTAGCAGTGAAGCGTGAAAGAAATGTCTGTGTTTACGAAGCCCCCGATATTTTTTCAAGTTCATGCCCCGATGGCGTCACTTGCCCGAATGGCTCATGGAACCAACAGCTTTAAACCAGGAGTTCAGGGATTGAGCCTCGTGTTGATGTTAATAACTGTTAGTTTTTTATTGTGTTGTTGCTACAGCAGCAAATTTGCCATCCATTCACTTATTTATTTGTGTTCAGTGTTGTTGAGGAGATCGTTATTTTCTGATAATTCTCTTGTGAAATGCATTAGATAAATGCATGTATACAAGCCAGGCTCTGGTTCAGTTAGGTAAGTAAGTAAGTAAGTAAGTAATATATATTTATATAGCGCTTTTCGAGACCAGGGTCACAAAGCGCTTTAACAATCAAAACAATACTCAAAACAGTACATACTTCAAAGATCAAGACAACACCGAGAACAACACAGGAGTTCGAGAAATTCACTCGGTTTGCTCACCCAGTCGTCCAGGAGAGGTATTATGGGCTCACATAAGTTTAGGGTCTGCAACCTCAAAAAAGAAGACACTGCTATGTGAAGTTGTGGCACAATTGGATTCGAGTGTTTTTAACTCCACACTTTTAACTGACTTTAATGCAAATTTGGAATTCCAGAAAGACACTTAACAAGCCTCAACAACATTCTACTCTGTAAGTTAATAATAAAGTAGTCTAACAAATCTTAACAATTCTAAGGTAGAACATTCTTCAGAATAAACTACCTGGTGTCAATTATGTGAGAATATTAATTATTGATAAACAAAAAGAAAAAAATCGAGAGGAAGCCTATTTTGTAATGTTAATTATTAATTATAATGATGCCTCTCGTTGTTGGCTAATGGAAAAATATATAAATAATGTTTCAACACTGAACAAAAACAAATATGTGAAAAAAAAAAAAACTATAAAAAAAAAATCAACAACAGGTAAATATAAACAAACAAGACTTTGTACTTTCACACACACAATTTTTAGAAGTTTTACAAATGTATTTTTGTTTTGTACATAAATATTATATATTTTCAAGGACAAATGTTTTGTCAATACAAAATGTGGATACCACAATACACGTGCAACTATTGTATATTTGCAGATCACCCTCTGTACAGTTACAAATATTAGTGAGACAAAAATAGCTCCGTAAACCATTAGTTTTATAATTGTGTCTTTGTCTCCCCCTGCTGGTTGTGTGAGTGAAGTAAAGTTCTCTGGTTTAATGTGTCAGTATTAACCTGGTAGACTCACACTTGTTCACTCTCACCTCACACCTGGAGACTCTTCACTTCCTCTGAAGTCGATGGGTGTAAACATTGAAGCATCACTCTTCAGAGACACACAGCAGGGTTCTGGTCCAGATCTTGGTCCAGGTCCAGCAGGTTCTTGCTGCTGCTTTGATCTTGAACACAGAAGTAGATCGAGTGAGAATGAAGACATGGAGGACAATCTTGCAGGTCCTTGTCTCACCTCTGAGTGCTGGTCTGTTCATCGTGCTCCTCACACTGAGGGTATTTAAAGGAGTCTCTGTCCTCACCATGAGTCTCAGCAGAGTCTTCACCTTCACACAAACACACTCATGAGATCCTGGTCAACGATCAAACGTTGTTGTGTAACATTTGTATTTTGCTTTTACAGATATTTTCATTTCACTTTTAACACAAATCCTTGCAAACATTTCAAATGATTGGTGGTTGAAATAATGCAGCTCTTCACTTCTTCCTCCACTGACACTTGTGTCCTGTTTACATGAGAGGAAAACACACATAACAAGTGTGAAAAACTTTTTTCTTCCTCAGCAGGAAGTTAAACTGTTAAGTTGTCATAAAAGAATCTTATCTGTCAATCTCTCTCTGCAGCAGTCCTTGTGTGGAGAGTCAGAGTCACTGACCTGTCTGCAGCTTTCTTCTCTTCTGTGGTCTCTGGTCCATGTTGGAGCAGAATTCAGCTTCTTCTGACCAGAGCTGATGGAACAAGACACTGATCAACTCCTTCTGATGCTGGTATCAAAGATCATGACTGAAATAAACGTTTGTTGAGATCATGTGACTCAGAAGTCTTTAATGATTAACATTAGATGATTATCTTTCACCTCCAGGATCATAAAGTACATCATACATCATATGATCTGGAGCTGCTTTGAAAGTCCCGTCTGGGGAAGATGAGAATCTCATCCTGGAATAAACAAACTTCACTATATATTTTCAACCAGGAGGAACTTGGACACAAGTTTAAAAAAAACGTCTTAATGTTGTGAAGTAGCAAAATAACTGTCAGTTAGACCCATCACCACAGTTTGACGAATGATAGAGGGTTAGAGATCTGAGATTTTTTAATCCTCCCTTGATGGGGTATGACACTGGTGGTGGTACGTTTGCTATGTATTGGTAATAACTTTGTAATCATTATGAGTTAATTAGAGTTATTCAACCGACACCGATAATTCTGTAATTCTGATAAACTACCATCCTTAAAAAATCACCTCAAAACCCAGCATTGATGATTTGCTGTGTCTATTGTATAATAGTGTGTAATTTGAAAAGAACTATAGAAGATCTACGTATTATTATTATTATTATTATTATTATCAATATAAGGACAAGAGGTTCCAGCAAATCGTAAGAGCAACAGTGACCAGGAAAACATCATCTGAGGCAGAAACCTCAAACAGAGCCAGACTCCTTGTGAACGGCCTTCACAAGGTTGTAACACAATTAACAGGATTTTGAATTGAGAATCTCATTACAGTATTCATAAACTTGAAGTGACGATGTTTGGCCGGATGTGACATATCATGTTCAAAAACAGAACTTATTAAAAAAACACAAAATTAAAGTGATCGGTGTTTTATTGTGATCAACAACCATTTTGTTCAAGTTTATTCATTTACAAAACACACAATTTAAAAGCGACTGGAAGATATGACAAACTATTTACTGACCCAGTAGCTTTATAATAACACTTAAGTACTTAATGACGTGCAGTGAGGCTCATGACTGGTGAGTTTATGTATATTATTTATTTGATTATAAGTGGAAAGAGAAAATTATTTAATGATTAATTTAACAACATGCGACTCAAAATGTTCAATATTAAACCATCATCATTCCTCTTATAATGAATCATTAACAAAGACATAGGAACACATTTGTTCTACAACATTTATTACATATAAATTAATAGATCACCTTCTTGTGTCTAATTAATTTTTAAATTAATTTAAGTATAAAAAATGTGTTCAGCACATTTTTATTTTAGTAAAAAGTTAAATTCACTTTTCAAACTTTAAATTCTGGTGATTTAAATAACTTTAATTAAGGTTTTCTGTCAAAATTGTTTAGGGGAAATGAGATAATTCTAGATGACTAGAAGGAACCTGTAGTTTCAGCAATAAAACCATCATAAACCTCGTGCACATCATTTTATATGAAGGTCATTGTTTTGTTTGTAATAATTAAATGGTTAGTTTAGTTAGTAACACATCTTTTATAAGTAAACACATAATTGTTGATCTAACGAGACTCCACACACACACACCAACAACGACACTGACACACAGTGGAAACAAAACATCACTTATTGTCACAATAATGTCTAAATAAATTGTTTCTTGTTTCTTTAAATCCATTATTAAGTTGTGTTTTGTAATGAGTGCACTTGTGCAAAACTATCCCCCAACACTTAAAAAACAACGTTTTACTTTCATTTTAAACATCGTCAGGTTGTAAATACTATAATAAAAACTGAAGAGCGATCGATTGTGTTGTTGCTGAAGGAGTCAGAGGCCAGTGCTCGTGTGAAAACTGTAATTACTGACAGGGTGTAGAACCTATTGACAGTTAGAGGGATGAAGAGAATGAATGGAGAAGTATTTTATTGAACTTTTGCTCAGCTTCATGTGTTAACATTTTTTTTTCTTCGTTTTTATTCATACTTGAATTGAGAGGTTCACACAGTCATATGAATCCAAAACTTATTAAATAATCATTTTATTCAAAAAGGTTTGTCGTCATTGATGAACCTTCAGAGTCAGCAGATTGTAACCATAAGAACTTGACCGGTCAGAACCAGACTCGCTCATCGTTGATCTGTTAAAAGCTCTGAAGCATCTTTGATCGTTCAAGGAAAGACAAAAGTCCATCAAATAATCTGTCAAACAGACGTGAGAGAAGGAAGAGTGATGAGGTTAGAGGTCAGAGGTTAACTTTGTCACCACTGACCCAGAGTGACTCTTATTTCAAGTCAATCAAAAATAGTTTCTTACAATCATGGTAACTGACAGGTGTTATTGCTGTGACTGATGTTTGTTCTGTACTGTCCTGGTTTGTCCTTCTTGAATTACTGTAGATTATTAATTTAGATAGACGTCATAAAACACTTATCTATGACTCTGAGTCTCCACCGGTCCAAAGTTCTGGTTCCTCTGGACCTTAACAAATGACTGTGACACGACCTTTACTCTCAGAATCTGAATCAGTAACTTTTATTGCCAGTGTTGTAAACACAACATAGGAATTGTTTGTGGTGTCAGTACAGAATAAAATAATAAATTAAAAAAACACAGATTTGCAGCCATGTTTGGATTTATACAAAACAATCTTGACAGGAGAATAAACCTCTGTAGCATCTCTGACCCTGACTTACACACAAAATAACTGCATCAACACTCATCACAGCAGCTCACATGCAAAAACTGCTGCACCTTTATTTCTACATTTATGGTAGATTGACTTTGAAAAAATACAAAGTTAACGTCTAACATGCTTTTTTTTCCTCAAGATGGTGGCAGCAGCTCAATGGATTATTAAAACTCATTTCTTCTGGGTTAAAGCAAATTATTTTAATTTCTGTACAGTATAAACATGAACTTCTCAGCTGAACCGACTTCTAAACTCTTCTGACGAACATCTCTGCGTCTGGCAGCTGATAAAAACATGTATAAAGTCCACGATCAACACTGGTAATGGACGACCTATCTGCTTTTAAGGTGAGTCCCATTTCTAAGTCGCCAAATGACCCTCATTCCATAATTTTGAGGTCCAGCTTTGAGGATTGATCTTGAGAAAGACTGCTGAGGAGATGAATGCAATTGGGCCTCAGTCAGTTCAGACATAAGGACATTGACCTGGTGCAGTTCAAGAAAGGCAGAAAAGCAAAAAAGCTCATCATGCTGTTCTAGTAGAGAAATTAAAGTCTGTGTTCGTCACTAAATCCATATTTTGGAAATTGTGACATCCAGGGGAAAAGACCTTTAAATGGATAATGTGAAATAAATACACGCATACAGTGAGGAGAAAAAGTATTTGATATACTGCTGATTTTTTAAGTTTTCCCACTTACAATTTGTATCAAAGGTTCAACTTTGAGGGTCAGAATCTAAAACAAAAATGCAGAAAATCAGAGAGGATGATTTTTAAATAATTAATTTCCATTTTATTGCATGACATAAGTATTTGATGCATCAGATAAACAGAACTCAATATTTGGTACAGAAACCTTTGTTTGCAATACAGAGATCAGACGTTTTCTGTAGTTCTTCACCAGGTTTGCACCACTCCTCCATACAGACGTTCTCCAGAACGTTCAGGTTTCAGGGCTGTCGCTAGGCAACACTGGCTTTCAGCTCTCTCCAAAGATTTTCAATTGGATTCAGGTCTAGAGACTGGCTAGGCCACTCCAGGACCTTGAGATGGTTCCTACAGAGCCACTCCTTCATTGTCCTGGCTGTGGATTTGGGTCGTTGACCCAGCCTCGACCCAATACGGTGCAGTCGTTCCGTCCCCTTTGCAGAAAAGCATCCTCAAAGAATGATGTTTCCACCTCCATGCTTCACAGTTAGGATTGTGTTCTTGGGTTTGTACTCATCCTTATCCTTCTTCTCTCTCCAAACATGGCAAGGGGAGTTTAGACCATAAAGCTCCAATTTTGTCTCATCAGACCACATGACCTTCTCCCATTCCTCCTCTGGATCATCCAGATGGTCATTGGTAAACTTCAGACGGGCCTTGACATGCGCTGGCTTGAGCAGGGGGACCTTGCTGGACCAGGTCCTGCCATGTAGTTCTGGGCTCATCCCTCACTGTCCTCATGATCATTGATGCCCCACGAGGAGAGATCTTGAAATGGAGCTCCAGACCGAGGGAGATTGACCGTCGTCTTGAACTTCTTCCATTTTCTAATAATTGCACCAACAGTTGTTCTTCTCACCGAGCTGCTTGTCTATTGTCCTGTAGCTCATCCCAGCCTTGTGCAGGTCTACAATTTGATCCCTGATGTCCTTGCACAGCTCTCTGGTCTTGGCCATTGTGGAGAGGTTGGAGTTTGTTGGAGTGTGTGGACAGGTGTCTTTTATACAGGTGATGAGTTCAAACAGGTGCAGTTAATACAGGTAATGAGTGGAGAACAGCTTCTTAAAGAAGAACTAACAGGTCTGTGGGAGCCTAAATTCTTAGGGCACTCTGGTTTCCTCCCACAGTCCAAAAACATACAGAGGTTGATTCAGAACTTGGGGAATTTGTCCGTATGTGTCTTTGTGTGCCCTGCGACAGACTGGCGTCCTTTCCAGGATGTCCCTCGCTACTCGCCCGTAAAATCTGGGATAGACTCCAGACCCCCGCGACCTCACCTATTGCTTCATGCTGTACTTCAAGGTCTTGTTTCCATCATAAATGCTTCTTTCCATCGTAGTCAAATAGGTGTGACATTATTAGCTAATATAATATGTTTGGATGGAGAGACATTAAGGCGAATAAAAGTTACAAAATATATTGAAATACTGTAAAACAGATAAATAAAGCGCATTTCCTAATGTTGTATTCTAAGGAATACCATGAGTGCCACAATTAGTAATTAAAAAAGCGTTTGGAAATAAGGATATCCAGGGGAAAAGACCTTTAAATGGCTATTGTGAAATAAATACATACATAAATGTGTATATCTGGTATTCCATACAGGTAAACACGTCCTTCTCTGTTAAGTCTCTTAACGCCCTCTACTGTCCAGAGTCACAAACAACATATCTGTCAATCATTGATGCCAGACAAACATTTGCTGTTTACATTACATCTTCTGTCTGTTTATTTTTTAGTGAATAAACATGTTTCCTGTCATCATACTTTAATATTAACCTTTCTTTTCAGTCACTTCAGTCAAGTGTTTGCTTCTGAGCGATAAGTTAAGACTTTTCTGATGTAGTAAATCATGCCATTAATTCTCTTTTTTACATTTTTAACTTGTCATATTCTCTATTGTTGATTCTTCTGGGATCCGCTCTGATGCCTTCACTGCTCAGGATGTCTCCCACAAATGTCAGTTCCTTCACTCTCAAGTTCTTTCGCTACGATGTCTGGGCTGAATTACAGAACTTGGCTTTCAGGTGAACACAAATGAAGGAACATTGCTTATGACGTCTACAGGGTCCTGTAAGTGAGGACTGACCAACATGAAAGTCATTCAATTATCTCAAGATTTAAAGGCTTCAAATCTTGAGTCTGTGCTAGTTGTGTTCAATTAATTGGCCACTGATCATAATCAGCCGATATCCGTGAATTGGAGTTTGTTGCAGATCAAAAAAACTGATGACTGGCGGCTCATACTTTACCTCTTCCCGCCTGCACAGGCTCTGCACAGGTGCACGGGAACAAACGACAACAAACATGTCTGCTGTGTAAAGGTTTTAAACTGTGTGTGAGACCTATGTGAAGTTTACTTGCTGCTCATGGAAACGTAAAAATACCTCGAGGAGGAAGCACGCTAAAAGTCTTGGACGAAACCAATTCTAGTCGACATTTTCAGAAACAAACACATTGGGATCCTAAATAAATGGTATTGAATAGACTAGAGCAGAAGACGTTTCATAAATTATTATGCATTAAATATCCAAGTCCTGTGGCCCCTACATCCTGCGGCCCCTGCAACCGACGTTTCACTGGTTTCACTGCCAGTGGTGACCTTTTCCACCACATTAAAACCACTTAGCAGCAATTTCCCAGCTTTTGCCTATTTCCTAAAACCTTTTGAACATGCACAACCACCAGAACCCCCCCCCCCCCACACACACACACACACACACACACACTACTCTGCCTACATCAGCGATTTCTTTGGCTTGTCCTGAGTCTTGAGCCCACATGGACTGGGGCGCTCAGGGAAGTTCCCATTTCTTTCGATCAAAGAGGTGCTGCATGGAATCCTGCGCCTCCACCAAGAGATCCTGTCCCTCATTGGAAGTTTGTTTTTCTCATAAGATCAGCTCAATTCACTTGACGAACTAACTATGTCTGTGCACGATCCTGAACTGTCTTGGATCAAAGTCTGGAAGCTCACGAACCACATTGGTAGCTCACTTGAGCACTCTTTCAATGATGACATTTGTCGTGCTATCTTTCTGACACACACTTGGGAATTTTGGGAAAGGTTTCTTGTTTTAAGATTTACACCAGAAGTGATAGAATTGAATCTTACAACCGTGAGTAAACTGCTCAAGAGAGCATCATAAACGCTGGGGCTGCATCCCAGAAAAATTGAATTGTTTTCTTTTTCTTTTGCATTATTGTTATTATTCCTATTTCTTCACTTCTTCCAAAAGTGAGGAACGAACACACAGGGTGTCTGTAAAAATTGAAAGAGTATATGAGATGATGTTCTTGGGAGTAATTTTAGATCATGAATTTAGTTGGAACCACATATAGAGTATTTAAAAAATAAATTAAATCTACTTGTATTATCTACAAAGTAGGGGATTTGTAAAACAATAATTGTCTTTGCATATTATACTATATTGTGTTGAGGTTTGGGGGAAATACGTGCAGGACATACATAAACTCTATGATTAAACTCCAGAAAAGAATTTATAGAATAATTAACAAAACTTCCTATTAGTGAAACCACTAATAAATTACTTATAAAGTCTGTCATTTTAAAATATGGAGACATTGTACGTATAAAAAAACCATTAGAAATATTATTTCAAGTTAAGTATAAAAGTCTTCCCACCTGTATTCAACTTTCTTTTTTTTTTGACAATTTAAGAAGTTTGTGTGTCTTTGAAATATGTGAAGTGAGAACTAATGTTAAATATACATGTGTTTCATTTCTGTGAGTAGAATTATGAAATGGACTTAGTGACAAACTGAAATTTTGTAGAACACTGGTGAAAAATAATAAAATATATTTTTTTAAATATCATAAATGAAAGGGTAAACACGTTGAAATAATTTCGTTTTTTAGTTTTGTGTGTTTTCTTCTGCTCTGTATAATTGATATTTTGGGATATTTCATGGATTGCATAGAATAGGAAAAATAAGCCTGGGTTTCAGCCTATTACTTTACAATTAGAGAGTGTGTTAAGAAGGTTTGTGGTGAGAAAATGTTGAGTAGAAGTTATGGTACCAACTGATTGAACATAGTTAAAGTATTTTGTATATAAGTAAGGCGACGTATGTTGTACTTTAATTCCAAATAACACAACGCAGATTGCTAACTTGACCAAAGCCATAGATGGTCTTAAAAACACTCTTGAATGAACTCAAAGAACACTCAGGCATTGACAGTGATATGATGGATAGGTGGTTTGGTAAATGGAAGTCAATAATAATATTTTAATGTCTGTCGCTGTATTTTCAGCACTAGTTGCTGTTGTGTTCCTTGTATCCGTTCATTATGCAACCGTGTCATTGTATCTGCTATTGAAGAGAAATCTGTGCCTCCACTTATCAGATGGTGTTGTTTGAATGATGAGTTCTGATGGATGGGGCTGAATTAGTAATCTCATATTCTACTTACTCTTTATCATATACCAAGTTATTTTGTGATATTAGGTTTCTTGTAAACTTCAAATTTTTAAGGTTGACCTCAAATTTCAGAGGTCAAAGGAGGGATTGAAGATATATGCTCAGATTGATCTACATATATACTCATTGAAAGGTTAAATTATTTATCCTCATTTTATGTACTCATGTTTAACAATTGTCAACATTGACGATATTACCTTTTGTTCAGAATTAAAACATATTCTTGTATTTTATCTTTTAAAAACGTGTTATTCCTAAAACCAAAGGTTCAAGAGTTGAAGTCTATAGTATCTGTGCCTCAACTTTGTACGAACCTTTGTGTGCGGCTCTGATATAAATAACAGAGGCCTCTGTGCATCGTTGTTATCGAGCTGTGGAAAGATATATGTGTTAACCCAGAAATCATGTTCAGTAAACCCAGGTGAAGAGTAACAAGTGTGAGGAAAGACTGAAGATTCAGTGTTTAGGTCAAGTAAGAAAAAATATCAAGAATTTAACATCTGTTGTTCATAATGGAATCAGATTTTGCAAACATACCATATCCTAAGTTGGCGATAGTATAATCAACCTTCTCCACGTGTAGGACGAGGGTCTCGGGGTCTTTATAAAGATCCTCTGGAAGAAACTTCGGACAGAGACTGGTCTGAGCGCTCGAACTTCTGGTATCTCTGAATAATCTGCATTTTTTGTTAACTGTTGTATTTGAGGTCTTGTATGGCCTACTTTTGTAATCGTTTTTTACTTAAATAAATTCACTGTTTTAATTATAATTTCGCTCTTCCTTTGATCAAACGAATGCTCAGAACTCATAAGACAGGAAGGAGGAGTGAGTTCTCTGCTCACTCCACCTAAAATGTGTTTTAATAACACTGTTATTAAAACACATTTTATCATTGGCATGTGAAATGGATTCTTCACGTTCTGACCTGATCCTGCAAAGAAAAGGTTTGGGGGTGAAGGGTCTCTCTCACTCTCACACACACACACAGGATTAGTGAAGGAAGAGATTTAGAATAATTTAATGTGTTTACATCAACAACGATCCACGATCCATGATCCATGCTGTTTGATCTTTTTAACCCCTTAACGCCGAGTGTCGCAAATTTATTATTGTTATTATTATAATTATTGATGAATTATAATTATTATTTATTATTTTCAATAACAATATTTTAAGGCCTAGGCTTCCGAACCATTCACAATGAGTGTATTTTTGTGTTAATATTACAAA
This sequence comes from Callionymus lyra, assembly GCF_982586985.1. Lineage (NCBI taxonomy): Eukaryota > Metazoa > Chordata > Actinopteri > Syngnathiformes > Callionymidae > Callionymus > Callionymus lyra. Next base: position 9,670,102 of record NC_141819.1, read on the forward strand.
GTCAGAAGTCTCTTCGGGTCGACAATAATTCATGTCAAGTCACTGGCCTCTCAGAGGTCTTTTAGGTTAGGTTAGGTAGAACTTTATTGATCCTTCAGGAGGTCTCCTTCGGGAAATTGTTTTTCCAATTAGACACAGCAATACAGACGATTATTCATAAAAATAAGAACAAGAACAAAGAGAAATAAAAAGAAAGAACAAGACACAATCTAAGTCTAAAGATAAAGAACATAGATCAAAGACAAACAACAAAGTAAGTAAGTAAGTAAGTAATTTTTATTTGTATAGCGCTTTTCCAGACCAGGGTCACAAAGCGCTTAAACAATCAAAACAATATTCAGTAAAGTATATACTTTAAAGGGCGAGATAAAACTGATAACAACAAAGACAAAAGATACAAAGACTAACATAGAATAGAATATGAATTAATTTATTATTATTAATTTAGCAAGTTGTCTGTTTTCCTCCTGTCGATCAGAGATGGTAGAGTAACGTGGACGTTGGCCGTGGCCCTGCATGTGGTTCCAGGTTTCTCCTCAGTGTTTCTGTATTGCAGGGGATGCGAGGAATTTCCCCTCCTTTCTCCTCTCAGAGAGACTCTCCTGCAGAGTCTCACAAACATTTTCGTCAAGACCCAGAGCATGTCCAGCTTAGTATTTTCCTTAGGTTTTTTTCTCACTCTCCATCTCACTTGTCAGCACTTCACCCAAGCATTTTTCTCACACCAGTCCGCAATATTTGCAATTATTCGCTGGGAACAAACTAGTATTCTGATATTTTCCCACAATCCTCTTTGCCTTCTTTTCAACTTTTCTTGCAGCCTTCTCCGTTATTTCTTAACTTTTAATTTGACTAAATAGTCGAATTACAGAACAGAGTCTTTCAACTTGATTTAAGAAATACATTTTTGAAATCAAGAGCAAACACTCTATCATTAGAATTTATTATTATTATTATTATTATTTTCATTCAAATTATATGATAGTTTGTGGGATAGTCCACGTCGAGAAGATATCAATGTCATTGTTACCCATGGAAAGTATCGATTTATCACAATCTTAAATTTGCCGTTGAAATTATCTTAAACCTATTAACTGGGGGATAATCTTAAATTTTGTTCTAAACTATAATTTGATGAATAAAATAATTAACTAGAAACAATGACTACATTCATGAATAACACATTTTCATTTTAAACAGTACATTTGTATGTATGTAGGCGTTCGATAGTTAAATCTGGCGCAGAACGACCCCTTTAGTTTCATTAGTTTCACAAAAGTTTATAAATAATATCAGAAACCCCTTGGTTGCCACATTTGCATAAATCACTTACAGTGGTGGACTGTCAGGGCCAGCAAGGCCTTCTCTGCTGGCCTAAACACTGACAGACAGAATCACTGACTTATGTTTTAATATATTTTTGCCATGAATATTATTATATATAATATTATATAATTATATAATATTATTAGTATTCAATTATTTCCAATAGTCTTTCTCTTCATCTCATAGCTTTTCTCTTGGTTGCGCTGCTTCCACTTGTGTATGTTTATTTTAGAGCTTTTATCCAATCATATTTCAGCCATCATTTGTTGCCAGGGTCAAAAATCTGCGTCTACGCCTTCAGAATCGACATTGCTGGCGTCTGTAGTTTAAAGTCAGTGGCAATGACGCTGTTGCTTTAACCAATCAGAGTTCTAGTTGACGACACTTAGGCCTTCTAGCAGGCGTCCTGTGATGTCAGCATTTTCACGTCCTTTGATTGGATGTTCAGAGAAATACTCGTCAGAGCAGCAAAGCATCTATAGCTAGCGGCGCAAACTCAAATATTTTGCTAGTGGATTGGATAACTTTTTTAACAATGGCTGACGGAGGAGAAGACATTCATTTGGTCGCAGTTATGCTCACGAAACCATTTTCAAGACGGACTTTTCCAGAAAAACTGGACTTTGTGAAGAACAGTCGGCAGACTCCGAAGTTAGCAAGTTTGTCCAGCCGGGAAGAGGGTTTGTCGCCACTTTCAAGTCAGCAACTACGAGCGATGACCATCCCAGTGTCACTGCTTCTGTTGAACATTCTCCGCCCTGAAGCGAATCAAAACTAACTCCAGAATTTTATTTAAACGTTTTAATATTTTTGTCATTTAATAAGGTTAATATTGTTGTTTCTGCTGATGTATGTATGGCAGCCGTGGTGAAAAGAGACTTGTTGAATCGTCCTTATTGGGTTTCTTGCTTTAGTAATGACATTCTTTCTTGCTACAAGAGATACCTTTCTGTAATGCAATCCAAGGGTGTCATAGCTCAGATGGTATAGTGGTTGCAGTCCAAAAGGTTGCAGGTTCAATCCCAGCTCCAGACACCTGAATAAGACACTTTGCCCTGATTGCGCCTGATGGCAGACTTGGCACGTGTGTGCAGCCTACTCCCATCAGTATGTGTGAATGGCTGTCAAAGAGACCTGTATAAATAGAGATTATTATTACTATACTGCATTTCTGTGTAATATTGATGGTTTCTATAGCCGTGGAGTCATAATGATGGCATTAAGAGGTGGATTAGTTCATGTTGGACACCTAGGTGTGAAATGCACGGCCCGCCACTGTTCAGATTAAACCTCATTATGATCACGTTACTAAAGGTAGAATATAGTCACAATGAAATAGCTACACTAGCGCCATCAAGAGGCCACTGCTGAGATGACATATAGAGAGTGTGTGCGTGCATATGTAGGTGTGTGTGAATTCTTTTGGACAGAAGATGAACAAAAAGAAAGTGACCAAACCAGTGGATTTATTTGAAAACAAGATCAGGGAACATAAAAGTGAAGAGAGCGAGTGAACAGAATATTCATACTTTATTAACATTTTCAATTTAACTAATTGTTTAGTTCTTTCTTCAGCTGCTGATATGGAATTATATCACCCTTGAATTCTACAGTTCAGGTTAGCAAAAGTACAATTACTTTGTTTAAATACATGATCTTTATAAGTTCTGTTGAGAGATTTTACTTCATTGGTCTCAAAAGTTTCTCTTTGATTCACTGCTTCATAGCAAAAGCGTGACTACCCTCTAGTGGACAAGACAAGTAAAACAACCATCTTGTGGCTTACTCTTAAAAAAATGAACAACAATGAACTTTAACATCTAAATCATGTGTTTCCATGCTTCTGATCCTGAATCCTGATCCTCCATCAAGTTCCTGTTGTTGTTGGACAGTAGGAGGCGCTGCTGTGTGTGAGTCCAGTGAGAGTGAAGACTGAGAGAAGAAGAGACATGAGGTGATGATGGTGGAAGAACGTTGTCTTGACGATCATATACTGATCCAAACTGAGACGAGTCAATGTTCTGTCAACATTCTTCTGAGAACTTGAGAGAAGAACCATGTGACTGAAACATCCCAGAATCATCTTGGATGTCAGATTTGAAGATGAAGTCAGCAGCTAAACTAGCATGTAGCTAACATGAGTCTAGTCTAGTTGTGATGAAGATGTTCAAGTGAACACATGATTCAATATGAAGTGATCCATGTGTGAAATGATGTTTAAAGTGACTCAACATTGTGAGTTGATGATCAAACTCACGTCTGATTTCAAATATTTGACAGAAATATTTCTTTGTTCTCCACTGACAGTCAAACTGAAACAATGTTGATGTTGAAGCTCCTGAAGAGTTTTGAGCTGAAGGTCTTGAAGATTTGGAATCAGAGCTTCACTTGATACTGTAACTGTGAGTCTTTAACATCTGCACGTTTGTTCTGGAATCTTCTTCATCAAGTCCATGTCCACAAAGACCTTGAACTGCTGTGTCAGCAGATGAGCTTTGATGTTGAAGTCAATCCATGGAATCAAACTTACCATTCATGGATGAAGGTCTAACCTATGTGGTCCACAGTTGTCCAGCCTGGAGGAAGAAAGAGTCAGAAGATCAGATTCATTTGATTCAGATGTTTCATGAATATTGTTTCATTCTCAGTGGACGACTCAGTCAAGACTGTTGATGACAACAAAGATGGATCTATAAACAGGCTGCTCAGTCTCAACTGTCTCCTTCATGCTTTCATTGGTGTCCAGCAGGAGAACATGGAGGAACTCAGAGTTTGGATTTATGTGCTCAGTTCAGATGAAGAGTCTGAGCATCAAATGTTCAGTCTGAAGATCTTTGAAGTTCAGTCAGTGAGTTCTGCTGCTCTGTTCATACCTGAGAGTCTCCAGTCTCCAGTCTGGACTCGTCAGGCCAGTAGACAGCAGCTCCAGTCCTGGTCCTCCTGGATGGTTCATGCTCAGGTCCAGTTCTCTCAGGTGGGATGGGTTCAATGTCAGAGCTGAGGCCAGAGAAGAACAACCTCTCTCTGAGATCCAACACCTTGACAGACTGAAATGAAGGAGAAACACTTCTAGAAACTTATCAGAACCAAGAGAAGATGATGTTCTGACCTGAGTGTCTCCAGGTTACAGTGTGGACTCTTCAGTCCAGCAGACAGCAGCTCCACTCCTGGATCCTGCAGCTTGTTTCTACTCAGGTCCAGTAGAGTCAGACTAGAGGACGGAGAGCTGAGGACTGAGGACAGAAGTGAACAACTTCTCTCTGACAGTCGACAACTGCTCAGGCTGTGAAAGAGACGAGTTTCATCAACAAGTGACTTTTTCAATTTTCTATTTGACAAGAATTGAAAGAGTTTATTTAAAGACAAACTCAACTATTTCCATTGATAAGATCTTCACTTGTGGTTTGTTATCTGCTTCCTCTCTAATATAGTTCAGTCAGTTTCTTTCAAACCTTTGATACCAACTATTGACACGTCATTGATTCATGCTGGACTTTTGAACATCAACAAGTGTTTGATTGAATGTGTTCATGTTATGGTTGATTTGATGTTGATGGACCAGATGAAGAGAAACTATGGAAGTATATCAGTGTCATCACAATATTGAATGGTTTCAACCTTTCAAATGTTGGATTAGTTTTTTTAATAATTGAAGATTAAATAATTAAATAATTTGTATTTAAAGGTTACATTTATTTTTATTGAATAATAATAATTATGTTTTTAAATGAGTAAAAACTTTTTGTCACAAATAGAGTTTATTATTGTAATTAACAAGTATCCCTTTTAATTCATTATGAAAATGTCAAAGTGTTCAAAATCTATTATAAATGCTGGTATGGAATAATAAATTAAAAAACTCGAGATTCAATATTTTTAACAAGAAGCCTTTTAAATTTAATTTTAAAACCTGAAAGTGTTTAAAATCCAATTTATTATATATATATTCAAATTATTGAAATAAATTGTTCAGAACATAATTCTATGGTTAAAAAAATACAATATTTCAATAAAATGAAATGTTAAATTCAATCCTTCAATTCTCTGATGACACTGATCTACTTGCATAAGAAACAAAGCAAATGTTTTTAAATATTCAGTTCATGAGCTGAAAATAGATTCAACTGCTCCAACAGGAAGTGACATTTATTAACACGTCATATTAAAAGTAGAAAATCTACACTTTTCTCTCTAAATGTTTGACCTTGAAAATGTTCAAAACCATGATCAACTTGATGAGACTGATTGTTGCAACAGTCACATGTCAGGAGAATGATCACAGATACCATCAGCACAATGGACTCAACAAGAAATGGAGACACATGTGTTCAGTGTGAAGTGAAGTAGTTGTAGATGAGCCTCACAAATCATTGGAGAAAGACATTTCTTACCAAGATGTTAGTTTTCACACCCGTATATAACCTGAGCACAAATATTGATATTTTCTTACAACACACTTTGTTTTGAAATGAAAGACATTCATACTGACGTGTACAAAATACGTGAACAAATATCTGCTGTTTTTTTTATTTATGTTTTAAGTCACGTTGATGGTTGTTTTGGACTGTTGCTGAATGAATTGAAGTCTCAGCAAAAGACATGACAAACAAAACTTATTGGCTCTAATGTACATTTATCAACATGTTTAGCTTTAAAAGAAGCTTAAAGTAAGTAAAGTAGTTTTGTTTCATTAAAGAAACTTCATGATAAATGTAAGAAAAATGTAAGAATGATGCGATTAGTCGACTTAATGGTTTCAATATTTGCTGACCAGTCGACTGTTAAAATAGTCGTAGACCTCATGAACAACAGATGAACCATAAGAGAAGAACAGAGACAACAACGGTGGAAAAAACAAACAATGAAAACAAATCAAAGACAAACCTCAAGATTCCACTCTAAAGTGTTTTGGCTTCTACGAGACAGATGACGTGAGAACACTGGATAAAGAATATGCAACGACTGTTGTTTTGATTATTATTCATTTCCATTTAAAGTTGACGCTTGTTTGTTCATCATTACAATGATTTATTAAGATGATATTTTTTATAAACTACGTAACATCTTTACCTGCTACACAAACATACAAATGTATCTATGAGCTGCTTCACTGAAGAACAAAGTGATGACAGACTTTGACTCGTGTTTCCACCTCTGACTTTACATTTGAGCTTTGATGATGTAGAAAAGATGATGTTCTGACCTGAGAGTCTCCAGGTGACAGTGTGGACTCTTCAGTCCAGCAGACAGCAGCTCCACTCCTGGATCCTGCAGCTTGTAGTTTCTACTCAGGTCCAGTAGAGTCAGACTAGAGGACGGAGAGCTGAGGACTGAGGACAGAAGTGAACAACTTCTCTCTGACAGTCGACATCTGCTCAGCCTGTGAAAGAGACGAGTTTCATCAACAAGTGACTTTTTCAATTTTCTATTTGACAAGAAATAAAAGAGTTTTTAAAAAAACAAACTCAACCATTTACATTGATAAGATCTTAAGTTGTGGTTTGTTGTCTGCTTCCTCTCTGATATAGTTCAGTCAAAGTTTCTTTCAAACCTTTGATACCAACTATTGACACGTCATTGATTCATGCTGGACTTTTGAACATCAACAAGTGTTTGATTGAATGTGTTCATGTTATGGTTGATTTGATGTTGATGGACCAGATGAAGAGAAACTATGGAAGTATATCAGTGCCATCACAATATTGAATGGTTTCAACCTTTCAAATGTTGAATTAGTTTTTTAAATAATTGTTTATTAAATAATTAAATAATTTGTATATTGAAGGTTAATTGTATTGAATAATAATAATGTTTTTTAAACAGTAACACTTTTTCACAAATAGAGTTTATTATTGTAATTAACAAGTATCCTTTTAAATTCATTATGAAAATGTCAAAGTGTTCAAAATGTATTATAAATGCTGGTATGGAATAATAAATAAAAAAAAACTATAGATTCAATATTTTTAACAAGAAGCCTTTTAAATTTAATTTTAAAACTTGAAAGTGTTTAAAATCCAATTTATAATATATATTCAAATTACTGAAATAAATTATTCAGAACATAATTCTATGGTTAGAAAAATACAACATTTCATTAAAGTGAACATTTTAATTCAATCCTTCAATTCTCTGATGACACTGATCTACTTGCATAAGAAACAAAGCAAATGTTTTTCAATATTCAGTTCATGAGCTGAAAATAGATTCAACTGCTCCAACAGGAAGTGACATTTATCAACACGTAATATTCAAAGTAAGAAATCTACAGTTTTCTCTCTTAATGTTTGACCTTGAAAATGTTGAAAACCATGATCAACTTGATGAGACTGATTGTTGCAACAGTCACATGTCAGGAGAATGATCACAGATACCATCAGCACAATGGACTCAACAAGAAATGGAGACACATGTGTTCAGTGTGAAGTGAAGTAGTTGTAGATGAGCCTCACAAATCATTGGAGAAAGACATTTCTTACCAACATGTTAGTTTTCACACCCGTATATAACCTGAGCACAAATATTGATATTTTCTTACAACACACTTGGTTGTCACGTCAATACTTCATGTCTCCTGTCCTGTTTGTGGGGGCGCTAATCCTCTAAATGAGGGTGAAGAAGTCGTAACCAGCGGCTGATGAAGATGACGAGTTAACAATAGTGTCAGTACACGATGAGGGCAGCCTACACTGTACAAAAACAAACAACTCACCACACATGGATTTCCTAAAAGTTACAAAATAAAATGTTCATTTCTGGATCTACTACCTGAAAGAATCAATAATCAAACAGAAATATCTTCTTCACATTTGAAGTTAATCTTACAGCAAATGACATCAACTTTCATTGATCTCTTTACATCCACCACACATGATGACTTTAACCACCTCTTTAAAATGATCATCAATATATGATTTGACTGTTAACTGATGCTTTTACAAAACTATAATTTCTATAGTTTCGGATGAAACAAGAGAAGAAACGTAGGTTCCGTCCCTTTATTCCATCGATCATCATGGGAAATGTACGTTCGATTGTGAATAAAACGGACGAGCTTGCTGCGCTGACCCGGCATCAGAGAGACTTCCGGGAGAGCAGCCTTCTATGTTTCACGGAGACCTGGCTGACGGAGAAGATCCCAGACTCTGTTGTTTCCCTGGAGGGGTTCAAGATGGTGCGTGCGGACCGGGACATGGATGGAAAGAGGAGAGGAGGAGGAGTGGCGGTGTTTATTAATGAGAGATGGAGCGATCCCGCTCATGTCTCCATTAAAGAACAAGTGTGCACTAAGGACATAGAGTTCGTTGCGGTGGGCATCCGCCCGTATTACATCCCGAGGGAGTTCTCACATGTGATTGTGTTCACTGTTTACATTCCTCCCTCTGCGGACGCAGCCGCAGCGAGCGAGAGGCTGAGCGCCTCAGTGTCGGACCTGCAGCTCAAACACCCGAACTCTCTCCTGCTCATTAACGGAGATTTCAACCATGCCTCACTTTCCTCCATTCTTCCCACCTTCACACAATACGTGAAGTGCCACACCCGGGAGGACAAGACTCTGGACCTTTTATATGCAAATGTAAAAGGTGCCTACACCTCCACCGCCCTGCCCCCCCTCGGCCGCTCTGATCACAACCTGATACGTCTGCGACCTGAATACACTCCCATGGTGAGGAGACAGCCTGCACAGAAAAGAACTGTTAAGATGTGGAATGATGAAGCCAAGGAGAGGCTGAGAGACTGCTTTGAGTCTACAGACTGGAGCGTGTTCTCTCATGGTGATGACATCGACACCTTCAATGACCATTCCACAGATTACATAAAGTTCTGTGAGGGCAACGTCACACCGACCCGCAAGGTGCGGTGCTTTGCCAACACCAAGCCATGGGTGACCCCTCAACTTCAAGTTCTGCTGAACAAGAAGAAGAGGGTGTTTGCTTCAGGGAGCAGAGAGGAGCTTAAGGAGGTCCAGCGTGAACTCAAGAAGGCGATCAGGATGGCCAAGGACGAATACAAGGGGAAACTGGAGGAGCAACTGGCGCAGGGCAACACTAGGGATGTGTGGAAAGGCCTGAAGAACATCTCAGGTCATGGCCAGAGTGGAGCCAGAGCCACAGCAGGGGGAGACCAAAGATGGGCCACTGAACTGAACCAGTATTTCAACCGGTTTGATCAGGGCCCCCCTCCCCCCTCCACCTCTGCCCCTCACTCTTCACAAAGCTGTTTTTCCCCTGCTTCAGCCCCCTCCCCCCAACTGTTCTCACCTCCAAGCCACCTTTCTCCACCCCAACAAGCCCTACTGCCTCAGCTGCCCAACCCCCCACAGCCACCTCTCTCTGTTACATCGGAACAGGTGAGGAGAGAATTAAGGCGACTGAAGATCAGGAAAGCTGCTGGACCAGATGGACTCAGCCCCAGACTGCTCAGGGATTGTGCTGATCAACTTTGTGAGTTGGTCACACACATCTTCAACCTGAGCCTCAAACTGGAGAAGGTCCCGGTCCAGTGGAAGACCTCCTGTGTGGTTCCGGTTCCCAAGGCGGTACATGCGAAGGAGCCGAGCCACTTCAGACCAGTCGCCCTGACCTCCCATCTGATGAAGACCTTGGAGAGGCTGGTACTCCGCGAGCTACGCACGACGGTGAGCTCTGCGTTGGATCCGCTGCAGTTCGCCTACAGGCCAAAGATGGGGGTGGACGACGCCGTCATCTACCTGCAGCACCGGGCACTGACTCACCTGGAAGCCGCCGGTAGCACTGTGAGAGTCATGTTTTTTGACTTCTCAAGTGCTTTCAACACCATCCAGCCGGCGCTGCTAAGGAAGAAGATGGAGGACGCAGGAGTTGGGACACAGCTGGCAGCATGGACGATGGACTACCTCACCAACAGGCCGCAGTATGTGAGGCTGCAGGACTGCAGGTCTGAGGTGACCATCTGCAGCACCGGGGTGCCTCAAGGGACAGTGCTGTCACCTTTCCTTTTTTCCCTCTACACGGCAGACTTTACCTATGACTCCAGCAGCTGTCACCTCCAGAAGTTTTCTGACGACTCGGCCATTGTGGGCTGCGTGTCTGGGGGGGGTGAGCTGGAGTACAGGTCAGTCATCAAGGACTTTGTTGACTGGTGTGAGAGCAACTACCTTTGCTTAAACACCGGGAAGACAAGGGAGATGGTGATTGACTTCAGGAAAAAGTCCCCACCACATCAACCGGTGAGCATCCAGGGCTCGGACATTGAGCTGGTGGACAGCTTCAAATACCTGGGTGTTCACCTCAACAATAAACTGAACTGGTCCACACACATCAACGCCGTGTACAAGAAGGGCCGAAGTCGCCTCCACCTCCTGGGGAGACTGAGGTCCTTCGGAATGTGCAGACCACTTTTAAGGACCTTTTATGACTCTGTGGTAGCCTCTGCTATCCACTACGCTGTGGTCTGCTGGGGAGCAGGCAGCACGGACCGGGACAGGAAGAGACTGAACAGGCTGGTCACGAGGGCCGGCTCTGTCCTGGGCCGCTCGCTGGACTCGGTGGAGGAGGTGGGAGAGAGGAGGACACTCTCCAGACTCTCCTCCATCAGGGACAACGCTCTCCACCCAATGCACCTGACCGTGGAGGAGCTGGCCAGCTCCTTCAGTGGCAGGCTCAGGCACCCCCAGTGTAGGACGGAGCGTTATAGAAGGTCCTTCATCCCAACTGGTGTCAGGATATTTAACTCTCTACTTTAAATATCCTGATGCTAATCCGTAGCGTGGTTTTCTTCTTGTGTGCTTTTTATTTTATTTTTTTTCCGTTTTTATTTCTATTTTATTTTATTTTTTATTCTATTTTATTTTGTTAATAGTGTCAATTTCTAATTTTGTAAATAATTTGTATATTTTTAAGATCGTTTTTATTTTATTTTGTATTATCTCTTGTACTATTTCTTTCTCCTTGCACTTTATTTTCTTCCAACTGCGCTGTTGTGAAAGTGTGTTTCCCCTCTGGGGATGAATAAAGCCTTTCTATTCTATTCTATTCTATTCTATACGTGAGTGTCAGTGAAATTAAGTCATTAATAATTGTATTATTTATCTTTACTTTATGATGATTTTATTCACACAGTTGCAACATTAAATTCAAATAAAAACAGTCATTTATTGAACACAATTGACTTTGAAATAACTTGTTAATGTGGTTCAGTTAGTCAAAGTCACCACTTGTGTTTTCTGTGTCACAAGACAAATGTATTTATGATTCCTTTAATAATACTAACGTGTACAAAATACTTATTAAGTTAACAAAGATCTGCTGTTTTTTTGTTTATGTTTTAAGTCACTGTTGATGGTTGTTTTGACTCTGTTGGTTTGGACTGTTGCTGAATGAATTGAAGTCTCAGTGAAAGACATGACAAACAAAACTTATTGGCTTCAATGTACATTTATCAACATGTTTAGCTTCAAAAGAATCTTAAAGTAAGTAAAGTAGTTTTGTTTCATTAAAGAAACTTCATGATAAATTGAAGAAAAAGAATGATGCGATTAGTCGACTTAATGGTTTCAATATTTGGTGACCAGTTGACTGTTAAAATAGTCGTAGACCTCATGAACAACAGATGAACCATAAGAGAAGAACAGAGACAACAACGGTGGAAAAAAAAAACGATGAAAACAAATCAAAGACAAACCTCAAGATTCCACTCTAAAGTGTTTTGTCTTCTACGAGACAGATGACGCGAGAACACTGGATAAAGACTGTTGTTTTGATTATTATTCATTTTCATTTAAAGTTGACGCTTGTTTGTTCATCATTACAATGATTTATTAATATGATATTTTTATAAACTACGTAACATCTTTACCTGCTACACAAACATACAAATGTATCTATGAGCTGCTTCACTGAAGAACAAAGTGATGACAGACTTTGACTCGTGTTTCCACCTCTGACTTTACATTTGAGCTTTGATGATGTAGAAAAGATGATGTTCTGACCTGAGAGTCTCCAGGTGACAGTGTGGACTCTTCAGTCCAGCAGACAGCAGCTCCACTCCTGGATCCTGCAGCTTGTTTCTACTCAGGTCCAGTAGAGTCAGACTAGAGGACGGAGAGCTGAGGACTGAGGACAGAAGTGAACAACTTCTCTCTGACAGTCGACAACTGCTCAGGCTGTGAAAGAGACGAGTTTCATCAACAAGTGACTTTTTCAATTTTCTATTTGACAAGAATTGAAAGAGTTTATTTAAAGACAAACTCAACTATTTCCATTGATAAGATCTTCACTTGTGGTTTGTTGTCTGCTTCCTCTCTAATATAGTTCAGTCAAAGTTTCTTTCAAACCTTTGATACCAACTATTGACACGTCATTGATTCATGCTGGACTTTTGAACATCAACAAGTGTTTGATTGAATGTGTTCATGTTATGGTTGATTTGATGTTGATGGACCAGATGAAGAGAAACTATGGAAGTATATCAGTGTCATCACAATATTGAATGGTTTCAACCTTTCAAATGTTGAATTCGTTTTTTTAATAATTGAAGATTAAATAATTAAATAATTTGTATTTAAAGGTTACATTTATTTTTATTGAATAATAATAATTATGTTTTTAAATGAGTAAAAACTTTTTGTCACAAATAGAGTTTATTATTGTAATTAACAAGTATCTCTTTTAATGCATTATGAAAATGTCAAAGTGTTCAAAATCTATTATAAATGCTGGTATGGAATAATAAATTAAATAACTCGAGATTCAATATTTTTAACAAGAAGCCTTTTAAATTTAATTTTAAAACCTGAAAGTGTTTAAAATCCAATTTATTATATATATATTCAAATTATTGAAATAAATTGTTCAGATCATAATTCTAAGGTTAAAATAATACAATATTTCAATAAAATGAAATGTTAAATTCAATCCTTCAATTCTCTGATGACACTGATCTACTTGCATAAGAAACAAAGCAAATGTTTTTAAATATTCAGTTCATGATCTGAAAATATATTCAACTGCTCAAACAGGAAGTGACATTTATTAACACGTCATATTAAAAGTAGAAAATCTACACTTTTCTCTCAAATGTTTGACCTTGAAAATGTTCAAAACCATGATCAACTTGATGAGACTGATTGTTGAAACAGTCACATGTCAGGAGAATGATCACAGATACCATCAGCACAATGGACTCAACAAGAAATGGAGACACATGTGTTCAGTGTGAAGTGAAGTAGTTGTAGATGAGCCTCACAAATCATTGGAGAAAGACATTTCTTACCAAGATGTTAGTTTTCACACCCGTATATAACCTGAGCACAAATATTGATATTTTCTTACAACACACTTTGTTTTGAAATGAAAGACATTCATACTGACGTGTACAAAATACGTGAACAAATATCTGCTGTTTTTTTTATTTATGTTTTAAGTCACGTTGATGGTTGTTTTGACTCTGTTGGTTTGGACTGTTGCTGAATGAATTGAAGTCTCAGCAAAAGACATGACAAACAAAACTTATTGGCTTCAATGTACATTTATCAACATGTTTAGCTTTAAAAGAAGCTTAAAGTAAGTAAAGTAGTTTTGTTTCATTAAAGAAACTTCATGATAAATGTAAGAAAGATGTAAGAATGATGCGATTAGTCGACTTAATGGTTTCAATATTTGGTGACCAGTCGACTGTTAAAATAGTCGTAGACCTCATGAACAAGAGATGAACCATAAGAGAAGAACAGAGACAACAACGGTGGAAAAAACAAACAATGAAAACAAATCAAAGACAAACCTCAAGATTCCACTCTAAAGTGTTTTGGCTTCTACGAGACAGATGACGTGAGAACACTGGATAAAGAATATGCAACGACTGTTGTTTTGATTATTATTCATTTCCATTTAAAGTTGACGCTTGTTTGTTCATCATTACAATGATTTATTAAGATGATATTTTTATAAACTACGTAACATCTTTACCTGCTACACAAACATACAAATGTATCTATGAGCTGCTTCACTGAAGAACAAAGTGATGACAGACTTTGACTCGTGTTTCCACCTCTGACTTTACATTTGAGCTTTGATGATGTAGAAAAGATGATGTTCTGACCTGAGAGTCTCCAGGTGACAGTGTGGACTCTTCAGTCCAGCAGACAGCAGCTCCACTCCTGGATCCTGCAGGTTGTTGCCAGTCATGTCCAGTAGAGTCAGACTAGAGGACGGAGAGCTGAGGACTGAGGACAGAAGTGAACAACTTCTCTCTGACAGTCCACAACAGACCAGCCTGTGAAAGAGACAAGTTTCATCAACAAGTGACTTTTTCAATTTTCTATTTGACAAGAATTGAAAGAGTTTATTTAAAGACAAACTCAACTATTTACATTGAAAAGATCTCCAGTTGTGGTTTGTTGTCTGCTTCCTCTCTAATATAGTTCAGTCAAAGTTTCTTTCAAACCTTTGATTCCAACTATTGACACGTCATTGATTCATGCTGGACTTTTGAACATCAACAAGTGTTTGATTGAATGTGTTCATGTTATGGTTGATTTGATGTTGATGGACCAGATGAAGAGAAACTATGGAAGTATATCAGTGTCATCACAATATTGAATGGTTTCAACCTTTCAAATGTTTAATTCGTTTTTTGAATAATTGAAGATTAAATAATTAAATAATTTGTATTTAAAGGTTACATTTATTTTTATTGAATAATAATAATTATGTTTTTAAATGAGTAAAAACTTTTGTCACAAATAGAGTTTATTATTGTAATTAACAAGTATCCCTTTTAAATTCATTATGAAAATGTCAAAGTGTTCAAAATCTATTATAAATGCTGGTATGGAATAATAAATTAAAAAACTCGAGATTCAATATTTTTAACAAGAAGCCTTTTAAATTTAATTTTAAAACCTGAAAGTGTTTAAAATCCAATTTATTATATATATATTCAAATTATTGAAAAAAATTGTTCAGAACATAATTCTATGGTTAAAAAAATACAATTTTAATAAAATGAAATGTTAAATTCAATCCTTCAATTCTCTGATGACACTGATCTACTTGCATAAGAAACAAAGCAAATGTTTTTCAATATTCAGTTCATGATCTGAAAATAGATTCAACTGCTCCAACAGGAAGTGACATTTATCAACACGTCATATTAAAAGTAGAAAATCTACACTTTTCTCTCTAAATGTTTGACCTTGAAAATGTTGAAAACCATGATCAACTTGATGAGACTGATTGTTGCAACAGTCACATGTCAGGAGAATGATCACAGATACCATCAGCACAATGGACTCAACAAGAAATGGAGACACATGTGTTCAGTGTGAAGTGAAGTAGTTGTAGATGAGCCTCACAAATCATTGGAGAAAGACATTTCTTACCAAGATGTTAGTTTTCACACCCGTATATAACCTGAGCACAAATATTGATATTTTCTTACAACACACTTTGTTTTGAAATGAAAGACATTCATACTGACGTGTACAAAATACGTGAACAAATATCTGCTGTTTTTTTAATTTATGTTTTAAGTCACCGTTGATGGTTGTTTTGACTCTGTTGGTTTGGACTGTTGCTGAATGAATTGAAGTCTCAGTAAAAGACATGACAAACAAAACTTATTGGCTTCAATGTACATTTATCAACATGTTTAGCTTTAAAAGAAGCTTAAAGTAAGTAAAGTAGTTTTGTTTCATTAAAGAAACTTCATGATTAATTGAAGAAAAATGTAAGAAAAATGTAAGAATGATGCGATTAGTCGACTTAATGGTTTCAATATTTGCTGACCAGTCGACTGTTAAAATAGTCGTAGACCTCATGAACAACAGATGAATCATAAGAGAAGAACAGAGACAACAACGGTGGAAAAAACAAACAATGACAAAGACAAACCTCAAGATTCCACTCTAAAGTGTTTTGGCTTCTACGAGACAGATGACGCGAGAACACTGGATAAAGAATATGCAACGACTGTTGTTTTGATTATTATTCATTTCCATTTAAAGTTAACGCTTGTTTGTTTATCATTACAATGATTTATTAAGATTATATTTTTATAAACTACGTAACATCTTTACCTGCTACACAAACATACAAATGTATCTATGAGCTGCTTCACTGAAGAACAAAGTGATGACAGACTTTGACTCGTGTTTCCACCTCTGACTTTACATTTGAGCTTTGATGATGTAGAAAAGATGATGTTCTGACCTGAGAGTCTCCAGGTGACAGTGTGGACTCTTCAGTCCAGCAGACAGCAGCTCCACTCCTGGATCATACAGGTGGTTGCCAGTCATGTCCAGTAGAGTCAGACTAGAGAACGGAGAGCTGAGGACTGAGGACAGAAGTGAACAACTTCTCTCTGACAGTCGACACCAGCTCAGCCTGTGAAAGAGACGAGTTTCATCAACAAGTGTGTCCTGTCACCAGTATTTTTACCACCCATGGTCGTTTAAATCAATGTTCATTTATACACGTCACAATTAAACTGTGATCGTGTGATGATTTACCTTTGTTTAATAGGTAATTGTCTGTTAATTTGAATATACTGTTTGTTAATAATGTACAGTTCATCTTTCAACAAATGTATTGAAAATATATTTTGTCTGTTTTCAGTTTTACAAAAAGATTTGCAACTCAAAAAACCTGAGTACAACGAATCCACTGTCTACAGAGTCTTGATGAGCAAATAGTGTTTAGCTTACTGCCAAAACACAAGTCAACGTGTGGAGGGCAGGATAAAGTGACTTTTTAAATGTTCTATTTGACAAGAATTGAATGAGTTTATTTAAAGACAAACCCAACTATTTACATTGATAAGATCTTCACTTGTGGTTTGTTGTCTGCTTCCTCTCTAATATAGTTCAGTCAAAGTTTCTTTCAAACCTTTGATACCAACTATTGACACGTCATTGATTCATGCTGGACTTTTGAACATCAACAAGTGTTTGATTGAATGTGTTCATGTTATGGTTGATTTGATGTTGATGGACCAGATGAAGAGAAACTATGGAAGTATATCAGTGTCATCACAATATTGAATGGTTTCAATGTTTTAAATGTTGAATTCGTTTTTTGAATAATTTAATATTTAATAATTAAATCATTTGTATATTGAAGGTTCAATTTATTTTTATTGAATTATAATAATTATGATTTTAAGTGAGTCAAAGTTTTTTCACAAATAGAGTTTAATATTGTAATTAACAAGTATCCTTTTAAATTCATTATAAAAATGTGAAAGTGTTCAAAATCTATTATAAATGCTGGTATAACAGAGTCACCAGACAAAACCAAAAGAGTACTTGATCGTACTTTCAGCCAATCATGTGACACATAGACGATCATGTGACACATAGACGATCATGTGACAACATCAAAACATATATTTAGATATTTTCCTGACAATTTCTTAACTTTGGTTTAAGGTCTGGAGTTTAAAAAGTCTTTTCACTACATCTCAATCTGTGGTTTCTGCCTGTAATAGACGTATCAGAATCAGAAACTTTTATTGACAGTTACATAAACACAAAAAGGTAATTCTAGTGTCAGTACAAAATAAAAGAATGAAATAATACACAAAATGAGCAATAGAAAAACAGAACCAAACATCGAGGCAGACGTTCTGCTGCACCTGTCAGTCTGTATAAAATAATTGAATCAAGATTATTTATTTTTAAATTATTATAAATTAGATATTTTTATTAAAATATTCAACTGCTCCAACAGGAAGTGACATTTATACTGACATGTACAAAATTTATTTAACAAAGATCTGCTGTTTTTTTGTTTATGTTTTAAGTCACCGTTGATGGTTGTTTTGACTCTGTTGGTTTGGACTGTTGCTGAATGAATTGGAGTCTCAGTGAAAGACATGACAAACAAAACTTATTGGCTTCAATGTACATTTATCAACATATTTTGCTTTAAGAGAATCTTGAAGTGATACCTGACATGAATATTTTAAATTAAATACATGCAGTCAGACAAAGAGGGCTATGAAGACGAACCCCTTTGTTTTTATTATTTATTTTTATATTACACATTTCCTGAGAAAAGGACAAGAGTAAAGTTAAATAAAGTTGCATTTTTATTGATGTAATCTTCGTCGTTTTGTTTCATTCAAGAAACTTGAATTTAAGATGAAGATTGTGTATAAATCAGGCTAAGAGCTGCTGTGAAGGTCACACATGCTAACTTCAAGTTTATTTTCTATAAATAAATGTTTTGTACACATTCATTTGTGTATACGCAGTATAATTAATGAGGCCACATGTTTCTACTAACCATCTTCTGAACCAGTGGGCAACAGGTTGAGGGTTCAATTCCAGGCTGACCTGACATCCTTTTTCCTGATCATAAAACATGAATCAAAACTCTTCTTAGTCTTTAAACATTTTTACATGTATTTGTGTTGTGTTTCTCTGAGTCTTTCAGAATCTATGTTTTCATCACTGATCCTCTGTCTCACATCAATTGAATGCATCAGGGATGAGAGGGCCCTGACCAAGAAGGATGAACCAATAGCAAATGTTACAGAATAAAAGCGCTTCAGTGGTTGACTTTCTGTCTTCAAGTATTTCATTGGTCAACAGCTGCAGAATGATGAACTCAGCAAAGTTTGTGTGTTTCATGTCCTTCAGATGAAGATGAACAAACACAAAAGTCCATTCAGGGAACAAGCCAAGAAAACATTGAGACAGAAGCAGTTGTTAGTGCTGTGATAGTCCCACATTCTGACCACAATCAACTTTGAAATATGTTGTTTTGATTATTATCTATTTTCATTTAAAGTTGACGCTTGTTTGTTTATCATTACAATGATTTATTAAGATGATATTTTTATAAACTACATAACATCTTTACTTTTTAAATTCTCTTGACAAGACTGAACTAGTTACATCATAAAATCACCATCACATAATGTATAAATATTTGAGCAATGTTTGTCTAAATTAGAATCTATTTGTTTAACACGATGACAAACACAACAATCATCAAAGAGTAAATCAAACATTCATGTTTAGTTCATATCATCAGAAATGTTTGAACAACTTACAGAACTTTGTTTGCAGCTTGAACCACCGGCAGAAGCCTCTCAAGAACGTCTTCTGAAGCAAAGTATTTCTTCAGGTCAAACTCGTCCAGATGTTCCTTTGAGGACAGTAAGATGAAGGCCAGGGCCGACCATTGAGCAGGAGAATTTTTTTTACAGGAGAGAGGTCCTGATCTCAGCTGCTGTTGGACCTTCTCCACCAGAGAAGTGTCCTTCACTTCATTCAGACAGTGGAACAGGTTGATGATTCTCTCTGGAGACACATCCTCACTTATCTTCTTCTTGATGAGCTTTGCTGTGTTGTGATTGGTCCAGGAGCTACTTCCTGTCTGTGTCAACAAACCTGGAAGGAGACTCTGGCTGGTCTGCTGAGAAAGACCCAGAAGGAAACGCAGGAACAAGTCCAGATGTCCATTTGGACTTTTTAGGGTTTCATCTATTGCTGTCTGGTAGAACCTTTCTGTTTGACTTTTGTCTCTCAAGAAACTTAACTGTTTTGATTCCAGCAGGTTGACTCCAGAGTTGATGAATGTCTGGTGGACGTGAAGAGCAGCCAGAAACTCCTGGACACTCAGGTGAATGTAGCAGAACACCTTGTCCTGGTACAGTCCTCTCTCTTCTCTGAAGATCTGTGTGAACACTCCTGAGTAAACTGAAGCTGCTGAGATGTCGATGTCACACTCTGTGAGGTCTGACTCATAGAAGATCAAGTTTCCTCTCTGCAGATGCTCAAAAGCCAGTTTTCCCAGAGACTCCACCATCTTCCTGCTCTCAGGATCCCAAACTGTGTCAGTCCCAGATCCTCCGTCGAACTTCACCTTCTTGACTTTTAACTGAACCACCAGGAAGTAGATGTACGTCTCAGTCAGGGTGTTGGGCAGCTGTTCTGTCTCTGTGATCTTCAACATGTCCTCCAGAACTGTGGCAGTGATCCAGCAGAAGATCGGGATGTGACACATGATGTACATGCTTTGTGACCTCCTGATGTGAGACATGATGCTGCTGGTCTGCTCCTCATCTCTGAACCTCTTCCTGAAGTACTCCTCCTTCTGGAGGTCATTGAACCCTCTGACCTCTGTCACCATGTCCACACACTCAGGAGGGATCTGATTGGCTGCTGCAGGTCGTGTGGTGATCCAGAGACGAGCTGAGGGAAGAAGATCCCCCCTGATGAGGTTTGTCAGCAGGACGTCTACTGAGGTGGACTCTGTAGCTTCTATCAGGCGCCGACTGTTGAGGAAGTCCAGAGGGAGTCGACACTCGTCCAGACCATCAAAGATGAACAGAACCTGGAGTCCTTCAAAGCTGCTTAGTCTGGATTTTCTGGTTTCAGGAAAGAAAAGATGAACAAGTTCCATCAAACTCAACTTCTTCTCTTTCAGCAGGTTCAGCTCTCTGAAGGTGAAAGGAAAAATTAGGTGGAAGTTCTGGTGGGCTTTGTCTTCAGCCCAGTCCAGAGTCAGCTTCTGTGTCAGGAGGGTCTTCCCAATGCCAGCCACGCCCTTCGTCAGCAGTGTTCTGATTGGTCGTTCTCTGTCAGGTGAGGCTTTAAAGAGGTCTTCTTGTCTGATGGTGGTTTCTGGTCTGGTCTGGTTCCTGGTGGCTGCTTCGATCTGTCGGACCTCGTGCTCCTGGTTGACCTGGTCTGTGCCCCCCTCAGTGATGTAGAGCTCAGTGAAGATCTCATTCAGAGGAGCAGAGTTTCCTGCTTTAGCGACCCCCTCAGACACACTGTGGAACTTCTTCTGCAGGCTCTTCTTCAGTCGTCCTCCACACTCTTCTGCAAGACTTCCTGAATGAAGACATAAGTCACAGAAGATGAGTCACACGAGTCAGAAGATTGTAGATGGTGAAAATGGAGTAAAATCTTCAGATCTTGTTTTTCATCTTCATTATGTTTGTTCACATGTTCTTACTGCTCCACAGACGCTCGGCCAGATCCTCCTGCTGCAGTGACTGGAACAGAATCACAGAGAAGAAAGTCAGAGTGATAGTGGATCATCTCAAGAACCACAAAGACCAGAAGCTTTAACTTGGATTCAGCTGAATGATAATGAACAGAAGGAACCTCTACGATGAGGACCTCCTCTAGTTTATAAACATACCAGTTGTATGGTTTCCAGTTGTGAGGGATGTTGCTGACCAATGAGAAGCTCTGAGTTCTGATGGTACACTCTGAGAAGAAGGGATGAAATCAGACTGTAAATAAACTCTTGTCGAGTTGAAGGTTCTGATCATAAATAAACTAGAAGGTTCCTTTAAAAACCCACATACAGGACCATTTCCATTAGAACTTAAATACTGTCAAGCCAAACTGTTTATTTTAAATATAATTTTATAAAAATGAGTCTTCTTGGTCTTATTATTGAAAGACTCAGAACAGTCCAGAATACTATGGTTCCTCCTGCTGGATCCTGATGAAAACACAACTCTGATCAACTCTCATCTCTTTCTATCCTGGTATTCACCAGCTGAACCACTAGATGTCCTCACACTGCTGCACATGTCCACCTCTAAATTTGTTTCATGGTTTTGTTCTGAAGTAAAACTATCTGATGCTGCTTCTGGTTATGGTGCGAAGCTACGTAGACCAATGTGGAGCCGCTTCACCAAAACTTCTGAATTAATGTTCAAAACTTTTTCAATTTTGCCTCCTGACAGACTATCTGCCGACATGGCACAAAAACCGACCAAACAAACTCAAAATACAGTACGACGAAGAGCAAGCGTGCGGTGCTGCATGTGGAGCGACTACAGGTGGCGACGTCGTGAACGACTCTGTATTGTCCGCCATTAAGTCGAAGAAAAAATAATTTGTGTGAGGTTTGATGGACAGCTTGGTGAAATACAAGGCTTGAAGACAGATTTAAACGAAGTTAGGACAAGTGTGACTGAAGCGGAAAATAGAATCAGCGCTAACGACAACGTTGCATCACTGCTAGCTGAGAATGCTAACATGAAGGCTGCTATCGAGGCCCTGACTCTCAAAGTGGATGACATGGAGAACCGCAGCCGACGTTCCAATCTCTGTTTGATGGTTCTGCCGGAGAAGGGAGAGGGAGCGGATATGTGCTCATTTTTGGAGAAACGGCTTCCAGAAACTCTCGAAGATGGTGATCGAGAGGGCGTGTAATGATAGAACATTACAGTAGCAGTGACGAAGCGTGAAAGAAATGTCTATGTTTACGAAGCCCCCGATATTTTTTCAAGTTCATGCCCCGATGGCGTCACTTGTCCGAATGGATCATGACTAGAACCAACAGCTTTAAACCAGGAGTTCAGGGATTGAGCCCCGCCTCGATGTTGATGTTAATAACTGTTATTTTTTTATTGTAGTGTTGCTACAGCAGCAAACTTACCATCCATTCACTTATTTATTTGTGTTCAGTGTTATTGAGGAGATTATTATTTTCTGATAATTCTCTTGTAGAAATACTACAGATAAATGCATGTATACAAGCCAGGCTTTGGTTCAGTTTGTGGAGGTGCGCTCGGTTTGCTCACCCAGTTGTCCAGGAGAGGTATTATGGGCTGCTATGTGAAGTTGTGGCACAATTGGAGTAGAGTGTTTTTAACTCCACACTTTTAACTGACTTTAATGCAAATTTGGAATTACAGAAAGACACTTAAAAAGCCTCAACAACATTCTACTCTGTAAGTTAATAATAAAGTAGTCTAACAAATCTTAACAATTCTAAGGTAGAACATTCTTCAGAATAAACTACCTCGTGTCAATTATGTGAGAATATGAATAATTGATCAAAAAAAAAAGAAATCGAGAGGAAGCCTATTTTGTAATGTTAATTATTAATTAAAATGATGCCTCTCATTGTTGGCTGATGGCAAAAATATATAAATAATGTTTCAACACTGAACAAAAATGAATAAGTGAAAAAAAAAAAAACACTATAAAAAACAACAACAGGTAAATATAAATCACTTTGTACTTTCACACACAGAATTTTTAGACGTTTTACAAATGTATTTTTGTTTTGTACATTAAAATTATATATTTACAAATACAAATGTGTTGTCAATACAAAATTAAAGTTACGAATATTAATTTTACATTTGTGGATATCACAACACACGTGCAACCATTGAATGTTTGCAGATCACCCTCTGAACAGTTACAAATATTAGTGAGACAAAAATAGCTCCGTAACCCATGAGTTTTTTAATTGTGTCTTCGTCTCCCCCTGCTGGTGTTGTGAGTGAAGTAAAGTTCTCTGGTTTAATGTGTGTATGAACCTGGTAGACTCACACTTGTTCACTCTCACCTCACACCTGGAGACTCTTCACTTCCTCTGAAGTTGATGGGTCTAAAAATTGAATGATCACTCTTCAGAGACACACTGCAGGGTTCTGGTCCAGATCTTGGTCCAGGTCCAGCAGGTTCTTGCTGCTGCTTTGATCTTGAACACAGAAGTAGATCGAGTGAAAATGAAGACATGGAGGACAATCTTGCAGGTCCTTGTCTCACCTCTGAACAACTTAACTACAATATTAACACTTAGACATGACCATTGAATTAATATTTTCTTCTTGGAATGTGCAGGGCTTGAATAAACTTGTCAAGCTAAAATAGGTGATGAGAAATATCATAAAGTCGAATGCAAAGGTAGTTTTTCTTTAAGAGACGCATATAACTCAGGAGGATGAACAAAGGGTGAGAACAAGATGGGGGGGGGGGGGTCTTCTTTCAGGAGGAGAGGAGTCGTCACATTGGTTCACAAGTCAGTGCCATTTCAATTAATCAAGGTCACAGAGGATCGTTTTGAAACATTTAACAGGCAGCTAATGTCTCAACTTCATCAATTAAAAGCTAGGAACAATCTTCTGTCAACTAATATTGCAACAAAAAGTTTAATTAGATTAAAACAGTCCTACGATGATCAAGGTGAGAAGGTAGAGAAGCTACTAGCTTGGTGAGTTAAACAAGCACAAGCAGAAAGATCAATGAACTCAATCCAGTTGAATAACGGTGTGACAACCTCCAATCCAAAAGAGATTAATGAAAGCTTCTTAGATTTTTACCAAAATGTAATATTCGTCCCAATATTCTAACATGGCTCCAGATTTACAAAAAGACTTCCTCGACTCACTTGAAATTCTTGGATTTGAACTCGCAGGACACATTAAACGAGGACCTGCAAGTTCATCAGATCTCTGACACAATTTCTAACCTGAAAGGTGGGAAAATTCCTGGGTCTGATGGAATCCCTATTGAAGTGTATAAAATATTAAAAGATACGTTGATTTCACCCCTTTTAGATTTGTTTCAGGAGTCCCTCAATTATCTTGCTAAACACTACAATAATTACTCTTTCATTAAAACCTGGTAAAAGCATCCACTAGTTGCAGATCCTATAGACCAATTTTCCTTCTTAATAATGATGTGAAAATTCTTTGTAAAATCTTTAGAACCACGCTTGACTGGCATCATTCATTGATCAGAACAGATTTGTGAAGTGAAGGCAAGGCTTTCACAATATTAGGAGAGTTTTTAATATTATTTATGAAACATCTGGTAAATCTTTGGATGCTGAAAAAGCTTTTGACAGAATCCAGTGGAGTTATCTATTAACTGTACTTGAAAGATTTGTAATAAAAGGTAACTTTTTAAAATGGATACAAATTCTCTATTCAAATCCCCAGGCAGAAATGTTAACCAATAGTTCATTATCTTCTCCTTTTAAAAAACAAGTAAATAACAATACATTTGTCATAGTGTTTATGGCAGAGAGGGAAATAATTACTCCTCCTTTTGTCACCCCTTCTTGGTTTCAAAATGTGGATTTGTCTATCTAGGTGTAGATATTTCCAACTCAATTGAAGAAATAGCTCCTAAAAATGATCCCCTTTGTGAATTTTGTAACTTTGTAATAAAGACATAAAGACACTTAACAAACCTCAACAACATTCTACTCTGTAAAAGTTAATAATAAAGTAGTCTAACAAATCGTAACAATTCTAAGGTAGTACATACTTCAGAATAAACTAGGGAGGTTGCCTATTTTGTAATGTTAATTATTAATTAAAATGATGCCTATCGTTGTTGGCTAATGGCAAAATATATAAATAATGCCTGAACACTGAACAAGAACAAATAAGTGAATAGCAACAAGTTAAAAAACAACAAAACACAATAAAAAACAACAGGTAACAACATAAATATAACTCACTTGTACTTTCACACACAGGATTTTTAGATGTTTTACAAATATATTTCGTTTTGTATATTGAAATGATATATTTACAATTATAAATGTTTTGTAAATACAAATATTAATTTTTCATTTGTGGATGTCACAACACACTGTATATATGCAGATCACTCTCTGAACAGTTACAAATATTAGTGAGACAAAAATAGCTCCACTTTTAAAGGGTTTTTAATTGAGTCTTTGTCTCCCCCTGCTGGTGTTGGATGGTAGACTCACACTTGTTTACTCTCACCTCACACCTGGAGACTCTTCACTTCCTCTGAAGTTGATCCATTTAGGCATTGAAGCATCACTCTTCAGAGACACACAGCAGGGTTCTGGTCCAGATCTTGGTCCAGGTCCAGCAGGTTCTTGCTGCTGCTTTGATCTTGAACACAGAAGTAGATCGAGTGAGAATGAAGACATGGAGGACAATCTTGCAGGTCCTTGTCTCACCTCTGAGTGCTGGTCTGTTCATCGTGCTCCTCACACTGAGGGTATTTAAAGGAGTCTCTGTCCTCACCATGAGTCTCAGCAGAGTCTTCACCTTCACACAAACACACTCATGACATTCTTGTCAACATCAAAAGTAGTTCTCGCCTCATAGTGTAAAAACTATAATCAACAGTTTCATAATGTCCTGTTTTCATTAGAGGAAAACAGATTTTACTTCACATGTTCTGCGCCCTCTACAGGTAGGGTTAGATGGAGCGTGTTTTTTAAACGAGTGTCAGGTCATATAGATCTGCTCCTCAGCAGAGGTATCTTCTATCCACAGACACAGATGGATCTATGAAACGAGGCGTCCACTATCCAGCATTAGCAGCTTCTCTGCTCGGTAAAATCTCTGTCCACACTGAGATCTCAGTCTTATTGGTCCTTGTTTTTGAGCCATTAGAACAAATCTTCCTAAAGAAAGTCCAGCCCTTTTCTTCAACCCCTCCTGTCGGCACTCACCTGAAGGACCAGACCATCTCATCAGTTCCACCTGCCTGCAATTATTCAAGGAGAACAATAGGCTGCTTGGAGCTCCAGTCTTCTCCTTTCTGGTTTTTTTTCAGTGCCCCCTCAAACTAGTTCAGTACAGACGTGTCATTACAGGCTATTACACTGCTTGCTTGTTGTAAATCAGTAACTTAGAGCACTGTAGTGATGATGATGATGATGATGATGATGATGATGATGATAGTCAGATCGTCTCTGAGCTTCATTAGAATTTGTGGCTCACCTGCTCAACACATGCACTTATTCTTACTATGTTTTTAAAATGAAAGTGTTTTCTTTGCATCTAGTTATTATGTGATGGTGTATTTATATAAGTGTGTTTTTAAGGATATAGCTCTGATCACGTGATTACATGAAAGAAACTGGCTTTAGCTGCTTTCATTCTGCAGCTTCACTTTGATATAACTGACGTGATGTTGTTTCACAAGAACGTCTGTGACTCTCGTAGAGAAGACTTGAAGTGTCTGATAAACATGGATCTGAGCAGTAAATATGTACATAAGACACCTTCAAACCTGGAAGGAAGTCAAGTTTCACGCCATTATTATTCTTGATACATATAAAATTTGCTGCGCGCACACTGAAAGAGAAGAGAGCTCCGATTGGCTGATGTGCACGTCACATGAATGGTGTGTAAGGCACCTCTGATCTATATTAACAATACACACTCACATGATTACACTCCCAGTCACTACAACAGCACAGTAACAAGATAATGGTATATTATTTGCTGATAAAGAATATTTATAGACAAATTAGTCACTGGTCTTCTGATCAGAACGAACCAAACAAGACACTGATCAACTCCTTCTGACGCTGTTATAAAGGGTTAGACTGGAATAAAAGCTTGTGACTCATGAAACCGGTCTTTCTTGTTAGACTGTTACCAAGCCTTGTGTTCTGGTTCATTGTCAAGATTTTAATTACTGTACATGCTTTCATTTCTCTCCTGCAGGGAATCTTGTCTGGGTCTCTGTCACAATACCTTTCTGGGCAGTTTCAGTGTATCTGCCAATCAAACAAGGTCTGAATCATCTGTTGTGTGGAGTCCCTCAAGGTTCTGTTGGACATAACTGAAACTCAGGTTATTGTTCCTGATGATAAGATTCCAGTGGTTCCACACATATACTACCGTACCAGGGGAGGAAAATCCTTCCAGACTGTTGCTCCTAAGCTTTGGAACGATCTTCCTCTGTGTTTGATGATCTACTGATTCCTTCAAGAAACATCTTAAAAGATTCTTATTTGTGCTTTTCCCTGATTTTCTGGGACTCCTGTGTTTTTCTTACGTGTCTTGATCCTTTAAAGTATATATTTTAACTGGGTATTGTTTTTGATTGGCAAAGCGCTTTGTGGCCCTGGTCTGGAAAGATCTTTAAAAATCAAAAATTTTACCTTACTTATTATTGCTTCTCCTTTTTTCCAAATTGCGTGAAATGCCTGGAAACAACTCCATATGCATCATGTTGTCTTAATAAATAAAGATCATTAATTAAGAAATCTGCTGCACACACACTGAAAGAGACTAGAGCTCCGATTGGCTGATATGCACATCATATAAATGAATTGCGCCGAATGATTCTCTTCTATTTTCTTATATCATATTTTATTATGTCTCGACTCGACCGGTAGATAGTGACCGAATATAAGGTACTTCTGGTCTATATTTTTAATACACACTCACATGATCACACTCACAGTCAATACAACAGCACAGACACACGGTAATGTTCTATTATTAGCTGATAAAGAATATTTATAGACAAATTACTCACAGTGGTTGAAAAAGACTAGATTCTTCAAAAGTGCCTCATCAGAAAGTTAAACAAATATGCACGCACACAAACACACCCAAGCACACACACGCACACATTTAAGCACAGACACAAATATACATACAAAACAAATACTCACATGCACAAACACACAAAAATACAAAGTATACAGACACTCACACACACAGATGTCAGGTGTTTAAATGTGGTAAGATTCAGATTTTCTGCGTCATCATTTGTAGATTGAGCTGCAGTTGTTTAAAAACATCAACATGGATCGTCTCGTTGCGATTCATTTCATTTCATCAACTGCTGACTTGTGTGAGAGTCAGAGAGTCACTGACCTGTCTGCAGCTTTCTTCTCTTCTGTGGTCTCAGGTCCATGTTGGAGCAGAATTCAGCTTCTTCTGACCAGAACTGATGGAACAAGACACTGATCAACTCCTTCTGACGCTGGTATAAAGGGTTGGACTGAAATAACTGTGACTCATGAAACCGGTCTTTCTTGTTAGACTGTTACCAAGCCTTGTGTTCTGGTTCATTGTCAATATTTTTTTTACTGTAAGTGCTTTCATTTCTGTCCTGCAGGGAATTAAAAGTAAAAGAAATATATTTTTTCAGAGGATCTCTAGTTTCCTTGTTCAGACTGACCCAAACACATGATGAACCCCTTGATCTTCATAACCATGGTTCTACAAGTGTTTCTTTCTGTTTAGTCATTTATTGTTATTGCAACTAGTACAACTAGAATAAAATGATGTACTATCCACAGCAGGGGGCAGTACACTTCTTAGTTTCTAAGTGAAAAGGTTCAGAATGTAAGGCTTGTTTTAAAGCCACAAATGCTTCTTCAGCCTCCACATCCCGTTCTTACTTGGAGGAGTAGGATGTGGTGCCAGCTTGTCTTATCAGTTCTCTTAAAGGTATCGTTAATGAGACATAATCAGGGATGACGTTCTTGCTGTAATTGGTCAGTCCCAGGAATGTCATCATATCTTTTACAGATGATGTGACAGAATTGTGGTCCTTTGATTAGGAGTGAGTGTGAGACCTGTGCTCGTCATCATCCTCCCAAGAAATGTTACAGAGGAGTGGACACACTGTAACTTTGATTTGGACACTTTAAATCCATGCTGGGAAGTGTGGAAAAACATTGCGCAGTGGCCTTGACGCATATCTGGTGTAGGTGTATTGCTGTTCCTTGGTATGTGAATGCAAATATCTTCTGTAAGTCTTCATCAAGTGGGACGCAGAAAAATCGTTTTCGGTCGCAATTAAGATTGAGATGAGGGGAGCACTTTGTGGTCCCAAGGAATAAGCTTCTTGTAGTTCAGGATGTGAAGTAGGAGAAGCAGCTTCCCCCTCAGAACCCACAATCAGATGATCAATGGAGATATCCAAGACAGAGGGATCAGCGGAGGATACTTCTTTCAAGAAAGTCCATTTAATGTCAAAAGTTTCATCATGACCTTCAAAAGCATAGTTGACAGGATCAACTGTAGGGGTCAAAGAGAACTCAAGAACTCCTTCCTGTCTAATGAGTTCTGCGCATTGATTTGATCCAAGGAAGAGTAACATTTAGGATTAAAACAGTTAATTATTAAAAGCAAAAAATGATTACAAAAGTTAATTAATTAAAGTTAAGCTAACTTAATTAATTACTTTACTTAAATTATACTCTAAATTAATTAATTTATGTGTGATTCATGGTTTCTTATTTTGAAGATTTTTAATATCCATTACATAAGCTGCCTTAAGAGTATCTTAAGTTCATGATATAACACTACGTAACTGTTTTCCATTTCACATTAATTCCGGACTAAAGCATTACTACAAGAGCTTTATATATACTGAAAGAAATACATATTTACCTGATCCTTTAACTATTGCAACAGTTTATTTTCATGTCTTAAAAAGAAGGAGCTGTCTTGCCTGCAGTTCATACAAAACACTTGCTTCCAGTTTCTTTCAGGATCAACTTTAAAATTCTGGTTCTTACTTTTAGATCTATTCATGGTCAGACCTTCCATCAGTAATCTGATCCAGACTTACACACCAGCACGGGCTCTGAGGTCTGTGGATCAGAATCTACTGATGGTTCCTGAACACGGTTCAGGACCAGAGGAGAGAAATCCTTCCAGACTGTTGCTCCTAAACTTTGGAACAATCTTCCTCTCCCTCTGTGTTTGATGATCTACTGCAGTGTTTTTCAACCTTTTTCAAGCCAAGGTACACTTTTTCATAGAAAAAAATCATGAGGCACACCACCACCCAAAATGTAAAAAATAAATAAATAAATGGTACTATTTAGATCTCTTTTTACGACTGGACATCAACCAATCGGTCCAATAACCATTTAAATGACATACAGAGCAGGCAATCTCAGCTCTTTTCTCTTTTATATGTAAATAAATAATGTTTTTTGATTAATTAGGTCAAATTTGATATTTTCCCGCGGCACACCTGATGATCTCTCAAGGCACACTAGTGTGCCAAGGCACAGTGGTTGAAAAACACTGATCTACTGAACCTTCTACTTTCACTTCTTTGTGGAAAATGGTTCCATATAAAGTTTGCGTTTAACTCATTTTTACTGGTTTAGTTTCATTTGAAGGAAAATCTTGACCGAAGTAGCATCTTGACAAGAGTCAAATACGTATCTCTTTCTGCAGCCTTGTATCAAATGACCAGGACCAGGCCCATGTAAAGTGAGATTTGTGACAAGTGAGAAGGCTTGAACACGTCCACGTTGTAAACCTAACACTTGACGTCCATCGAAGCAAGAGTGCGTCATGAAGTTTTCCAGCTGACTCTAATCCTGCCTGATAATCAGTAATCCAGTTTAATGTACTTTAACCCATTTAATCTAACAACATCTCATCTGAAATATAGTAAAATAAATATAGAAGAGACTCGTAACATTTACACAATTCAACCTTCTCTTCGCTCTGAGTCCTGCAGGGAGGAAGCAAACTATGTAAAGCAGCTGCATGTGATCGGGAAAAAAGGTTTGGCTCCCCCCAGTGTCGAAATAGTGTATCTGCAATTTCATCGAATCTTCTGCCACGTGTGGATTTGTTGATTAAACAAGGTAACATATCTTTATCTCATGGTAACTTGAAAAGATATTTAAGGTGTTTTTTCATCATTAATGTTAATATTTATCGGTCTATAATGATTCTTGTGTCGTGTTGTGTCCTTTTCTAATTAATAAAATACAAATAAAAATCCTTACTTGTTCTTAGTTTGGTAGAAGAAGTAGAAGTTTGAGCTAATCATTTGAATTGAGTCTATTCATGTGTCCCATAGAGAGAATTTGTCTTCAATAAACTTTGCAAAAGACCATGGACACGACATTAACAACAACTATTGTGACCAAGATGACGTAAATGAATGTTGTTACGCTGTGTATGCATGTCAAGGTAAGTTTATTGACAGTAGTTTGCTCGGTTAAACATATATGTCTCATGTTTATAGTCATAACTGTCAGATGGTTAAGAACGCCATGTTTTAAATAAACAAAAATAAACGGTTTCAGTCCTTGAGTCAATTAAACAAATAATGTTTTGATGTGGTTTGACTGTGTCCCCCCGCCACGAATGTTTGTGTATTTTGTTTGTGAATGTGACTGTTCTTTCAACAGTAGATGATTGTGTTGTGCATTTTCAATTGTTTTTTTTATGAATATAGTTGCTCATTTTAACAGGTGTCAATCAGACCTTGACTCAATACGTCTTCACCTATATAGATATAGATGTAGATATAGATATAGATATCTATATAGATATAGACATATATATGTGGATAAGCCGACCCCCGTTTCAAAAGTAATGTATTTTATTTTTATTCATTTATGTGCCATTCATTAATTTCCTCCCGCCTATCCCCTT
The DNA here is from genome assembly GCF_982586985.1 of Callionymus lyra. NCBI lineage: Eukaryota > Metazoa > Chordata > Actinopteri > Syngnathiformes > Callionymidae > Callionymus > Callionymus lyra. Next base: position 9,702,337 of record NC_141819.1, read on the forward strand.
ATGAATATCGCGGGAGGGAGGTGGGGGACACCCTGGACAGGACGACACACACACACACACACACACACACACACACACTCATACCTACGGAAAATTTCCCCAAGTTCCAAATCAAACTATGTATGTTTTTGGACTGTGGGAGGAAACCGGAGTTCCCGAAGTAAACACAGGGAGAACATACAAACTCCAAACAGAAAGATCCCAAGTTGAACTAGTGGTGTGTTGGTGAAGCTTCATAAAACAGTGTCATTATTTCCTGAGTCCACTAGATGGTGGTTTCTGCACTATTTTCCTTTGCTTTGAACAACTGTTCTATTGAAACCTCACGTCATTCTTAAACTGAAGGCGCCCCCTACTGTCCTCTGAAGAATATGACAGTGCTTCATGAAGCTTCATCAGACAATAAAAAATGAGAACTTGTTTGATTCCTCTGTCAATGTTTCAAATTACCGTCTGGACTTCCGAGGTAATAAGGTCGTGCATGTGAGTTTACAGGTGTCGTTTGTTATGCAAAGCTCTTACTGTGAGATTATGAGCTGTAATCCCAGACACTCACACTGTTCTGTCTTTTGCAAACCAATTAAGTGTCCCCGGCCCGAATGACGATGGATGTAAATCGATTTGATGTTTAGTTTTTTTACATTTATTTTTTGTACTTTCATTTAAACCCCCGCCAAAGAGTGGTGGAAACATTTTTTGAAAAGGCATTGCTCAAAAACTGCGAGTGGATCTCCATAACATTTTCAGGATTGGATTATTATTTCAGAGGTGTTTAAATGTTGAAGTTCCATCAGGTTTTTAAGAAGAACAACAAAACGTATCAAAAATATTAGGCAACTCAATCATTAAATGAGATCTAATTTCACATGACCGTGGTAAGATAAGATAAGTTACACCTTTATTTATAAAGGTATGCCCTATTTTGAGAGATTTTATATTATCTTCTACTTATAATTAATTTTTAAAAGTTAAATATACATGATTTGGACAAATAGAGATGATTTTTTTGTGAAACAAAAGTACGGTGGCTGAGAGGTTGCTAAACACAATAATACATTTCATGGAAAAAAACACAAAATGACTGAAAAGAAATGACAAATACACAGAACAAAACACACAAAATCGCTAAAACAATTTACCAAGTTCACAGAACAAAACGCACACAATCGCTGAAACAACTTAACAAATTCATGGAACAAAACACACAATCGCTGAAACAACTTAACAAATTCATGGAACAAAACACACAATCGCTGAAACAACTTAACAAAATCACAAAAAAAAACACCAAAAAAAAATAATTGCTGAAACAAATGAAGAAATTAATCGAACAAAATAAGACAATCGCTGAAAAAACTTTACAAATTCATGGAACGAAATACACAGTAGCTGAAAAAAATTAACAAATTCACGGAACAAAAAATACAATCGCTAAAAAAACTTCGTTTTATGAATTTGTTTTATCGCTTCATGGATTTTGTGTTTTGTTCTGTGAATTTGTTTTTTTGTTTTGCACCGCTCAGCCACCGTAGAAAAAGGATCATTGGTAAGAATCTTGGAAAGGCCAGGAAACAAACAGAGTGTTAAAAAAGGTCTATAGTCTCATCAAGACTGTGAGATGTACAGACTAACAAACACACAGACGTAAACACAGTGAGGTTTATTTCGCTTCCTGTGCAGACCTCGTGTCTCATGGAAAAGGCGCATCACTCCCCTCTGTTCTAAATTTGAGATAATCCAGCAGATTATATGTAATCCCAGAACTGAAAAGACACGGTGGCGTTGCCGTCCGTGGGAGTATAAAAGCGGGCCGGAGCTGTGGGGATCCACAGAAGAGAGAAACTGCAAGAAGAAAGAAGAAGAACTTCTTTGTCTTGCAGCTACTTTTGTTCTTCTCTGTTCTCCACCAACTCGGTAAGTGATTTGAGTCTCTAGACTAGAACGATGCTTGTCTCTTCTTTCTCTGTCACGAACTTAAAACTTTAAAATCACTTGCTTTTGTTGTTGGAGAAGGAAAGATCCATCATATGCAGGGACACATGGAGACACACATGCGATTGAATGTTTACAGATGCAGATTCAAGACGCAGACAAAACTCTTTAAAGACATGTAACAAATGTGTACGAATGGAGACATAAATAAACACAGTTTTTATAGATAAAGCACAAATAAATGTTGGACGATAAGATGCATAACTGTGTTTTTTATCATGAGACTTTATAGACGCTCAGAAAATAAACAAGGAGTTTAATCTCACCTCTCAACGTACATCGTTGTCAGTTATAATCCTCCAAATTAAGGTGATGTTCAGTATCGGTTTCAGAAAAACAGATTTGAATCCAACGGGTAATCCATGCTTGACCCCGGAACACGGCGAGGCTCTCGGAGCTCAGTGTCAGCCGATGATCATCGATCCTGAAGCTCATCTGACCCTCCGAGCGTAGCTTTGAGACATAATGACCATCAGTCATACTAATCTCCGTTTATCCTTCAGAGTCTTGAAGATGAACGCTGGAGCAGCCGAGGCAGGAAAACCTGTCCCCCCCAAGTTCAAGCAGAAGGAGGCCCGTCAGTTCAAGAGCAAGGCTCCCAAAGCGGGACAGAAGGGGTGAGATGACACGGCCGTCGGAGATTCATGTTTTCCAAATTGAGGGCGACTAGGTTTGAAACTGGACCGATCTCTCCCATCACAGGTTCGGCAACGACGTCCCTGGGATGGAAGGACTGGGAGGTAAGCGGATTAATCCTGAATGTCACAAGGATCCGGCTCTGACCCGGAGTCTTGTTTTGTTTTTTTCTCACAGACTCCGCCGTCGTCTGTCCGTGGGAGGCGTTCGGTGACATGGAGCTGAGCGACCTGGCTCAGTTCGGCATCGTCTGAGGCGCCGGGACACCATCTCGTCTTGACACCGACGTTCATTATTCCATAGTTTTAATTCGGTATCAACGGGTCATGATGAGTCAAATTGGAAAAAAAGCCGTTCGGAGTCTTTGACGTCATCTACGACGGACTAAAGAAATATACAAAGTAATCATCACTAGCTGTGAAAATGATCTTCTGTCTCCGAATCCATGCACTAGAGTCCAGCACGATATGACCCCGGGTAGCCTGGGGAAAAATAATGCAACTTAAAAGGCAGACCAAATTAAATACTCATGTCATTCATTAAAAAATATATATTCATTTTGGTGTAGAATATATTAAATAAAGTTTGATATGGAAAAGATTTCACTGTTTTGTTTTTTCTGACCACAAATGTGTACTTTTTGAAGTTTAGTATACGATACTATAGAAACACTACCAAGTAGTTTTACCTGCTTTAAGAATTATTGTTTTTTTTATAAAAAAAAATGTTCTTCATAATTTACTAATATGCTAAGAAAATTAATATATATGATTAAGTTTTAAAAAAGGATCGTTTAGTAACTGGGCCTTGCCGTCAAAGACTGTCTCTAAAAGCCAAAATGTATCATCTCCAGGATTTATAACTTCAGCTTCATGAAAACAGTGTCATTATTTCCTGAGTCCACTAGATGTCACTCTTTGCTCTAAAAATCTATTGCTTTGAAAAGTTATTCTATTGAAACCTAGCATCATGGATGGCGCCCCCTACTGTCTGTAAAAATGTACTTTTTCTAATGAAAAAAAAAAAGCAGAGTGCGTGTCGTGGCCATGGAAACCACATATACTGTAGTCGGAGTGATATTTTGATATAATGCACTGATGTTGTGTTCATCTGATTAGGATCTAAACGTCTTATTGACCTATAACAGTCCAAGCTCAGATCCCTGAGGTGTATAAAGAATCTTAAAAGTAGTTATTGAGAGGTGGATTCATTCAAACGTGCGACACTGAAGGCCTATGTGTGAAATGCACGGCCTGCCACTGCTGTAAACACATTAATTGTGGAGGTATGTAAAAACGTCAGTTATTGTAAAGTTTAAATAAATGTGCTTAAATCTATTTTTTTTTTAAAAAGGTTGTTGTAGCAGCAGAGGTTAGGAACTATATAACGGGAACTTATAGAAGAACGGACCGGAAGTATGTACTAGAATTGGTTGTAAATAAAACGATGAACGCTATTTTTTAATAACCTGATTCGTCTTTATTTTTAAAATACTATTCTTGATAAAAATATATATATTTATATATGAATAGATCATTGCTTTATAACGAGGACAAATTATGTTCACTATTATTTTAAACCTGTATAGTGTTCCACAGCGCCACCTGCTGATTGTTTAAGCGCTTTGTGACCTTGGTCAGGAAAAGCGCTATATTAATACAAATTACTCACTTACTTACTTAAAGTCATAGTTCACCCAAAATGATAAGTAAGTAAGTCATCTTCTACTCACCCTCATGTCGATGTAAGAGTTGAGATTATTTTCAGAGTAATCGGTTATAGACGAAAATATTTGTTCATTTGAATTCAGCAACGGAAGTACTATTGTCGCCAAAAAGATTAAGAGGGTAACACTATAGGTGACCCAAGGTGACCTAATAGCTATTAAAAAAAACAGAGCAAAACTTGAAAAAAATAAAAAAAATAGTGGCAGAAACGCAAAACGTCCACAAGATGGCGTTAGAGTCCAGACAGTGCTTTCTCAAGCACAACTCAACTCAGTCTCTTCAAAAACTGAAAGTTTAAACGGGCTTTTTCCAAACAAAGGTTGTCTGCAAGACGCGAGATCCACTGAAGAAGAAACTAAACAAAGAGACCGAATTAAATGTAGAAACTCACATCAACAGTCACTCAAAGCTCTGACAGGAAGAAGTCAAAGATCGGAAACCACAGGGTCCAACTAATGGTACCGGACAGAACTGAGTACGTGCTGACACAGATCAGAAGAAGAACTGGGGCCTCAAGTACTAACAAGTTCGTAGATCTTCTACTAAATATGTCCGTAAACTGAAATCCAGAAGATGACGCAGCACAAAAAATATTCTCATGTATGAATCTGTTTAGAAGATTTTAGGCACTTTTTCTTCGTACATCCCAATCCACGTAGAATTCATCGCAGACTTGTTCGTCTCTTTCCACGCCCTCATTTACATATTTAAATATTTATATTCATATTTAAATTAAGCAGAGTCTGTGGTTTTTCTCTCCGCCACCAGAACAAACAAATGAAAACATGAATCCGTTTATAGTCGTTCATTTATACATTTCTGACATGGATCACATACTTTCATTTAAATAGTGCAGACGAGCTCCGGTGTAAATGTTTATATTTTATTTACACAGTTATTAACTCGAATACTTTATTTACAGACGATCAGGGGCTTATTTGAAACATCTCAACATGTGTTTAACAAGAATAAAAGGGTAAATAAGTGACTTAAAGAGTATTGATGATGAAGATGATGAAAATGATGAAGATGATGATGATGATGAAGATGATGGTGATGATGAAGATGATGATGACGATGAAGATGACGAAGATGAAGTTGATGAAGATGATGAAGATAAAGATGAAGATAAAGATAAAGATAAAGATAAAGATAAAGATAAAGATAAAGATAAAGATAAAGATAAAGATGAAGATGAAGATGATGAAGATGATGTGATCGTCTCAGTTTCATATAAATGTGTGACGCGACTGCAACACATACGCGAGTTCTTATTACATTTATAAAATAAAAACGTTTTGTGTACAAATGAACAAATCATGTGAAAGTGTATTTATATAGGTGTGTTATTCAGAGAAATCGCTCCATTCTTTCATTCTGCAGCTTAAATTCGATCAAACGTTGTTTCACAAAAATCTTCATGACTTTTGTTGACTTGAAGCATCAGACGCGAATCATTTTCTTTGTTATTTCATGAAAACAAGCTCATAATTCCTTTCTTTTCTGAATAGCGTAAAATAGCGGATTAAAATATTAATTATAAAATGATCGATGTTGTCCTAATAAATACAGATAATTTACTTGGTGAATGAGAACATATTGATTGGTTTAATTTAACTTAACTACTGTGTGTTAATTTATGATCAATATTGATCGTTAATGTAACTCTGATGTGAACATCTCAACATGGCCACTAGGTGCCGCCAATTGGTCGAAAGTCCAAGTCAACAAACGTTATGAAGATTTTTGTAGAAATTTATAGAGAAAAATCACGGAATCTGCTTCATTTAAATATGACTTAAATATGTAAATGAGGGCGTGGAAAGGGACGAACAAGTCTGCGATTCATTCTAGGTTGATTGGGACGTACGAAGGAAAAGTGTCTAAAATCTTGGCGCACAGATTCATACATGAGAATATGTTTTGTGCTGCGTCATCTTCTGGTTTTCAGTTTACAGACATATTTAGTAGAAGATCTACGAACATCTAAGTACACGAGCCAAACTCCCATCAGCAACCGTCCCTGTCAGTTGTTAGCAGAAAACAATCTTGAGTTTACTTTGATCAAAAGGTACTTTTTCGAAGTGAGATGCAATTTGCAAAAAACAAACTAATACAAGCACTTTTCGTAGGATGTTGAGCAGTTCCCATGAGCACGATCTTTTGAGCTTTTCAGGTTCTTATCAAGTCCTCTTTTGATGCTCCCACAGACACAGTTTAGTATGGTATCGGCTTCTGGTCAAATTTCTGTCTCAAGGTCCTTGCACTTGCTGATCTTCTCGACCTCTTCTAACGTTATGTTCGGGTCGTCCGGTGTCGCGACATCATTGAGAAGTGTTTCTACGTCTTGACCTGCAGGACTTTAGCGTCAAGTATGTATATTTTTGCTTGTAGTGATGGATCGATGAGGCCTCATGAAGCTGCTCTGTAGTCAAAAATACAGTGTCTTGATTTTTAAAAACCACCAGCTGGCGCTCCAAGTTTAAAAATGATGGGGCCAAAGATTATGAAGCAATGAGCGCCATCTAGTGACACTAGTGCTATGTCTCAAATCGCATACTTGCGTACTCAAAGTTAGTATTTTTACACTAAATTGTCACTAAAACGCCCACAAAACTGAGTATGGATCGATGGACACTATCTACCCTAAACGGCTCCATCTTAGTTACGTTGGAAACGGAAGTTACGTCATATATATATATATATATATTTATATATATATATATTTATATATATATATATATATATATACTTACAGGTGCATTTTCAGCAGCAGTATGATGATGACGCGTCTTCGGTGCTGATACCGGCGTAAATATCTCGCCAATATTTTGATTCTCATATTTTTTCTTTATTTCTTTTTCCAAACTTGCAAAACGTGCTGCCAGCAGGTGTCGATAGCGTTCAAACAGCTGATTGAAACCATTGTTAAATAGTAATAGAAGAAGAAGCTGTCACGTCATTTCCTGTTAGTGCGTAGCGGCAGTGTTTGATTTAGACATACTGTCTGTTGAGAATTTGCGTACTAGTTAGTACGTACACTATCCTGATGCATACTAACTTCTAGTATACTAAGAGAAGTATGCGATTTGAGACACAGCATAGGTGTGTCCCAAAATCGTCCACTTCTGCACTTTCACTTAATATTTTGAGTGCACAAGTGCGTCCAAATGAACAGTGTGCGAACATGTAGTGCACTGTGCGCACTCAAACGGCCAGAAAGTTGAGTGTGTCTCGAGGGACACTTGACGACGTGACGTAGATGACGCTAAACTGAAGCTACGTCACTGACGACACGTCTTCGGAGCAGATACCGACGCAAATGTCTCGAGAAAACACTAATTTCACCAGAAAACAACACAACAACAATAATAATAACACAATGAAACACAACTTAATAACTTGTTTCGATTGGTGAAAAGTGCTGTTAAGTGTCAGTGATAGTGTTTCAACCACTGGTTGCAATCGGTGTTAAAAAGCAGAGTTTGATTTGAGACCCTGTCGAAATTTGCGCATTGTGCAAATAAATGCACTGTCTTACAGTGTACTGTAAAGTAGTGCACTTAGAGAAGTGTGCGATTTGAGACACAGCAACTGTTTCATGAGGCTTCATCAAACCATCAGTATTTGCTCGTGTTGCATTAGTCAAATGTCCAATACATACAATAACAAGAACTAAACAAAAGCCATATAAACAGTATTTAAACCTTAACTTTAGGTTATTTTTTTTATAAATTTATTGAACAAAAAACAATAAATTAAAAAATATTTCATTATCGGCAGGTCTAGTAAGAAAACATGTTAAATATGTAGAATGCTAATGTATATGAAGCGCTTCACGTCGAAAGTTCTTCACTCAACCACCACTGACCTAAAGATACACTTAACGCTGAAAATAGACTAAAGACCCTTTTGACCACGACCTACATATAGACCAGCCAATCAGAGAAGCTCTGAGAGTAAGTGGTCTCTGTTAAGCAGATAAGTCGGTTTTTTAAGTGTAAATTTAGACCCGCCCGAACATAACACGTTCGGAACGACCAAGATATAGTCGACAGTGTGTATTTGTGCGTCTTCTTTTTCACATTTTATTTGATAATTTTTTGCTGGTTCTGGTTCCATTTCATCAGATTCTTAGAGTCACATAGTCACATGGTTCTGATCCAGTCCAACGGTTTAAATCATCAGACCCGTTTCCCATTTGGCTCGATGCCCCCCCACCCCCCGGGGTAATCACTTTCGGGGCGATTGGAATAACAGCATTGGCTGACTTTGCTGCCCGCTTGGACCCGGTTCATTGGTCTAGTGCAGAGGATTAGCGAGCTAACGGGATTAAGAGTCAAGGAACGCGTGAGTCAATCAGGTTTCGGTGTGTAGCTGCTGGACGGCAGAGGTCTCCTGGAGTCTGGTGCTGGACGGCAGAGGTCTCCTGGAGTCTGGTGCGTCCTGGGACATCATGGGACAAGAGGAAAGTCACACGGAGGAGATGGATCTGGCTCAGATTCAGGATCTCTGCATCATTTTTATGAAGGAGTGTCCAAGCGGGGCCCTGCACCTGCACGAGTTCAAGAGGATCTTCGGGGTGCCCAGCACCTCCGAGGAGGAGTCGCTTTACATCGAGACCATCTTCCATTCCTTCGACACCAACAAGGTAAAAAAAAAAAAACGATCCAAGTTTTCCTTTTTTCCTGACGCCATGCAACTCCGTCGAGCAGGACAACACGCTGGACTTCATGGAATACGTCGCCGCGCTCCACCTCATCCTGCGAGGGAATCTGGAGGACCGACTCAAGTGGTCCTTCAAGATGTACGACAAGGACGGGAACGGCAGGCTGGATCGGAACGAGGTGAAGCGGATCATCAGGGTGAGGAGAAAAGAAACTCGCGGTTATGAGAGAGTTGAAATGACACAAATCCTCTCAGTCGGGGATTATGGTCTTGGGCCGGGTAACAAGGCTTAGCGCCAGGTAGGGTTATGGTCCACCTGAGGTTTACATGGAAGGACGAGGGTTGGTCTGCTAGAGTCGGTATGGATTCTGAGTTAAGGTTGGTTTTAATGCCAATGTTTAAATGAGTGATGTGTCGATGAAGCTTCATGAAACAGTGTCATTATCTCTCAAGTCCACTAGATGTCACTCTTTGCTCTATAATCTATTGTTTTGAAAAGCTATTCTATTGAAACCTCACATCATATTTAAGATGAGGGCGCCCCCTACTGTCCTCTGAACAATATGACACTGTTTCATGAAGTTTCATCGACACACCATCAGATATCCTTGCTTTGTTGTCCCAGCGTTCTCTGATTTCCGTTTTGTCAAATATTCAGTTCGCTTTTTTCATTCTCTTTTCCAGATACTTTACAAAATCAAGCTGCGAAAAAGCGACGTCAGTCTGACTCCGTCGGAAATCTGTGACCGAGTCTTCGATCTGGTGGATCAGAATCATGATGGTGAGTCGATACCAGAGAGATTCTCTTTTGTTCCGCGGTTTCTGGTAGTAAGATGAAAATCCTGCGCTTTTAATTCTTGTGTTATCTCTGGGTCAAGGGGACCCGGTGGCCTGAAAACAAATGTGTTAGTTGTATCCCTTGTGTCGTCTCTGGGTCAAGGTGACCCGGTGGCCTGAAAACAAATGTGTTAGTCTTATCCCTTGTGTTGTCTCTGGGTCAAGGTGACCCAGTGGCCTGAAAACAAATGTGTTAGTTGTATCCCTTGTGTCGTCTCTGGGTCAAGGTGACCCGGTGGCCTGAAAACAAATGTGTTAGTCTTATCCCTTGTGTTGTCTCTGGGTCAAGGTGACCCAGTGGCCTGAAAACAAATGTGTTAGTTGTATCCCTTGTGTCGTCTCTGGATCAAGGTGACCCAGTGGCCTGAAAACAAATGTGTTAGTCGTATCCCTTGTGTTGTCTCTGGATCAAGATGACCCAGTGGCCCGAAAACAAATGTGTTTATGGTATCCCTTGTGTTGTCCCTGGGTCGAGGTGACCCGGTGGCCTGAAAACAAACGTGTTTGTGGTATCCCTGTGTTGTCTCTGAGTCAAAATATCGTGATACGTTTCTTGACGTTTGCAAAATGAACTTGATCCAAATACCAAATAATTCAATCCAAGAAGCTAAGATGACCTCAACATGGAAGTGTTTCCGTGGAATTTCTTTGGATCTTTTTGTCTGGATGTTGATTCTTCTGATGCCTGTGATGATCTTAGGACTTCTCAGGAACATTCCTGATTCAAGCAAATAACCAAGAGTCTCCAATGAACTCCTTCATTCAATCTTCCAGGTCAGATATCTTTGTCCGAGTTCATGGAGGGAGCAAAGAAGGACGAATGGGTGATGAACCTCCTGAAGTTGGATGTTGACGCCACAGGTTGGGTCATGCACAATTGTGGGAAGCGACCCTGATCGCGCCATCTTTGTGGGGTTACCACCCACTGGCTTTTTTGTGACGAGGCAGAATGCTTCAGTCTCAGACCCCTCCGGGTCGGAGACGTTCGTCTGCATCTCCGTGTCGTGGCTTCCTTGGAGCTGAAGCTGGAGAGCGAGTTCTTTTCTTCTGGGTTGACCAGGAGTTCAACAGCAGGTCCAGGCGGGGACATTATAAAGACAACAAGCTGAAGAGATTTTTGTATTTTTGTTTTTACTTAGAGAATTCACAATTTTATGGAATTATTATACTTTATACATCTATTATTTCGGGGGTTTTTTTATTATTTGTCGACAAAATCTATTCATTCAAACAATTCGACTCAAGTTTTAATAAGATAAATAAATAAGTTCAAAATCAGAATTCAAATCTTTAATTTAAACTAATTTTAACACGCAACGGTAAGAAACTAAAACAGTGTAAAAAAAATGTTTTCCATTGATTTATATTTAAATATTTGAAATGTTAGAAATGTTATGAATTTTAGGATTGTTTATTTTCTTAAACAACCGGAATTATGAGATTAATTGGGTTTTCATTGTATTTTGTAAAACATTTTTTAATTATCTCTAGGAAATACCAGCAAGTAAATATAAGTGATATCTTTAATGTGCAGCTATTTTAGGGGGTTTGTTGACAAATAGGGTCAGAGAATTGTGTGGATACCCAAGAAACATAATTTAAATGAAAAATGTGAATGTGAATTAAAAAAACTGCAGTTTATTGTGTGAATGCTGACAGTCACACTGTTATGATCTATTTTTGCCCTTATGACCTACATTTTAAACCGCATCTCCTCTATAAATTTTATCTGATTTAAACCAATTAAATTGTATCAATTCGGCTTGTTCCTGAAATGCGGCTATGTTCTAGCTTTCTTTTATCTTTTCAACTCTTTCTTCTATTCCTTTTTTTCTACCCTTTTTTTCCTCCACTCACTTGAATGAGAAAACTCTTCAACTCATGTTTCAACTCCTTCCACTTTGACCTTCAGGTACTTTTATCTACTCACACCTAGAAACTTCAACTTTAAAAACACATTGTCTACTTACTACTAATAATTCTTCTACTACTTCAACTACTTCTTCTTCTACTTCTCATTCTATTTCTACTCCTAATTCTTCTATGCTTTTAGTACTAATATTTGTACTATTATTTATACTATTAGTTTTAGTACTCATACTTATACTTTTACTACTAATTGTACTTCTATTACTACTTCTACTTCTAATTTTACCACTAATTCTTCTACTACTTTGACTACTTCTTCTTCTACTACTTATTATATTTCTACTACTAATTCTACTACTGCTTTTACAACTTATATTTTTACTATTAATTATACTACTAGTTTTACTTCTTATACTTTTTCTACTAATTGTACTTCTACTACTACTTCTACTTCTAATTTTACTACTAATTCTTCTACTACTTTAACTACTTCTTCTTTTACTATTTATTATATTTCTACTACTAATTCTACTACTGCTTTTACTAATTAATGTACTATTAATTATATTACTAGTTTTACTACTTATAATTTTACTTTTACTACTAATTGTAGTTCTACTTTTACAACCAATTGTAGTTCTACTTTTACAACCAATTGTAGTTCTACTAATACTACTTCTACTCCCACTTCTACTTCTACTATAAATTCTACCTTTTTCTTCTTCTTCTTCTCTTTATTCTTTTTCTTCATCTCCTTTGTATTTCTTTTTTTTACTTAGCAACCCGTTTTCAGTTCATTTCAATGTCTTCGCATAAGTGTTTTTACTTTATCCTTCATTTCAACTGTTTCCACACATTTTTAACTTGAATACTAAGTCAATAGGTTCAAGCATTTTTACAGACTCAGCATTCACACTGCATTTTCTAGTTCTGTCTGATGTTTACCATTTTTTTGCCAAATCAAACTCCATTGTAAGACATGTGATGGTTCAAGCTCTTGATGATGCTACAGAACATGGTGACCTGGTTACTCAAGTGTACTTGACCATAAATTTTTACGCTGAGATCTCAGTCTAGCCTATTATCAAAAGCTACGTTTTTATATTGATCAATTGTGTTCACATGCGTTCATTTTAAGTATTGAAGTTGTATTGTAATAAAGATACATGTATTTTTATCAAATCGATTTGTCTTGTTATTTTGTTCTACATCTCTAAAAGGGCAGCGTTACCCTCTTCTTTTAATTAATCTGTTAATAGACTTAAATGACATTTCATTTTCTCATTTATTATTTCACACAGAAGGAGTTCTTCTTTTGACTGCGTGGTATTGTGTAAACATTGTAATACGTATGAGCAAACGTGGTACCTTTTACGTGGTGAAAAGTAAATGCAGTTCAGAAATAGTCCAGTAGAGGGAGAGAGAGGTGAAAGTAATGCAGCGCTGACAGTTCATTTAGGTAAAAAGTAAATACCTGGGCAAATTGCGGCCCTTTGACTGTATTCATGCGACCCTCATAATGCCATAGTATGATCATGTATAAACGGTACTAATGCATAAACAAATGTATTTTGTATTTATTATTGATTTACATTTTCACATAAAAATTACTTACTTTTCCCCTCCTTTTTGTGTGCAATTTTTCGAGTATATATTAATCCCTCAAAACATTTTTTTTTAAGATAGTTGAAGAAATGTTTTGAAAAAAAACTTGTATATACAAGAATACAATTGCAGCTTTTTAAGCTTAATAATAATAATCAAGGCCTAATGACGAATGTCCTTTTTTTCCCGGGATTTTCACGTCTTTCTTTTTGCTTGACGGCCCCTAACAACATTCACAGACTTTAATGTGGCCCTTGAAGATTATAATTGCCCACCCCTGATGTATGGTTAATGTATAAAATGAAAGAACATATACTGCATGTGTGATGTCATCAAATATTAAGGATCAAAGGAGACATGGATTCGTGGTATGGATGAAGATTCTTGACCTCTCGCTATAGAAGATAAACCTGGTTTTGTGGACTAAACTATGGGTGAAGCACAATCTTGCACTGACAATGAAGTGTCTCTGCAAAGCATTCATGACTTGTATGGCAGTTTCACAAGCAAGACCCCAAAGCAGGAATCTCTAAAAAACGATCAATTATTATTTAGATTATTATTCATCATATTAAGTCAAGATGAACTGTATTGTTTTGGTTCATAAAAAGGCTAAATATGAACCAAAAAATAAAATATCTGTGCATAAGTAATTAATTGAATGATGCTTTACGACTTTATTGAATATGTGGCTGCGGTGCAGGTAGTTCTTCGAGGGAAGCTGGAAGACAAACTCAGACGGTCTTTAAAAGTATGTGATGGAGGTGGAAACGGATATAAAATATATCTGGAAAAAGAGGAAGTGAGGAGAATTCTCACTCACAGTCTAGTAATACCAGGCATTTAACGTATTATTTCTGCAACACATTTTTGTTATTAGGCTATTTTTTCTTATTCAAAATCAACGTGTGACACTTTCATAAAAGAGACAAGAAGGAACCACTGTTTGCTCTTATCCTGCCTGACTGAGAATGTAGTTAAACCCCAGTGTGAGTGCATCTATCTGCTCTTATCTATAGACCTTGAATACGTGGAGAAGATAAAAAATAACACAATAATCATTTGACATTTAACCTCACTCTAGTCTAGTCTATGCTACTCAGTGGTACTCAGGTGATATCTGGGTTCAGAGAAGGTAGCATTTAAATAAAACAAGCAATTAAAAAAAGGAACAGTGTGTACAAGAGAACTGTTTGAATATTAATTCTAAAATAAACCTGTAAGGCTGTTGGTCGAGCCAAGGATTAAACCTCACCCGTGCACATTATCTGTCGCGCCTGCAGTTCATACAAAACTCTGCAGCGAGAATTCTGAGCCGCTCTAGTAAAAGAACTCACATTTCTCCAATCCTTAAAACTCTTCACTGGCTTCCAGTTTCTTTCAGGATCAATTTTAAAATTCTGGTTCTTACTTTCAGATCTATTCATGGTCAGACCTTCCATCAGTGATCTGATCCAGATTTACACCCCAGCTCGGGCTCTGAGGTCTGTGGATCAGAATCTACTGATGGTTCCTGAACACGGTTCAGGACCAGAGGAGAGAAATCCTTCCAGACTGTTGCTCCTAAGCTTTGGAACCATCTCTGTGTTTGATGATCTACTGACTCCTTCAAGAAACATCTAATTTGTATTCGTGCTTTTCCTTGATTTTCTGAGACTACTGTGTTTGTCTCGGTGTTGTCTTGACCTTTAAAAGTATATCTTTTATTGGGTATTGTTTTGATTTTTTAAGCGCTTTGTGACCCTGGTCTAGAAAAAGTGCTCTTCAAATATTACTTACTTACTTTCCATCTTTCTTTCTAATCTTTTAATTATTATTATTCAAATTGTCAGTAGACAAACCACATCAATAACTTATTAAATAAAATATAAAAAATATATGAATAAAAAGTGAAAAGACGTTATATAGTCCACATTATTATTACGTATAATTTTGAAGTAAGTAGCTGTGCATCTCGTTGTTGTACAAGTTTTAATAAAGGTTTGTCCCCTCCTCAACCTCATGTCTATTCATTTATCCATATATTTATTGAACTGAGGAATATTTAGTCCGACAATTAACGACAACATCCATCACACTTCTGTCCAGTATCTTCTCTTTTTTTTTAATTTGTAATGTTTGCAAGTCATCAACCATTTACACTGTAGTAACTTCATTTTTGTGTTGATGTTTTTTTCTCTTCTGGGCTTCAAGGCTCGATCTACTCTTCTTCAGGTATAATCTCTTACCGTCTATCAGTGAAGGACTCCTCATCACAACAAACAAAAGTTGAATCAAACATTGAAACCTGAGCATTTGACCTTAAAGAGATGCAAGTGGAAGCTTTTCCTCATCACTTTCAGAGGACAGTAGGGGGCGCCCTCAGCTTAAAAATGATGTGAGGTTTCAATAGAATAACTTTTCAAATCAATAGATTATAGAGCAAAGAGTGACATTTAGTGGAAATAATAGCACTGTTTCATGAAGCTTCATCGACACATCACTATTAGTTAAACGCACCCAACTTACTTATGGGTAACTCCCATGATGCATTTCTGCAAGACTGCTCTCCTAAGTGACGGCTAATTGGTCGCTATAATATTCTATGTTAAATGCAGACGTGTAAAGAGGGAAAAGTTAAAACTCAGATCAAGTCGTTGGATGAACAATATGTATATATTTATTAAATATTTAATACTAGGGACATTCTTTAACAGAAAAAAAATAGTCTTGAAATTCATCAAATATCCAGTTATCTAGTTTAGGTGCAATTCAATATTTTATTTTATTTATATTTGTATTATATTGTTTGATTTTGACTTCTCTCTTAAGGCTGGATTTAAGTTGGACTTGTTATTTATCAAATACATGTTAAATATATTTCATTATTTAATTTTCAACTTGATATAAAGTTGTATTAGAGTTTAAAATATATAGATATAGAATCAAACAAATATAGTACAGAACAGTTACATATATAGAAATTACAATTGCATGATCTTTAACAAAGATGTCATAAACTAAACCGTAATCGTTGGGACCATTAAAATAATAATTTCCTCGTTCTAAAATGTCTTCTTTGAATGAACGATCTTGTGAATTTATTTATCAGTTTTTAAACCCTGTATCAATCGTGTTGCACAACTGGAGTCAATGTCCATGTGGGAATTAGATCTCCTGTCCTGGTTTTACTCAGCTGTCCACACTAACACCCGAAGAGCACAGAAAACAGGAGCACTCACACTGTTTCAAAAACACATCATTAGAATTATTGTTTAGTGCAGTTGCTCTATATTTCAATGCATCAATGCACAGTTGAAATTGAAAACATGATGCTTTGTTTCCAGCTTCAATTACTGTCAAAATAAATATCCTATAAAGTGTATAAAGAAGCTTAATTACAGCCGTTATTTAGAATGAAAAGTTTTAATACAATTATTAAAACTATTTTAAAAGTGTGAAGCTGAAAAAAAATCTTCAGAAAGAAAGATAGCAATAGTATTAAAAAATGTATAAATCTAGTGTTTAGTAGTGCACTGCATTAGAAACGGGAATCACCACGGGAGTCTGAAGTGGATCTTTTTATACTGGCAAAACCGTTCATTTTTGATCATACAACCGCGGATCGACAGCGATCACTGCTGTTAGCAAGTTCGATAAAGCTAAATCAATTAGCCTCCAATTAGCTAAACAAAATGTGTAAAATTACACACTTAAATGACACAATAGGCATAACAATATGTGTCTCTGTGTTAAATAACAGCAGAGACTTAACTATCTTTTTTTTTAAATACAATATAAAACAGTAGAGAGAAACAATGAACTGTGGCGTACCTGTGGATCGACAGCGATCACCGCCGCCACTTTTTAATGAAATATTGACATTAGAAAACTTGCTTGTTGTATAAACAAAGCGGGGCGTGATTACAGCTGGCTGGAGGAGGAGTGAAGGCATTGTTACTTCATAATGGATTCTATGTCTATACACTTTATAAACCTTTCATGTTAAAGAAAGTGATGGGAAAATAACCTATTCAAGATGAATGATGTCAATAATTTAGATGGGCAACACATTTTCATAAAAGTAAAAACTAAAAAATCAGAAACGAACAAATAATAATATATATATTTATAGTTAATACAATAATAAACGCAATATTAAATTGTAAGCTGTCGGAAAGAATGTTTATGTTCTACTCTGACCTCTTGAGGGCCGAATGAAAACAGTCAAAGGGCCACAGATAAGTAAGTAATTTATATGTAAGTAAGTAAGTAAGTAATTTTTATTTATATAGCGCTTTTCCAGACTGTATAAAGTCAAAACCACAAGACCAACAAACAACTTTTAATAAAACAAAACATGGATCTTCTTTTTAAAAATACAGGACGGTATTGGTAGAAAAGGTACTGACCACTGCAAACTGGGCAGCTGGTCTTTATATTATTTTAAAAAGTAAAAACCGCGAATGTGCGTCAGAGTGAGACGTCTGGCCGGAGAGAGACTCTTCAGTCGCTCCAGAGTCCCGCACACTCAGCACTTCTCAGGCCCATATAAAGCTCCGCCCGCCGCTGCTCGGCCTCTTCTGAGCGGAGACACCGTCCACAGAACCACAGAGACAACATGACCTCGGCCGAGCCCATATTCTCCAAGGGAGAGGACTGCAAAGCCTCCTGGCACGACGCGAGCGCGGGCTACAATGAGACGGACACGCACCTCGAGATCCTGGGCAAGCCCGTGATGGAGCGCTGGGAGACCCCGTACATGCACTCCCTGGCGACCGTGGCGTCATCCAAAGGTAACGTTCATTCTAGGAGTGGAACATGGACGTGTTTGAGATATAAATCAAATTAATAAAATCATAATAAAACAAGCTACGATGAGCTCCATGAAGAGCTTTTGGGAAAAAAAAACCTTCATATGCAAGTTTTGCAAAAAAAAAGTTTATATATTTAGTAATATTTGAAGATAAATGCAATTATTTATCATGTGCATCAAGAAAAGTGCAAAGCTCAACAGTTTTAAGAGTGAATATAAGTTTCAATGAACAACAACTAAGCCTTAAATTCAGTTATTTCCAAGAAAAATATGTAATTAAAACATATTTAATGTAAAATAATCCGATTTTAGTCACATTGTACAATTTATTTTATTTCATGAATTTAAAATTCATTGTTAGGCGTCGCAGAATGAATTCTTTGTCGGCCGGTTCTGTTTTTCTATGCCTTATAATCTGTGTAATCCTTATTCATTGATTCACTTCTTCCCTTATGAGGGTCTTGGGGTCACGGGGGGGGGCTATCCTAGTTTCTTCAGGCGAGATCTTATTTCATTATTTTATTCTCTACTGAAACCACTAAAAATACTCCTACGTTGTGTTTACAACACTGGAAATAAAAGTTTCTGATTCTGAAAAAATAGATATTATTATGTGTAACCAAAATTTTAATAGTAAGAAGAAAATAAAAACACTTGAATCTTTTTTCTTGTTGTTTTTTGACCCAACATTTTGTAATGAACAAGTGTTTTATTTACAATAAAAGCTTCGAATTGGAGAAATATTTGGTGTGTGCGTGTGTGTGCGTGTGTGCGTGTGTGTGTGTGTGTGTGTGTGTGTGTGTGTGTGTGTGAGCCGCAGCAGCTGCTCTTCTGCTCGTGGACACCGTCCAAGTATTCAACTCACCGTCTCATCTTTGCTGTACGTGGAAATAGACGAGCAGACCCGCGGGTTCAAAGTACAGCTCACTAAGTCAAACTATAACTTGTGTGCATTTTATTGAGACTCCAGTCGTATATATATATATGTTGTAACAATTAGGGTTTTTTCTGTGTGTGTTATCTTATCTGCACAACTTCTGTTGCCTCAGAAGGAATCGTTCCTGTATCACAGTACGCTCCAATAAATGATTACAAAGGGTCAAAGGGCAAAGGATAGACTGTAAACTATTAATATACTTTTTTTTTGTTAATCCTGAAGCTAAACCCTGTGACCTTAAACGTGAATAAATAGTTATTCATGAGCTTCTGGAGAATAAGTAGGAAAACATATTATTACATATTTGTTTGAATTTGGAGAATTATTAAGTTATAGGAGATTGTGATTCTTAAAAAAAAAACACACACTAAGTTGTGTTGAAACTGTTGTTTTCTCATGAAACAACTTTGCAAAATGCTAACGTCTGACACACTAAGATATTTGCAATTTAATTTACTTATATTGAGTTAGTGATTAACGTCTGCAAAAAGAATGTAAGTAAGTAAGTAAGTAATTTTTATTTGTATAGCGCTTTTCCAGACCAGTCAGAGTAAAAATATATATCTTTATAAAGATAACATGAAGCTAACATCGCAGCTTCATGACAAGCTAATATGGTCAATAATGCTATAATATTATAATATAATAAAGTATAAATATGATTAAAATCAACATATTGCCAAGTGGCATTAATATATGTTTATAAAGTATGATTTTTTTTTTTCTTATACATTTAATAAACATTTTGGATTTTTTATTAATTTGAAAAATTAGGAAATCTATTTAACTTAACAAAAGTAATAATAATAATGATGATAATAGATATATTATTTATCCATCTTCTATCTACGGGTTTAAATCGACCTCTAAATCTACTTTTTTTGTGATAAATTTAATAACACAATTAGACAACATGTTTCTCAGTGTTAAATAATGAGAGAAACTTTATTCAAAACAACAAAACTATAAAATACAATATAAAAGGTTATAGAGAAACGATGAACTGTGGCGTACCTGAGGATCGACAGCGATCACTGAATGCAACACGGAGACACATTGAATGCCGTCGCTTCCACGTGCAGCCGAACGGGACCTAAAGCCAATAAATATTGTATAACTTTTTTCTCTTTCTTCTGCCAAGGTGGTCGGGTTCTGGAGATCGGCTTCGGAATGGCAATCGCTGCCACCAAGGTCGAGTCTTTCCCCATCGAAGAGCACTGGATCGTCGAGTGCAACGACGGCGTCTTCGCCCG
Organism: Callionymus lyra; assembly: GCF_982586985.1. Classification (NCBI taxonomy): domain Eukaryota; kingdom Metazoa; phylum Chordata; class Actinopteri; order Syngnathiformes; family Callionymidae; genus Callionymus; species Callionymus lyra. The sequence goes on from NC_141819.1 coordinate 9,722,656, forward strand.
ACTAGAGAAGTGGGCCAAAGAGCAGCCCCACAAGGTTTGTGGGTTAGCCCCCCTGTTCTGTGATCCACGTTCCTAACTCGTACCCCCGCTATTGCAGGTCGTGCCTCTGAAGGGTCTCTGGGAACAAGTGGTTCCGACACTGCCGGACAACCACTTTGATGGTGAGTCTCTCCGACCGAGCTGAAGCTTGGGCGGTCTCTAAAGGGTCTCCCTCCTCTCAGGCATCCTGTACGACACATACCCACTGTCGGAGGAGACGTGGCACACTCACCAGTTTGACTTCATCAAGGTTGGTAGTTCAATTCCTGCTGAATGAGCAGCAGAATCGCACGTGGAGAGATGATAGCAATCGACAAACGTACACCTTGGTGAGCGTGGACCTGCTGATGTTCTCCTCAGGGTCACGCTCACCGTCTGCTGAAGACCGGCGGCGTCCTCACCTACTGCAACCTGACCTCCTGGGGCGAGCTGCTCAAGACCAAATACGACAACATCGAGAAGATGTTCGAGGTGAGTCCACGCTTTCATACAACAAGCTTTTTGTTAGCATTTAGCATCAAGTCAAGACCTTGAAAAAAAGATCCTACATAAGGAACCTTCGACTGTTATTATCAACATATGCATGTTTCACAACCATGTTGTTTTTTTTCCTGACCACGTCCAAGATAATGATAAGGTTAATGATAACTCTGTCAATGATTCCAGGAGACTCAGGTGCCCCATCTGCTCCAGGCCGGGTTCAAGAAGGAGAAGATCAGCACCACCACCATGGACATCGTGCCCCCCGGCGAGTGCAAATACTATTCCTTCCGCAAGATGATCACTCCCACCATCGTCAAAGAGTGAAGTCCAAGGACTCTGCTGTAACTTTTTTACTTCACCGCCGAACCTCCGCGTCTTAAATGTTTTAATAAACCACAAGTCTGTCAATCATTGTGTCCACGGTTTCTACTGATTGACGTCTCCGATGTGCTTTAATGATATGTAAATATATAGCAAGTACAATATTGCAGTGCACGACTAAAAAACTACATTTCTAAATCATGTACACTTGTATTATCGCCGCTCGTGTAGGACATTTTTAATGACATTATTTATACTGGAAACCAAATGTTTTATTTCAACACCAACCATGTCAGTTTATATAAACATGGTTCATTAAACTATGGTTTTTACATTGATTTCTCTTTGTACCTCTCAAAACTGAGGGGTGTCCCCTGCTGGTCCGCTAGAAGAAACACTTTTAAACAACACAATAATATTGTTAGAAGTCACAAAGGTTGGTTTAAAATGACAGATGATCAGTATTATTATCAGACTGATGAAGTCAATTCATCGCCAAGTCCATCTCAAGATTATTGAAGACGCCACTATTAAAATCTCACCTGTATCATTTTCCAATTAGATCAACTAGATAGAAAATGCGATATAAAAATAATATAGTGTTATAGTATTTAGAAAATATATATCGTCCACACGGTGTTGACCCGGTGATATACTGCTCTAGTAGAAGAACTCACATTTCCCCGATCCTTAAAACTCTTCACTGGCTGCCAGTTTCTTTCAGGATAAACTTAAAAAATTCTGGTTCTTACTTTCAGATCTATTCATGGTCAGACCTTCCATCAGTGATCTAATCCAGCCTTACACCCCAGCTCGGGCTCTGAGGTCTGTGGATCAGAATCTACTGATGGTTCCTGAACACGCTTCAGGACCAGAGGAGAGAAATCCTTCCAGACTGTTGCTCCTAAGCTTTGGAACCATCTCTGTGTTTGATGATCTACTGACTCCTTCAAGAAACATCTTAAGACATTTTTATTTGTTCAGGCTTTTCCCTGATTTTCTGGAACTCCTGTGGTGTTATCAGTTTTATCTTGACCTTTTAAGTATATTTCTTATTGAGTATTGTTTTGATTGTTTAAGCGCTTTGTGACCCTGGTCTGGAAAAGCGCTTTATAAATATAAATTACTTACTTACTTATATAAAAAAGGATGTATAAACCAAATAAACAACGCAGAATTAAAAAAAACAAGATAAATCGTCTATTCGGATATATTACATTTGTGTGTTTTTTCTCCATTGTGGACTTTAATGCAATAAAACGCTTATAAAGGTTGAGAGAATGACAAACTAACGTGTCGATAGATTGTTCACTTTGATGACATCTACCGGTCATAACGCGTCACTGCAGAATCATGGTCTTAAGAAGCCTGATTTGCATAATTAGATAATTATTACAGATTCACGCTTCCTCCTTTTAATGAATCTTCTTCACAATAAATATAATGAAATAATTGAAATTTAAACAAATATATTCTTTTTCTTCTCTGGTAAGTAAGAAAGTCATTTATATTTATAGAGCGCTTTTCCAGACCAGGGTCACAAAGCGCTTAACTAATCAAAAAAATACCCAATAAAATATATACTTACACAGGAGTCTCAGAAAATCAAGGAAAAGCCTGCACAAATAAAAATGTCAGTAGATCATCAAACATAGACGGAGAGGAAGATCGTTCTAAAGCTTAGGAGCAACAGCCTGGAAGGATTTCTCTCTTCTGGTCCTGAAGCGTGTTCAGGAACCATCAGTAGATTCTGATCCACAGACCTCAGAGCCCGAGCTGGGGTGTAAGTCTGGATCAGATCACTGATGGAAGGTCTGACCATGAATAGATCTGAAAGTAAGAACCAGGATTTTAAAATTGATCCTGAAAGAAACTGGCAGCCAGTGAAGAGTTTTAAGGATCAGAGAAATGTGAGTTCTTCTACTAGAGCAGTTCAAAATTCTCGAGTTTTGCATCAACTGCAGGCGAGACAGATCCTTCTTGTTTAGACATGAAAATAAACTGTTGCAAAAGTCCAGACGACAAGAAACAAACATCGATTATAAACTCCAGATCATGTTGTGACAACATTTTTCCTAAATTTAGAGATTTTTCTCAGTTGAAGGAAAGAGTTTCTGGTCAGTTTTCTGCAGTGTTGAACTAAACAGACAGCAGACAACCGTGGCCCATTACTGCCACCCCATGGATGTGTTTGTCATGCATTGTAGCAGTGCATTGTGGGTAATATAAAAAGCTCTGAAGGGGTCATCAATGTTCACTCGAGCCCTCCGTCCTCAAGGGAGGATTTTTCAAAGTTCACTGCCGCTGTACTGAGAATTGTGACGACCCTTGAGATGACGGCGGGCATTACTGAGGGTAGGTGAGCGAGGGCACATGAATCAAGAATGAAAACGCAGCCCTAGTGACGTTATGAAGCTTCATGAAGCAGTGTGATATTTTTCAGAGGGCAGTAGGGGGCGCCCTCAGCAGCTAGCAGTTCAAGAATGAAATCTCAGTTTGTTTAAAACATGAAGCGGGACAAGAAAGTCAAGTGGGCGACAGTAAAGACTTTATTACAGCTCTAAATGGAGGAGGAGCTGAACTCCAAAACAAACTCTAATATTCACACAAACACCACCATCACTCTCTGTACCAGATGCTTATCTTCTTCTCACGCTTGATCTTCCTCTGCAGCTGTAGAGTTCCGTAGAGCAGAGCCTCGGCGGTGGGCGGGCAGCCTGAGAACCACAGTCGTCTTAATAAACCAGTGACTCACGCAGAAGATGGGGGTGCAAGAAATACCTGGAACATAAATGTCCACCGGTACGATCCTGTCGCAGCCTCGGACGACGGCGTACGAGTAGTGGTAGTAGCCTCCGCCGTTAGCGCAGCTGAAGAAGACAAGCTCTGATCAGCTTCAAACAACCAGTTTAGAAAGTTTAGAAAATTAAACCAGGAGTCTGGGATCCATAGGGTTTTCGTTTTTCATTTATTTTTTATTTGCAGTAAAGCAATATAGCATCATTTTACATAATGTGAATGTGATTTGATCTTTTTATAGAAAAAGAAAACAAATTAAAAACTACTTGAGATGAAAATCAATAAGTGGGTAAATCAAGGTAAAATAAGTACAATAATAATATTTTGTAAAATAAGTTTTATTTTATTTTTTGTTTTTATTTTTATTTTATTTTATTTATATTCTTTTTTTTTTTTTTTTTAAGATCGTTTTATTTTATTTTATTTTTTTATTATCTCTTTTATTATTTCTTTTTTCCTTGCACTTTATTTTTTTCAACTGTGCTGTTGTGAAAGTGTGTTTCCCCTCTGGGGATGAATAAAAATTTTCTATTCTATTCTATAAATTAAAGATATTAAAAGTAAAAACTTGCACGTTTAAAAAAAATAAAAGCAGCTTTTGGTAGTTACACAAGTTGTTCATTTCTTCCAGCATGATATAATGAATGACTCATTTTTCAACTTTCGTAAACAATTTACATACAATAGTATTAGTTTTAAGCAAAAGTTGAGCCATTTTCTTCCTGTGACTAGCGACATATTCAGAAGAAATTAAACATTTCTCCTCCATTCTTGTCGTATCACTTTTATGTCAACATCTGGGACATGTTTGGTGCTTAGCTTCATAAAATATATACACTTCCAAAAACATGATGTTTATTAACCTTTGGATTTCTCCAACACAAGTTACGTTTCTATTTGTTCAGGCTTTTCCTTGATTTTCTGGAACTCCTGTTGTGTTATCAGTTTTATCTTGATCTTTAAAGTATATACTTTATTGAATATTGTTTTGATTGTTTAAGCGCTTTGTGACCCTGGTCTGGGAAAGCGCTATACAGATAAAAATGACTTACTTACAGTAGTGTGAATGTGGTATTATTATTCTATCTGCAAGTGAGTACATTTCTCTAATTAAGTGTTTTTTAAAGACATTATTTCAGGATAATGCAGTTAATAAACCAGCAGTGAAAATGGTTCCCGTTTGGCGTGAATGTTCTCAGTCGACCTACCTTCCCATGGAGATGACGTATCTGGGCTCGGGCATCTGGTCATAGACCTGTCGGGGAGGAGAGGAGGAGTTGTGTGACGTGTGAATTAGATCTGAACACAAGACACACTGGTCATGATCCTGCTCATATTGACACAGCTGTTCTTCTTCTCAGCACTGACTGTCTGAGCAGAAACACCACATGACCCCGAGACCCAAGCGTAACACCATCAATGGAACCTTTGAAAATCATAGTGATTTTGGAGGAGCCGTCTAGATGTGGGGTACATTCAAATCCTGCACTGTTGGTTGTTTTTATATTTCTACCATTTGATTTACGGTAATTCTGAAATATATACCATCTCTTCAAGATAAATCATCCTACTTTTTTTTTAATAATAATTGCATTACAGAAAAATACATTTTGTTAGTCTTTTTTTGCTCAATTCTGAAACCAGCAGTATTGTAACGCCCCATCAACTTTTCTGCAATGTGAAAGGTCCACGTTCTGCATACTAAATAATAATTAAAAAATATATATATATACCTGTATATAAGCGCCCCCTGCTGGTGCCATAGTAAACTGATATTTTTAATATTAATTTAAGGCTGGCGATTTCATACAAAGATACAAAAAGACCTCCGACTAAGCATATATTTAACCAACACAGTTTTTGAATATTTTTTCCAAATGAATGATCAAGACCGTCTTCGCTCACCTTCCTCAGAGCCGGGGCCATCTTATTGGTCAGCGTTCCGGCCACGATCATGACGTCAGCCTGCCTCGGACTAGCTCTGAACACCACGCCAAAACGATCCATGTCGTAGCGAGGGGCGGCCATGTGCATCATCTCCACGGCGCAGCAGGCCAGCCCGAAGGTCATGGGCCACAGAGAGCTCTGAGGAGACATTTAGCAGACGATTCAAAAAGTAAGTTACAAAATACAATTCAGAGAAACAAGATCAGATTATTTTCTTTTTTTTCCTTTTACAAATTGTATATCTTATAGACGGGTACAGCTCATACACGTACAGATCAAGTTACGTTCATACTGTTTTCAGGTGTTTAATAGTCTGGAAATAACATGATTTTTTGTACAATGTTGCACCTCTGAAGTCCTAACTTGGATTTTAACACTTCTATCCACTACTGAACTTTGACGTGGTCTGGTCATCCACATGAAAGACAAACTGGATTTCCAGAGTGGTAAAAGTACTGAAGAATTTTGAAGTTTCCAGGAAGACGAGAGCTTTTCTCAACACATCGTTGCAATAACACTGTTCATTCACTAGGGGGGGCTGAAACAAATGTGTTGAATCTTACCCATTCCTCATTTAACAACTTAAACAATAAACGTATGGTTCCCGTCTAAACTTTTCTGAATTTAATCCAATAGCAGGACTTCATTTACAGGTTTCACACGTTTTAATAATTATTCCCTCAAAAACACATAATACACTTTATATCAAGTGAGGAACTATTGCATATGACACATGACATTGCAGCTGAATAAAGGTCAGATGAAGTTTTACTTGAGGAATTAATCTGAAAAAAATGTTAAGTTGATTAGAAGTAAGTATTTTTCCCGGAACAGTACGCATTCATTTCCTGGAAATAAATGTTAATTATTTAATGCAAAATTTAATTTGGTTAAAAAAAAATGGATTGCCAAGAGCTTTAAAAATACGCTCAGTCGTACCAACTCTGGGGTGAAAGAATTATATTTTTATACAAAATAAAGGGTAAATGGAACAAAAAAGAGAGCCACATGTGAATTTTAATACTTCACTTTACACTAAATTGAATCTTTCCGGACTAAAATAAAAGGGCATGACATGTAGCTCACCCGACGCGCCCAGTTGATCAGGTCATCCAGCTTGGTGACGACATACTCGCCCTTGCTGCTGGCTACAGCTGCTGGTTTGGAGGCAGCAACAGTGGTGCTCTTCTCTCGGAATGGAACCACACTGACCGGTGGAGGACACACAGGAGGTTATAATTCATGCTACAAGGTTCGGTTAATGTCGGTTTACACACTGCAGTTAGTCTCACCTTGTAGTGAGGTTGTCATTTTTAGTGCTATTGTGCAGAAGCCTGTGGTGAAGAGCGAGAGCCGAAATGGGCCTGAGATGAGCAGAAGAAACTGGTTAGATTGACGACAACCAAAGATTCAAATCTATTTTCAACTCACTCACAATCAACGAAAAAAGATAATTTCCACCAAAGAAACTTCTGAGATGTTGACCATTTTTAAACATGTGATCTTTGTCTTATATTCTAACAATTCAGTTTGTTTTCCCAAGATCTTAAAATACAACAATGCAAAATAAAACACTGAGGCAATAGTTGCAAATGGGGAAAAACAAACTAGATTATTTAAATTAGATGCATTGTCTCTACATTGAACATATTTAGAGGCATTAACCTGTATAATTTCCTTTTTTTTTTTAAATCTCCTTTAAGAAAATTATGGCAATAATAAGTTATTCATAGGTTAATGAACACGTTACGTTCAACAGCTTTTCTTCTTAAGTTTTGTAGCGTAGTTTTGTCGATCTATAGACGTCTATCTATCTCCGTCTATCGATTTATAGATCAGTGTTGCATAAAAGAATCAAATACTAATGTGAATTAATTATCTGCAAAATTCTATTCAAACATCTAAAAAAGGATGTTGTATGGTCTTAGTAATGAGCTTTGAAATAGATTTTAAAAACATTTGGTTGCATTTGAAAACAAGTGTCTTTTACCACTAAATGTCAATGACTTATTCAGCTACAGAATATTTTGCTAAAGTAGGGACCAGCTGACCAGATGTAGACAAATTAAGATTTGGTTCAGGTGAAGGTTCTTAACAGATCCAAAGCTCCTTACCTTGATGAAAAGAAGCCAAGAAGGCTCTGGCGAGGAACTGTAAAATAAATATATATATATAAAAAAAAGTTCAATTAATTAACAAACTGAGTCCGACACATTCACAATGAAAACAATTCATTGTAGTACCTTGAGTACTTTTGTTATTAGTTATCTAAACCGAGCGGCAAAATAATAATTTGAATGACTTGATTATTATTTATATACATTTATCTACAATCTGGTAAAACCATCAGATTAATCCACTATGAAAGATCCTATTTTCAAATGGTATTATACATAATAGCCCTTTATTTGCATTTCTCCAAACCCGGTAATGAAACAGTAGAATCTTTATCCCAAAACTTTATTTATAAATGTCAACGTCGTTTGTAAATAAATATCAATCAATAAATATTGAAGTAGAATAGTCAGTTTTAGACAGACATTTGAAATATGCGGTGTTTTACATTGGTAACGACTAACACATAATGCACACGTAAACTTATACAATAGATATAAATGCAATTCCAGTGTAGCGTTTATTCCACTATGGTTTAGTTAAGTCTAAGAATTTAAATAACCTTTATTCTTAACATACGCACCACGAAGCTAACATGTTTAGCATGCTATGCTAACGCAGACGAAGCAAGGTCAGTTTGAAAACTCAAGATTTACGTCGAATACAGAACCACAATAACGTTTTAACTCCTGATAACTGTGTTGACTGTGGTTTATTTTAACAAAAACCATCCCCGATATATCTATATAAGCTTGACACCATCTTTTAAGGCTAAACGTTTCAATCAAAACATTACTCACCGACCAACGCCGCCATCTTTGAAATTCTAGTTACGTCAAACGTAATATGAGTTTAGACTGCAGAGGGCGCTGTTGTAACATTCACAGGGCTCGATGTGTCTCAGGAAAATATTCATATTTAACAGTATTTATCTTACTTTTATTTGTGATGGTCACTTAGCTCATTTAGAGCTAAATTAAAAAACGTATAATAAATAATAATAACAAAAAGAGATAGGAATATGTTGATTTTAAAAAAAATGACAAAAGAGCGGGATTGTGGATATTATAAAAATAAATGAATAAATAAAGCACTTTTATTGTTTTTAAAATTGTACAATTTCTTTATTTTGCGTTGGATTTTCACATTTTTGATATAGCATATTAAACATTTATTATTCACTGATATGCTTATTTTTTGCATAAATAATTCTAATATAAACACAAATAAGTCTTATATTTCTTTATTAATCCTATCAATCTGGCAGACGGAATCACAATCTAACCCTGTAATGGTTTGACCTATTTTATGAGTTTATTGACGGCATATGACTGAGATATAATCACACGGAAGATGCTTAAAATAAAGATTCAAAAGGCCAGACTACTGACTCCAGCGTAAAGTTGAGATGGTAATTCGAATTAAAAACATTTTCCAAACTTGTTTGTTCGCCAACACAAATCATTTAACCAGTGGAGCAGCTGTACAGGCACGGCGAGCACTCGTGACCCATTTCTGTCATCGCTCTGTTTAATTATTTAGAGTCTTGAAAGCGTGACATTAAAGGCAACATGTTTTTCAGGCTGGATTCCAACGATAACTTCAAGAGACGAGCCAACTGTGAATCCATCACATGTTTGAAGCTGATTCAAGCAGATAAACAATGACTTCCTGAAGACAATTATCTTGAGATTCAACTTTTCAGATGATTCAGAATCACCTCCTAATGTACGTGTTAATAGTAAGTAAGTAAGTAATTTTTATTTATATAGCGCTTTTCCAGACCAGGGTCAGAAAGCGCTTAAACAATCAAAACAATATCCAATAAAGTATATACTTTAAAGGTCAAGATAAAACTGATAACACAACAGGAGTTCCAGAAAATCAAGGAAAAGCCTGAACAAATAAAAACGTCTTAAGATATTTCTTAAAGGAGTCAGTAGATCATCAAGCGCAAAGAGAGACTGTGTTTGATTTCTTCAACGATTGTGACAATGCTGTGTTTTTTAATTCAATAAGTCGAAATCTAAGGATGACGTTGTCAGTGAGTGTGAGCAGCTCAGGGGTGGAGATGAGAGCAGCTCTCAGAGCGTGTTATCACATAATAACAGTCCCGGAGCTGTGGACTCGCACCGCAGCTCCTCCAGGAATGGATGCATCGTCAACACAAACTGCAAAACCCCCAAAAAAACCCAGAGGAAACTCGTTTCTACAAACGGCTTTTATTTGTCAAAAAAACCTTCTAGAAAGTAAAAAATAGCATCAGAAACGAACATTTCTTTGGTCGTTGGTTTTTAAAGTCAAAACCAAAAATTTGGGTTAAAAAAACATCAAAAAAGACTTTTAAGTACTAAAGAGTTCAGACACTAAACGCAGGCGCTGGATTCCACCAGAAGCGTTGCTCGAGGGCTTTCTTTCCCCCACCAGAGAGCTTGATATAAAAAGCTATAAATCCACGTTCCAAGACGGTCGGAGGAGTGAAGCTGTCACAGACGGGAGGAGACAGCGGCAGCATGTGAAGCTGCGCAGCGCTGCAGACCACAGGAATGAACTATTTTCGGGGGGGGGGGAGTACGGCGGGACCCAGCCTCCTCCTCACTGAGTGTCCGTGGCTCGGATGTCTGGTTGGCTGCTCGGGCTCTGCGAAGCGTTCCCGGGGGGCCAGGACGAAGGGGTGACCTGGTTGTAGTGGACGTCGCGGGAGCCCAGCCAGGAGTCCCGGGGGAGCAGCGTGTACATGAGGTACACGTTGAGGGCCACCATGGCCAGGAGCGGGAAGACGGTCAGGCCGGAGCCGAAGCCTCGCCAGGAGCCGCAGTCGTACAAGCTGAGCAGGTAGATGATCCTGTGGAGGGAAGAGGGCGGGAGACGTTCAAAACCCCCAGTGACACAACATTGACCAAGGCAAGTTGGAGACCTGGAATGAACCACTGAAGTCTATGTGTGTTTACTTAAGTATATTTTAAAGCCTTTTATCATATTAGAACATGATTTATTTCTGGCAGAAGACGCTCTGTATTTATATCCACTGGCTTTCAACATGTAATTCTTTGTTCTGGAGCCACAAATGGTTGAATAGCATCCATCTTATAATACAAAAATAATTTGACTTTGCTGCACTGGAAAAAAAAGGGCAATTAAAATAAAGAAAAATCAATGAATACAAGATATTTTTTTTGTAGTAAGCAAAAATATATATATAAATAAATATATATATTAAAGTTAATTCTTAATCATGCCTTAAGTCATTTTATTTATGATGTTTGTTATTTTATCGAGCACATCAAATGACTTGGCAGGACATGTGATTTACTATTATTACTAGAAATTAATAAGAACTACATGTAATGCAAGTGAGTCAACTAAAAGTTACGTCAATTATCTCTACAGCTTTTCTTTTTTTTTCTTTCAGATATGTTTATTGAGACATATTCAACAATGTATACATTTTCACACATGTAATATACTTTTTTGTTTTTTAACAGACCAGGGAAATTCAGAAAAAACAGATTATTGTTTCTTTTCCCCCCAATCAGAAAATAAAATAGAAATATAAATAAAAATAAAGATAAATAAGGTAAAGTAATACATTAACTAAAATTAAATAAACAACACACAGATAGCAAACCAAAGGTAGTTTTTTCTTTTGAAATGCAGTGTATACATCAAAAAAGGTTTGAGCATTTGAATTCAATATGAATTTAATATGAATACCCATGTGCTTCCCTCCCTCCCCACCCCTCTACAGCTTTTCTTGATTGCTTTTTTAGAAAGAAAAGAAAATGGATAAGATCGCTGTAATGTTCTTGTTCGTGTGTGTCAAATTACAATAATTTTATTGTATTTATTAATTATTTTATGGCCTAACACAGACAAGCTGATGCCTGAGAGCCACAGCCTTTGACTGTATTAATGTGGCCCCTGTGAGGTCAGAATAAAACTGTTTTAGTATTTTTTAACATCAACATAAATCCAAAAAATGGATAAAGTTTCTTTTTATACAAAAACGTTTTAGTTTTTACACCATTTTTTAAATAATTTACATTAAAGGACAACTTATGTGTTGAGTTGTCGGGCAGTTCCAGCAGTGTATGGGAGGACCACCTACTGACACACAACTGTCTGCAATCTGTCAATAATCCAACCCTTTATATACACAAGACTTTACATGGACCGGCGTTAGCTCGCTTTACAGTTCTACCTGGTACAACAGACTTTCCTCGTTTTCTTGCTTGCTCGTTTGTTTGTTAATTGGTGTTGGATTTTTGATTCCTTGAAATACTTGGGACTATTTCATCAAAGCTTTTTGTTACTCTGTTTTGGTGAGTTCTACTTCGTCATTGAATTTCTCTTTGTTTTCTTTTTGCTTTAGTGGTTCAAGACGCCATCCTGTTTCTGGACTTCCTCCTTTTTTTTGGTTCATTTGGATTCATTAAGATTTGTAGTAGCATGTTTCGTGTGAACTGGACTGTGTTAATTGAAGTCAAATTGATCATTAAAATGTTGTTATTGGATTGTCTTCCACTCCCAACTCTTTTGTTAACAATCCACATAAATATTCCACAAGTGAAGATGAAAAACACATATTTAAAACTCACCTTCCGATGACGAACATGATGGCCAGTATGGGCACCAACTTCATCTCCTCCCGCGGCAGCAGGAAAGTCATCAAGACCAGATTGAGGACGTAGAGGAACAGCAGCTCCAGAGAAGCTTTGACGAACATCTGCTGGATCTTCTGCCGCCCCGATGGCGGCGCCTGCAGGCTCAAGGAGCCACTGCAGAACTGACAGACATGACCCACAATCATAGCTGGAAGAGACACAAGATGAAGAATCTTTAGTGAAATGTAACTGTTTTCATCAAATAATGAATGTAAAATAATTTTACTTTCAGACAATCGTCTTGAAAAGGATAATAAACTCGGTCATGGTTGGGTGACATGAGACTTGAAGCTGGTACCTTCCTTACAATCTCTAGTTCAGCTATGATGCTTCAAACATTCTCACAGAACCGACTGTCAATCAATTTTGAAGAATAATATACTTTGATTTTGAGCCGACAATCTGGCGGCCACATAAAATGAAATGGAGGGCCATATTTGGCTCCCGGGCCATGACTTGGATTTATTCTATCGTTCTTTTTCCCTTATGAGGGCCGCAACGACTAATACTATCTAAAAACTTATGATGTTGCCCCTGTAAGGTCAGAATAAAACTGTTTTAGAGTGTTTTTCTGGAGATTAAATGTTGTTTACCATAACCACACCAACTCTGCTGTGATTGGTCAAGCATCTAGATTTGTCACAGCTTGTCAAAATCCAGGAAGTCTCCACCGCCAAGGGACTCGTTGTATAAACAAAAGGGGGATGGTGATTACAGCTGGCTGAAGGAGGAGTGAAGCCATTATTACGTCATAATGCACTCCGCACTCGTAACCTCTCGTTCGCCCAGATTTCAGACGGTTTATAAAGTAATAAGAGTTTGTGTTTGAGTCTGACATTAGTTGCGCTTTAAGAATCTTCTAAGGCAATATAGTTAATATTAAAATAACATAGAATTAAAGTATTATAAAAATGCCATAATTACACTTACGCAATATCCTTATAGACAACATTTTTCCATTCTATTTTCAGTAGTTATTATATGATGTTTTTACCCAGTTTTAAAGTTTACATGCCAGTGAAATTACTCTCGGAACAAAGACATTCCAAGACAAGGCGGCTAGACGACCCCAAATCCTCTTTATCTGCCTCCCAGGGGGGGGGTTTTGTGCCGCCGTGTTTTCCAGAAAAAACACTCACCGAGCAGGACGGGCAGCGAGGCCACCAGGCAGCAGCAGAGAGTGAAAGTCATGCGTCCACTCAAGTCTGGGAAGTCCGGGGGTTGCAAGGGGACGTGGAAATAGAGTCCGTAGAGGATCCCGGCGGCGCACAGCAGCGAGGCCAGCACCGAGAGGAAAGCGGGAACTCTGCCGCTCTGACAGCATTTGCACCTGCAGCAGCAGCAGCAGCGTCCGTCTCCCGCGACCTCCTCCGTCAGGGGGTCCCCTCCGGCCTCGGGGCTCCACACCGACAGCTCCACACTCTCGGGGGGTCGGCCTATCAGAGGGCGGTGCTCCCCCGCACCCGAGTCCGGACGGGTGGTCTCTGGACTCCATCTGAGCGCGTCAGTGCCGTTGGGAATGTCTCCCTGTGAGGCCGGGGCTGGAGGACTGATGCAGTTTTCCGAGGCGCTTTCCAATTTGTCTGCCGTGATGACGGGACTGGAAAGTGTTTGATCGGGATCTTCTCTGGCGTCTGTCGGGGTCTCCTGTGGGAGGTCATCGTGGGGCTCCACGTGGCAGGAGGTAGAACCTGGGGAAATGAAACTTATTACACTGGATCCACAAATGAAAACAATGATATATTGATACAATGGTTACAGAGCCTTAAAGAACAGATGTTACACAGAAGCTTTACTTGTCAAATACAGGATATTTTGATTCGTCTTTATTGTTATATTTGATTCAAGTGTTCTCTTGTATCACTGTCAACTCATTCTCTGCAAAACCCAAAACGATTTAGTAGTTTACTTAAAGTAGGAAACTATTTTAAGTTTTATTAATCAGGAAAAAGAATGTTGGTAGAGAAACAGCAGTATTTGTTTTAGTAAACCATTTATAAAAAAAACACATTGACTGCTGATGTTTTTTAATACATATTTAGTTTTTAAGATTATCATATAAATACTGTATCACTGTATCACGATGCAGTGTCTGCATTTTGAGAAACCACTAGATGGCGCTGTTTGCTTTATAATCTTTGTTATTGTCATTTTCATCTTCGTCCAAAAAAGTCAAACTTAATAAAAGGAATAAAAGTGTTGACAGTAGACACTGGGAGCTCTCGCTATATCTAGCCGGGGGTGTGTCTTAAATCGTGCACTTCTGCACTTACACTATTTTAAGTGCACAAGAGCGTCTTCGGCGCAGAGAACGGCGTAAACGTCTCGAGAAAACACACATTTTTACCACAAAACAACAACTTTAAAACTTAATTTCAATTGACCAAAAGTGCTGTCAAGTGTCGATGATAGTGTTCCAACAGCTGGTTGCAATCAGCGCTAAAAAGTAGTAGAAGAAGAAGCTGTCGAGTCATTTCCTGTTAGTGTGTAGCAGCAGAGTTTGATTTGAGACCGAACTACTCTGTTAAAATTTGTGCACTGGGCAAGTAAAATGTCCAAAAAGCCAAAATGTCACTCATTTTCTACTCACCCTCATGTCGACTAAGGGTTGTGATTATTTTCAGAGTAATCTGTTCCTTTTTAGAGTTATAGACAAAAATGTTTGTTAGCGACTGGAGCTCAGTTGTCTTTGTCAAAAAAGACCAGAGACAGTAGACAGGAAGTGCTCCCAATATTCACTGAGAGTACTTCCTGTCTGTGTAGCATGTTAGCCTTTTAGCTTCTGCTACAAACAAGCTTAAAATATAGTTTAAAAATAATTCTGGAACAATTCCTCTTGTCAAGGCTTCAATACAAGATGGACGTTACAGACGAACAGTATGGAGGCATTTGGATGTTTTTAAGTGTCTTTTTGGACGAAGACGAAGACAACTGAGCTCCAGTCGCTACATTAAAATGAACAAACATTTTTGTCCATAATTCTAAAAAGTACAGGTTACTCTGAAAATCATCAACCCAAATAAACCCAAAGTATTTCTACTCATGTAGTGAAAACGATGGAGTCAATATAACGCCCCGACTCACCCTTCTGCTGACCCGACGCCGGCGGGGGCCCGAGGGACCGCTGGGAGCCGGTCACAGAGTGAGGGGACGAGTGCAGCTCCTCCACCGAGGACTCGGGGCTGTCGGACACCGGCGCCATGCAGATCTGAGTGTCCAGGTCCAGGAAAGGCGAG
The DNA here is from genome assembly GCF_982586985.1 of Callionymus lyra. Classification (NCBI taxonomy): domain Eukaryota; kingdom Metazoa; phylum Chordata; class Actinopteri; order Syngnathiformes; family Callionymidae; genus Callionymus; species Callionymus lyra. Next base: position 9,738,260 of record NC_141819.1, read on the forward strand.
AAGGAGAGTCGGGCCGGGTCGATGTCCTGGAGCTGGTTGATGATGTCGCTGATGGACTCCTTCATGCTGTCGAGTTCTTCTGCGTTCTGAACGTCTGTGTTCTGGAGCCTGGAGGTCATAGTCCTGCACCCTGAGGGTGAGACACGGAGACACGTTGAGTCAATTAAAATCCCTTAAAGAATAAGGTAATCCTCAATAAAATGCCATTATTTCGTGTTCCTCCGGGCGGAGTCAGGGCGAGTCCCCGGAGAGTCCACCACAGAACGGTCAACACGAGAGAGAGCGCATTTTTACTTTTGGGAGTTGTTGTGGTTTCCCCCGGAGTTTAAAAACGGAGGTAGAAGAAAGAGCGGAGAAAAACCGCCCGGACAAGAAGCCCGTGGATGACCCGCATCTGCTGAGTCAGCCCTTCTTTTGAAACCTGTAATCTCAGGACAGCTGCAGAGCTCGTTTAGAATCCCTCTCGTTTCATCTGGAGAGGCACAGAGTGCTAGAAATGACAAGTTACACGTGTGCTGATGACTGACCTACTTATTAAACCCGCCGGCCCCGGGGACCGATTTGGAACAATTCGGAAAAATTCCTTTTTTCAATCTTCCTGATAGAACTTTTATTTAAAGTAGTTTGAGCAGGAGCGTAAATGCATCGTAGATACACGTAAATAATCTTATATGGCAGTGGTGGGCATTTAAATTAACCCAGGGGCCACAATTTAAACATGGACTGATGCAAGGTGCCATTGAACAAATATAAAGGGACAAAAATCCTAGGTAAATAAATAAAGCTAAATAGGCTCAAAATATTTACTGATTGTATTTACTTTTTTTTCTCTAAAGTGAAAATACTTTTTAAATATGTATTGAATATTTACTTAAAATTTGAGGGACAATAAATACTCACAGAAATGACTAAAACGGAGGCCAAAAGTCCTAAAGAAAGTAGTCATAATTATAATACTGTAATGAATAAGAATTATAGATCCAAAATAAAAATGGTTAGCTGCTACATGACCTTGTGGCCCCCCCGGGCAGCACTAAAGCACATGTAGGTTTTTATACGGCATCTTGTAATAACAAAATAAATTGCTGTACAGTTTCAAATAAGTAAGAAGGCAAGCTAAGGTTAGCATCAGGTGAGGCAGCTAACGCTAACGACACCTGTTAGCAATTATTATTATTACTTTATTGTTGTTTCTCAGCTATAATTAACCACGGATTCATCAATAACCTGAAGAAGTGTTTACATTTATAAAAAAAATGATGACAATAGAATGTAAAAAGAAATGTAAAAACTGACATTAAATATGCATCTTCTTTTTTTCCTATTATGTACGAGATTACATTAAATACAAAAAAGATAAAAACAAGCTACTGGTTATTGTTGGAATAACTATACTTTACCTTAAGATATCTGTTTTAACAATCGTTATTAATTTGTAGTTGAAATTCTATAATTCTAAAACAACAACAAAAACAGACAAATAAAGTAAATCATAAAGTTTAGCAGTGACTCTGGAAACCAATTTATTTCCAGACGGTTTATTTGATTTGTTTTTCCTGGGAGCCAGACTTTAAATTGACACTCACTATGTTACTGTGGCTCATAAACGGATTATTAAAACAGAACCATTGAGCAATTGAGAAACAATGAGTCCATTTTCCAATTTCACATTGACAAGTTTTAATTTTCCTTTGTTTTGATGAATTATTATGACATAAATTCGTCCATACTTTTTACAATACAATTTTAATAGTTTTTTTTTCAGTCAAATGGAAGATTTTCCTTCCAAATCTTTTTTTTTCTTTTGCCTAAATGTAAAAATAAAACAATGTATTTCATCTTCAGGTTAATCTAGGAATCCAAACAAATGTGGATCACACAGACCATGGTCCAGGAATGTCCAGACCCTCACGTGATGTAAACAGAACAGGGGGAGACCATTTGTAGAGAAGGAATTTTGAGGTGTCACTGAAATTTATAGGCTTTTTTTGAAGGCCTTGTTAGTTTAAAGTGAGCGACTAAAGGGAGTTGAAATAATCCTGCTTGACTTCACCGGAGACAAAGCTTGTTTATCTTTTGCTTTGAATAAATAAAATAAAAATAATAATCCATTTAATTTTATCTGGCAAACTGGCATCATTTGATGGGACGATGTTAGCACTCTTGTTAGCTTCCCAACTTTTATACCATTGTATGCCTGTTTAATAAATAAATAAAATGAATGATAGTGAAGGGCTACATGTTAGCAAACTATATATCTCAATTTTAATTTCCAAATATGTAAGCAAAATGTGTTGTGGCCGATAGTTATCCTGCTATGTTAGCATTGAAGCTAAGCTAAGTATTTCAAATACACTTTTAACTGCATTATTGCAAAATAAACCCAAAAAGATGATGAAAACAGTAAGAAATCAGTAATAATCCTCAGTTATTGATTGACCACCAAGATCTTATCAATCAATTAAAGAGAAACATTTTTATTAATTTTCTTGTGGTTAGCCATGTGGGGAACCCTGGAACATAGACGGATAAATACTCAACACAGACAAAAGTTATAATTTGTCCCTCATAAAATCCTGTTAAATTATATTTTTCCTATAAAGAAAAACAAGCCGCTCCGAAAAAGCCCCTGGTTTGTGAAAAGTTCACAGGCGGAGATATAAAAACGTACACATCCGATAGTTCCAGCTGCTTTTAAAATAATAATAACTTGAAAGTTTCCGACATTAGCGCCAAAATCTGACGTTTTGAGGCTTCAGCTTTTTTAGACTTGTAATTTTCCACATGAATGAATCTCCAGCAGCCGAGCGGCGTCACGTTGCAACAGAGAGTTCGAGACACAAGAGGTTTTAAAAAACACTCCAAAATCATGGTCAAAATAAACCTTAACTAACATTTCGATTACCGAGGATGTGAATTGTCGTACACGTTAACTAGCAAACTAAAATAGCTTTAATTATTCAGAGTGTAATGCTAATGCTAACCACTCCAGTTTGTCATCATTTATTTCTGTACTTGATTCTTTCTCTCGCCACAACAACCTCAGCTGCTCGGTGGTAAAAGAAAGTTTCTGTTTTTGACTCTGAAGTTGAGCACTCAGGGGTAATTTAAATTATTATTATACAAGTTATTTGCATTAGGATTTACTTTTTTTTGCTTCACATTATATCTAAATTAAATGATATTAGTATTTAATCTAGTAATATTTGTTTTTTATCTGTTTATGGTTTAGAAATCACTTTATTCACTAATTTATTACATTTATAGAAATATTTATTGATTCATGATGAGGAAGTAATATAATCCTTTATAGAAAACACATTTTAAGAGTAACTCATGTAAAAATTCTTCTCCTCTCCAAGATGCAGTAAGTCCCTCATCGTTACCATGTTTCTGGGTGAACGAGAGGTTACGAGAGCAGAGTCCATTATGACGTAATAATGGCTTCACTCCTCCTCCAGCCAGCTGTAATCACACCCCACTTTGTTTATACAACAAGTCCCTTGGAAGTGGAGACTTCTGGGGTTTATGACGCGCGGTGACAAACCTTTATTTAAAAATAAAAAAAGAGTCAGGATCTAGATTAGACGTGTGTATTTGGACGTCACAGATGGATTCGTTAAATATTCTTCATATTCAAAACTGCGGCAACTCTGACAGGAATGAACTTAAAACCGTCGTCATAACAACCTCCTCGATCTTCCGGTCGCCTGCACATAACTGGTTTCTCGACGTACATTCCATCATTTTCACTTTCGCTCCCTGGAGTCTCCCCTGCAGGAGAGTTTCTGTGCGACCAGTTCATTGTGAGATTCAACCCCAAGTTTCGGTCCTGACTGAAACCTCCTTTAGCTGAACCGCCACAACAGTAGTAGTGCTACCTTTAGCCGGATAGCATCGTCAAGCTAACGGCTACATCCAGACATGGAAGGACTTGATAAGATTTTCATATAAGGTTTTTGTTATGATTCCTTTAAAAGAGTCAAAGCTCTGCCTACTGGTCCTGGTCACTGATTGGCTCCGCCCAAGTTGCATTCATGTGTTATTACGATATTGGGTTATTATCGGGTCATAACTGAAACAAATGCATGAATGGTTTTACAAATGTGTGCAGAGCTGGGTATAGAAGTCCTTTTGTGGCACCGACTGTAACGCTTCAGTCGTACCGAGTATCGAAAACTTTTTTCAGTAGTTGAACTAAGCTTGGAGTGGAAATTAAACTTTTTACTATTTGTAACGTAGTTTCTTTTGGTTAGAAAATACCTTATAAAATGTGTATCGAAAGAGTTTAGGAACCAATGTCGACGTGAAGATATCGGTAGCATTACCAGTATTCATCAATACCCTATTTATACTGTGACACGCAGATTTAGCATCGATTTAGAAATGTCTATCTTAATTTACAAATGCGTACCTTGATTTACAAATGCATAACTCAATTCACAAATGCGTAACACAATTTACAAAATGCGTAACTCAATATAGAAATGTCTAAATCGATTTAGAAATGTGTAAATCGATTTAGAAATGTGTAAATCGGTTTACAAATGAGAAACTTGATTTACAAATGCGTCACTCGATTTAGAAATGTGTAACTCGATTCACAAATGCGTAACACAATTTACAAAATGCGCAACTCAATTTTGAAATGTGTTACTCGATTTAGAAATGTGTAAATCGATTTACAAATGAGTAACTCGATTTACAAATGCGTCACTCGATTTAGAAATGTGTAACTCGATTTACAAATGTATAAATCGATTTACAAATGAGTAACTCGATTTATAAATGTGTAACTCGATTTACAAATGCGTAACTTGATTTACAAATGCGTAACTCGATTTACAAATGTGTAAATCGATTTAGAAATGTGTAACTCGATTTACAAATGCTTAAGTCGATTTACAAATGTATAAATCGATTTAGAAATGTGTAACTCGATTTACAAATGTGTAACTCGATTTACAAATGTGTAACTCAATATAGAAATGTCTAACTCAATTTAGAAATGTGTAACTTGATTCACAAGTACATAACTAGTTTTCCAAATGCGTTACTCGATTAATAAATGTGAAACACGATTGACAAATACGTGATTGGTTTTCCAAATGGGTGAATAGCTTTAGTAATAAGTAACTTAATGTACAAATGTGTAACACGATTCAGAAGTACTCAACTAGTTTTCCAAATGAGTAACTCGCTTTACAAATGTGTAATTTCAATAAATATGTATACATTTATGATACAAGCTGCTGGCATTAGTGTGTCATCTTTACAAACAATAAATGTAAACATCCTGTTAAACAAACACAAACAACCGTGGCCAGACAGAGACAAAAGTCACGCGTGTAAAGAATGTTTTCGACTATATATTTCAAATTACAAATGCATCAATCGAGTGACACATTTGCCGCTGACTTTACAGACACATGTACATATTTCTACTTTCACTCATTCTTGACAGTTTTGCCTGAGAGAGACCGAGAAACTGCAAGACTTGTTAAAGGAGAGAACAGCATGAGAAAAATGTTAAATACACCAAAACTAATAAACATGGTTTTCTTCTCCTGCATGTCATCCTGTTGTGTCCCGGAACATTACCCTGCAATATTGGAGGGATCACCGTGATCCTGTTCTGCAAGTTCCTAAAGGATTTTTGCTGCGTAAAAAAGAGGCTCATTACAACTGGCTTGTCCAGTTCCCCACAGCAGCAGGACGTGAAAAGAATCTTTATGAAGATAAATGGAGAGAACGAAGTTTTTAGCCGTTTGATAAGTTAAAATAAATCTTAAGAGGACTTCAGAGTTTGTGTTGCAGAAAAGAGTTCGGGTCATTAAAGGGATGTGCAGATGTTTTGAGTTAAGTTAATGAAGATGTTGAAGACCGTAAATGACGTGAACATCGTGCGGCGTTCACGGTCCAGAATGCACGTTCAAAAGTACAGCAAAGGTACAAACAAACACCATAAAGTCTGGGAACTTAAAGATATATCGTGAGAGTTTGATCCGCGGTTTTTTTTTCTTCTTTTCAGTCGGAGGGCAGAAAACGCTGCAGGAGGAGGATGTGGAGACGCGCGGGGGGCCAACGTGCTCCAAACCTCCTCCTCGAGCCCCCCGAGCGACCCTCAAACAAACCTCCTCCTGTCTGCGAGAAAAGTCTCACGAATCCACGGATTCGGAAGCGAGAGACGAGAGAGAAAGTGGAAGAAAAAGTGCAAACTTACTTGTGTGGCCGCCGTGTGTCTGTCGCTCTCCCTCCCCCTCACGCGCTTTTTGTCTCCTCGATCCTCAGCTTGTGAATCAAATTTCAGGAGAAAATACGAGTCTGTTCCTCCGCCCTTTTTTCTCTCTGTCCAGGGTACCATGGCACACACCATATGGAGAGAATAAAGCTGCAGGAAGAGGAGGAGGAGGAGGAGTAGAGGAGGAGAAGAGGCGGAGGAGGAGGAGGAGGAGGAGAAGAGGAGGAGGAGGAGGAGGAGGAGGAGAAGAGGAAGAGGAAGAGGAGGAGAAGAGGAAGAGGAGGATGAGGAGGAGAAGAGGAAGAGGAGGAGGAGGAGAAGAGGAGGAGGAGGAGAAGAAGAGAAGAGGAGAGCAGGAGGAGGAGAGGAAGAGAAGATAAGAGAAGTGGAGAGCAGGAGGAGGAGGAGGAGGAGAAGAGGAAGAGAAGAGGAGGAGAGGAGGAGGAGAAGGGGGAGGAGGAGAAGAGAGGGGGAGAGGAGGAGGAGGAGGAGGAGAGGAAGAGGGGGAGGAGAAGAGGAGGAGGAGGAGGAGGAGAAGAGGAAGAGAAGAGAAGAGGAGAGCAGGAGGAGGAGGAGGAGAAGAGAAGGAGGAGGAGGAGGAGAAGTGCAGGAGGAGAAGGAGAAGAGGAGGAGGAGGGATCTTGCATCATCTGAGATCTTTATCCAAATATTTACTCTAGAAAAAGGCTCTGAGGTTAATGCAGGATGTGACCTCGTTAGACACCATTTAGAATCGTACATGAAGTTTTACATTCAATACAAATACATCACTGACTGATGAGTTTTCCAGGGTGTCCCCTGTCTAACAGATTGGAGCCCCAATAATGGCATTAAAGTTTATTTCTCAGCAAGAGAAGAACATTACTTCGTGATTATACAGGAATGGTTTTCCTTCATCGGTAATCTCACCTTATATTGATTGAGGTTTGGATTTTCTCCTTTTAAAACTTGCTTTTCTACCTGTTCACCATCTATGAGTTCCAGGTGATCATTTATTAATCAAGATTCGCATCTTAACAACTAACTATGCATTCAAAGCTCATGAGGGTCACATTAATCTATAGTCTTGTGCAGATTTGACTTTTATTTTAAACTTCTTCTGGAGGTTTTCACAATAATTACATGTTTATAAAAACGAGATAAACGTGATCCAGGAGGACCTTTATTCAACAAAAAATAATCTTTTGAACAAAAATTTTTTTCAACAATTTAAAGCGACACTGAAAACATCAAGCTCTGACTTTTTGCTATTTATGTATTTATAATTATATTTTAAATGAGCTCTAAAGACAAGCTTTATTTTTCTTTTAAACATAAATAAAATTGTATAAATATCAGACTTCACTTTTTATTTGGAGAATATTTCTTAATCATTTGCTGTTATGTTTGTTTACAAATATTTACTAGTACTTTACTAAGTACTTCTTACGCATGCATTATTAAATGTCCTTTTAAATACCTTTAAACTCGAGGATTTGGCTTAAGATAAGCAGAACCTTAGAACCCTTTGTGTTTAAGCTTTTCCTAATACACTCAATTGAAAACTATATATATATATATATTTATATATATACACACACACATAAAAGAAAAATGTGTTAATTTTAAAATATGGGTTTATGTACTGAGCCAATTCTGGGAAATACTTGCAAACCCGTCATTTTATTTTCAACCCTCATCAAATTATTTTAAAGATTTTAAGATAGTGTATCGATGAAGCTTCATGAAACAGTGTCATTATCTCCTGAGTCCACTAGATGTCACTCTTTGTTCTATAATCTATTGATTTGAAAAGCTATTCTATTGAATCACTTTTAAGCATGAGGGCGCCCCCTACTGTCCTCGGAAAAATATGACACTGCTTCATGAAGCTTCATCGACACATCACTAATTTAAAAAGGCATCGTGAGAAGAGGAGAAGTAGGAGGAAGAAGAGGATGAGGAGCCCCCTACTGTCCTCTGAAAAAGATGACACTGCTTCATGAAGCTTCATCAACACATCACTATTTTAAACAGGCATCTTGATGTTCCCCTTTTTTTGTGAAAATTTTAATTCCTAATTTCAATAATGAATTAAATATAAAAGCCTGCACGAATATAAATGGAAGTTTCACCTGAGAGTGTTTGAACGACGACAAACCATCAGGTTTGACCCACATTTACTCTCACGACCAAAGTGATGCAAATTTCACAAGTTCATGTAAATCTGAAATTCAAATCCCGTTCTGCCGAAGCAAAAATACAACACACACAAACACACACACATCTACCCACAAAAACACTCTCGACATATTAAAAGAAGGAAGAGTCGACGTCTCGTCGTTTCTTTATTGACTTAAAAATAAATCACGTAAACATAAAAGGAATAAGAGGAAAGTATTGTGCAATAAATTACGAGCGAAGGATATTTACACGTTTTCAAGTTTGGTCTCGACGCAGCAGCTCAGAGGAGCAGGTGAGGGAGAAGGTGAGCCGATGATGAGCAGCCATCTTTTTTTTTTTTTTTTAAATGACACCAGGAAACTCTGGGATGTTTTGTGGAGAATGAGGAGAAGAACACGGCGAGTGACGTCAGTCCTCCGACAGCAGCCTGTGGAAGTGATCCTTCCTCTTCTTCAGCACCTCCCGAAAGTCCTCCTGAAACAACAACGGCGAGGGTGGACGTTGAGACGGGGCAGGAAGAGAGGACGGCAGATGTGGACGGAGATACGAGGATGACCTGCGGCCGCTTGGAGAAGGGAAATCATGGGCTGGAACTTTTTCGAAGGGGTGTCTGTCGTTCACCGTTCTGACATCACTCTTTTTTTTTCAGAAAACTCTCATTTATGAGGCTTGTTAAGATAAAATAAATCATATTTTAAAGTGTCCTTCAAAGCTTTTCTGAGGTGTTTCAAGGAGAAGCGGTCAAACAGGTGAGTCTGAAGATTTGAACCCAACGTTACTATATTTGCGCTTGATGGATCTACTGACTCCTTTAAGAAACATCTTAAGACGTTTCTATTTGTTCAGGCTTTTCCTTAAATTTTCTGGAACTCCTGTTGTATTATCAGTTTTATCTTGATCTTTAAAGTATATACTTTATTGAATATTGTTTTGATTGTTTAAGCGCTTTGTGACCCTGGTCTGGAAAAGCGCTATACAAATAATAAATACTTACTTACTTATAATTCAGTTTTCTCCAGATCTTCTTGGCTCAAGGTCATTGACGCTGGATTGTCTAGACTTTGATCTCGTGAACATCGAAGCTGTTTTTTCTCTCCAGCCGACCAGCAAATATGCATTTTTACTTCCAGTCCGTGAGAGGCAGGTGGTCATAATGTTATGCCTCGTAATGAACTGATCTCCTCAGTGTGAGGAGTATAAAAGCTGATGGATGTGTGAGACTCACCGCCGCCGACAGTTTCTCCATGTAAGGGATCAGCTTCTGGAGCTCCCGGTCGTCCGATTCCCCGGACCAGCTCTTGATGGGGATCGTGTTCATCAGCTGCACGTAAACAAGGCCTTCGTGTCAACACTGGAGGAGGAGGAGGAGGAGGTCCGCTGGGAGGGTGCTTACGTGGTAGGGGTACGTGTGCGGGGAGTCGTCCAGGACCACCGTCTTGGCCAGGTCCCGGTTGATCACGCTCAGGTCCTTGATGTAGTGTCCCAGGACGCAGGCGCAGTCGTCCTGATACAGCCGGTGACTGCAATGGAAGGACATTGAAAATCTCTCCTGGTGAAAATCGAGCGGCTTCAGAACAAACACATGTAACCAAAGCTTCCAACTAGTGATGTGTCGATGAAGCTTCATGAAGCAGTGTCATATTTTTCGGAGGACAGTAGGGGGCGCCCTCAGCTTAAAAATGAAGTGAGGTTACAATAGAATAGCTTTTCAAAGCAATAGATTATGGAGAAAAGAGTGACATCTAGTGGACTCAGGAAATAATAACACTGTTTCATGAAGCTTCATCGACATCACTTCTTCTAACCGTGGCGTAACCAGGTACACTATGATATGCCATCCTTCCATCACAGTTGCACGGTAGAACTACTATAGCTTAATTCAAACACCTCCAACAATCCCTTCCTACAGTCGGACAAAAAAGCAGTTATTCTTGTAGACTCACTTCAAATAACTACTAAATCATAGCCAACATATGTGTTATTTTTGTTTTACTTACTGTCTTTGACCTAATTTAATGTGGTACATGGCACTGAATCTGTCAAAATGATGATAAACTTCACACTGAGACTAACTGTAGTAATAATACTTTCTGTTAGTGTTAGTGATGTGTCGATGAAGCTTCATGAAACAGTGTCATTATCTCCTGAGTCCACTAGATGTCACTCTTTGCTCTATAATCCATTGCTTTGAAAAGCTATTCTATTGAAACCTCACATCATTTTTAAGCTGATGGCGCCCCCTACTGTCCTCTGAAAAATATGACACTGTTTCATGAAGCTTCATCGACACGTCACTACTTGTAGTATAACTTCGTCACTCCATAGTGAGGAGTCTCTATATTTTTTAAGTATTTACTAATATTTTAAACCCTTAATAAGTACAATAAATGCAAATTAAATATTTGTCGTATCAACAATCGTTCGTAGAGCTTGTGAGTCGTCGCAGGCACGTTTATATTTTTGAAATAATGAACGCGAGACAAAAAAACGTATCAGGGTTTTTGATTTTTATAAACGTTTATGATTTGTTGCCCGAGTAACCGTTTACATGTGTAGATGTCGACACCTCTAGTAGCTAGCATAGCCTGGCTAATAACCATCAAGCATCACTGTCAGATGGTGCGTTTAAGGACTCATTTATTTACTAATTTTGGCAAAAAAACTAGCCAAAGAGGCTTGTTCTTTAAAAAAAAAGTTATTTATTTTCATTTAGACCTTCGCACTTGAATTTGTGTGATACTTATAATTATTTGTTATTTAAGGCGTGTTATGCAGTTCTGTGTTATCTAGTTCAAAAGTTAATATATGATTCCAATCAATGTATTAATTTAATATTATCATACTCAAATGTTGTGTTGGTCAAACTATACAATGACTTGTAGAATAGTAGTTAGACTGAATGGCAATATTGGTTAAATCATTTAAAAAATGTTATCCAAACATCTAATACCGATTGAAGTCGTTTGCCTCCCCCACTGTTAAAACTGTTGTGAAAACTCAAGCGTCTCCTGCCGCAACACTCACTAACAAATCACAAGTGGATGATGTTTTGGGCGACTCACCGAAACAGTTTCTTCTTTGGGTCCAGGATGTCCAGGATCTTCTCTGCGTACTCCTTCTTAGCACAAGTGTACACGAACAGCTGGAAAAACAACAACTGGAGCGTCAATGCAGCGACACAACAGTGACACAAAAGTACTTCTAGCACATGTATTGAGAATGAAAACAATATTTTCACGTAAAAAAAACCACGAGATTGTCCCTCACCTCGTAGACTTTGGCCACAGACTTCAGGAACTCCATCAGATGAGGTCGCAGGATCATGTAGGCCTGTTGGTGGCGCAACAAGTGAGCTTCAAGACACACAAGTGAAAACAACTGAACCTTTTTTTTAAAGGTCTCACCTTGTACTGATAATCCTGGAACTTGGTGTGAAAAGTGTATTCTGCGTCTTCCAGCAGGTTCAGTGAGCTTAACATGAGCGTCTTCTCCTGGAAGACAACACGCCACTTTCAGTTCATTAAATATCGTTTTAGGAAAACATGTTTCAACACTGATGCAGGGGTCTCCAAACAGTTGTGCAGGCTTTTGTTCCGACCGATCGAGCGCATGCACAGAAACAACAATTAGCCGTCAGCTGAAACAAGTTACACCTGACCGTCAACTGATGACACTCCTAAAATCCTGACTCGGTTAAAACAAGTCCTCTTGGTCGGTTGGAACAAAAACCTGCACCCAGTGCAGCCCTTTGTGGAACAGTTTGAAGACCCCTGGTCTACAGATTTAGTGGCCTTTCCTCATAGCGCCCTCAGGTGGACATTGAAGGTTCTTAAAGTTTGTGTTTTAAGTGTGTTAAATAGATGTTGGACTCTATTGTATCATCAGTGTGTGTTTGTACAAAACTCTTTTCATTGAAATATTAACATTACAAAATGATCTTAAGCCCCGCCCACTGAAAACACTGTTTTTCTGGAGATTAAATCTTGTTCACCATAACCACTCTGATGACATGAAGGTTTGTCACTGCATGTCATCAGTCCAGAAAGTCTCCACCTCCAGGGGAATAAACAAAGTGGGGCATGATTACAGCTGGCTGGAGGAGGAGTGAAGCCATTATTACGTCATAATGGACTCCGCTCTCGTAACCTCTCGTTCGCCCAGATTTCAGACAAACTTTATAAAGTAACAAGTTGAAAACATGGTCATGATGTGGGAAGACATCAACATTTGAAAACATGAGAGTCAGTTGGTGTTTTCTTGATCCTTTTAGTGTGTGTATTTATTATTATTATTATCTTTTAGTATATATTATATATATATATATTTTTTTATTACTTATTGTTTAAGCGCTTTGTGACTCTGGTGTAGAAAAGCGCTCTATAAATATTAATTACTTACATTCGTTGCCCATTAAATGTACATAAACACAACCCAGCACGTGACATCTTGTTGGACTCACCAGGTCGATGACCAGAGTGGCCTCTGGTGTGCTCCTGGTCTTGGGGGCGATGTCCCGAAGTCTGGGCGGACAGTGCTGGGACTGGGTTGGAATGTTTTTCATGAAGTTGAAGCTACAGCAAAATGACAACAGAAGAAGTGACATGAGTAAGATGTATCTTTAAAACATACAAGACGGTTTGTGTTTCGTAAACTCACGGACTGAAGACGTCATCGTCGTCGTCTCCGACCAGGAGGTCGACGGAGCCGTAACCGAAAACTCCCTGCTCGGGACTCATTAGGATGTTGCTTCCCGGACTTTTACACTTGATATCTGGAGGAGAAAAATGAAGACAGATGCTACTGTACTTAAGAAAGAATCTGATAGTCCTACGTTGTTTACCGTGAGACTTATGCCAGAAGGAGTTTCTTTATGGCACAGGATCTAAACTTCAATTAAATTAACTGCTTCAAAGCGTCGAGCCCCCCCCCCCCACTGTTCTTCCCACACAAGAGCAGGAAACCATGTGATGTACTACTATGCACAGTAAATGCACATGTGACCTTGACCAAGTTTTTAAAAAATCTTCATGAGTATATATCACTGTCATAACTCTCGGTGTTTGTTGGACTCACTCTCTTTGGTCGGTGTGAGAAACCGCACGATGGGCGAGAAGAGGCTTCTGGGCGTGGTGTTGCGAGGGGTCGTCGGGTCAATCTCAGACAGAACATGCGAGCGACGCAGGATGGATTTGGTTGGTGTATTGAAGGCTGAACGAGGGAAGAAGATTGTGGGTCAGTAATTATTCACAGTTATCGTTCGTTAAAGCGGCGCAATGTAGGATTCCCAATATAGTTTCTGGCGACCCCGTGTGTCAGAAAAGTGCAACTGCGATGCTGTAAAAAATAATGTGCCACTTGGTAATCGAGCAAGAAAACATGCTTACAAATAGAGGGTTTTGTGTCGGTTTCTTGTGTAATTAGTCATCATGGGGACACACAAAGACAAAGTTGTGTAGTGAAAAGCATAACTAAAATATCTAGAATTGTCCTGCAAGATTCATGAAAGTTCAAAATTACAAACAAATCATTACAGAAAAGAAATGATGTCAAAAGGTATTGTTATAAATGTGTTTTTTAAGTCAATTTAGAATTTATTTTTATTGGCAATAAACCCATGAGTTAAAGCCATTTTATTTCTGAATCAGAAATATTTAACGTTGTTGCCAGTGTTGTGAAAACAAAATGGGATTTTTGTTGTTTGTTTGTTGTTCAGTTTAAACCATCCTACAATAATAATAATAATAATAATAATGCATGTATTGATCCTGAGGGATCAATAAAGTTCTACCTAACCTAATATACATTTGTTGGATCGACTAATAACAGGAAATACCCATTAAAGTGGGATGTGAAAAAGAACTGTTAAATGTAATATTCAAATATTTCAACTGTGCAATAAATGATCATTTTACTTAATTAAAAATACCTATACTATAGTTACATCTGTGTTTTATTAAGTGAAAATAAAAGCTAGTAAAAAGAAATATAGATACACGTTACCGACACATGCATGTTAATCTTATTTAAATTCTCATTTAAAGAAATCTTTACTTTCGTCCCCATTCCAGGCTTCTTTTTTGCATGACTCAAAGTTAATCTAGTATTTCGGTTGTTTGGTCGAACATTATGGTGTTTGTATGCAACATACCAATAACTCCTCTTCTCACTGTAATGTGAAAAGTCAAATCGTAAAAAAAACAAAACAATTGCATCAAATTCCGTTGAAGAAAACCCATAAATGAAGCGTTACCTATCTCGCCGTCATCCACTGCAAGTGCTCTCTTCATCGGCCTCCCTCGACCACGAAGCAGGGGCCGCCTCACCATGGTGGGAATGTCGGCATCGGAGGGATGAGATTTGTTCTCCACCGCCTTTGCAGGCTGATCAACAACAATAAAAGGATGTTTTTAATACATACAAAGTAACAAATAACATCATGATTCAGCTGCATCAAGTCATCAAAATAGATCACCTTAAGGCCATAGACGTTCCCATGTCTGCACTTGTATAAAACACATGAAAATAAGTTGTAATTTCACTTTTCTTACAGTATTATGATCCTTTCAGATTAAAAAATGTTTTCTTTCTTGCCCAAAAACACAATTGCTCATATACTTAGTTACTGAAAATGTAAAAGTTGTAAGATAAAGAATCCCACTACTCCAATCTGACATGTTAATTTATGTACATGATTGAATTCCCTTGAGTGTATGTAAATGTTTTTCTAACAAGGTGATCAAGTACTTCTTTAATGAGCAAAACAATGGTAATGGTAATGGTTCTAATCTGATCAGCCCGAGCTGAAAACTACGCGACTACCTGAATGCTGTATCCCTGCTGCGTTTTGAACCGAGCCAAAATAATAATTTACCGAGTTCAATTTAAAAGCTACATTTAATGATGTTACCGTCTCAGGTCCGATGATTTAAACAATAGCAGACCTTTCTGAATGATTGTAAACATGTTGGGTTTATTATCTTTTAATTTCATGACAGCAATGATGCTGAAACAAACCTTACAGTCATCACTACCACCACCTGCCTTAGACAACAGAGAAAAATAACCAGTTTAACCAACAATAAAACTGAAATAGCTTTCAGTAAACGGCCATTTAGAAACGAAAGGGCATGTGAAACGATTCAAATAAAAACACAACTCTAGCCTCTAGCGGACTTGAATGGCAAACAGGCAAGCCAGCGTTGACCTACTTACAGGGACTCCATCTCACTCGTAACAAGACTGTCTGTCTAATGCAAGGCTGCCTCGCAGCACGCAACGCTGTTGAACTCACATGCACGTCTGCGGCCTCAACCAAACCAGGTCGGCGGTCATGTTTGAACGCACACAGTCTACGGCGGCAGGGAAAAGAAGGACCAGAATTAGGAACTATGCGTGCTAAGGACGTCGTAGTGGTTTTGTATTAGTTTTATTTATTTATTTATAATAATATGGTCGAAGAGAAAACTTTGGATTTTTCAACGCACAATCTTGACAAGAGGCACGTCCGAAAAGATAATGAACTGAAACGTGTCGATAGGGGGATGGTTGTGGTCTCTCAGGAAGATACAACACGTTTCTATCAACTGCCACAGTCTCACTCTATAGTAATAGAATCAAAACTTTTGAGTACGTTTCACCAAATACACATTTGTTTTGAGTCATTTTGCCATAGTGGTGAGGAGTGTCACAAAACTTTGAATCTAAGCAACAACATGATCAAAGTTATATCTGCAAAAGGAATGACAACCATTCCTTGGTAAACAAGTTGCTGAGGTTTTTTTGCCTATCATTTGTGAAAGAGTCTGGAGTCAAGACTGAAAAACATCTTGTCCAGCTGTTGTTTAGTCTCGCTCGTGGTCAAGACCAACTGATACAGCTCCGCATTGACAAGCACCTGGCACGCATCCCGCCTTCGCACAACACGTACGATAATCAAACCTGTTCTTCGTCTGTGTGAACCAAGATCGGCCCAGAATGCTACAAGAATTACAGTCACTCTGGGCTCACAAGCTCAGGCTTTCACCCTGTGAGGTCTGAGCCGAGAGTTGTTGTTTTTTGAAAACACAATAAACTGATAAAATCTACTTCTTTTAACCGTCTAATCCCTTCGCTAGTTTCTCTTGAAATGCTGCTTGCCTGGTCTTCAGACCTGGGTCTGGACATTCTGGAACTACAAAAAAAATGGACAGTGGATTCTTGTAGGCTTCTTAACAATGTCTCCTTTTATCTACAAATTGAACATGTTTTAAAGGACAATTAAAGTGTTGATTTAAATGTGTCTCAAATACTGTAAGTGTTGGACTCTATTGTACCATCAGTGTCTGTTTGTACAAAACTATTTTAATTTAAACATTGACATTAGAAAATGACCTTAAGCTCCTTTAACTGAAACACAGTTTTACATAATCAATCCCGGAAGTCTCCACCTCCAAGGGACTCGTTGTACACGTCAGAATGGACTCGGCTCTCGTAACCTCTTATTCGCCCAGATTTCAGAGTAACTTTATAAAGTTTAAAACATGGTCATGATGAGGGTCTTACTGTATCTTTGAAAGAATGACATTTAACATTTGAAAACATGTGAGTGATTGATGAGAGTTTTCACATGAGTTGACCTTTAACATTAAACAATAAAACATACAAACAAACTCAGTGGTAGCAGACATGTATGATGGCAGTTCACACGTGTTTTAATACTAAAAACACACACATATGTGTCTATACTTACTATACCTACAGTATAACAAATATAATCAAAGGAGATTAAAGACGTCATAACAACACCGTCGTTATTATGATTCGGTGAACACGTCACGAAGAAACGGAATCGACGTATATGTTCTGTTCAACTGTTCATATCGATCCGTATCGATGTCCATCGATGATGGAATGTCTACGGTAAACATTGTGTAACCGATCGATCAAGTATTCGTACAACTTATTCAGCTCAACAGTTAGCACTTAGCAGCTAATGCTAACAGTGGATAGCTAACCAAAACAATAACCAAAGACAGCAGATTTAGACGTGTTAGCGAGGACTGAGCGACTGTTATCTTCAGGAGC
This sequence comes from Callionymus lyra, assembly GCF_982586985.1. Classification (NCBI taxonomy): domain Eukaryota; kingdom Metazoa; phylum Chordata; class Actinopteri; order Syngnathiformes; family Callionymidae; genus Callionymus; species Callionymus lyra. Next base: position 9,755,727 of record NC_141819.1, read on the forward strand.
GATAATAAAGGAATATAGCGACGAATAATCCGAGTCTTACCTGTTCAGGTGAAGGACTTTTAGCCACAGACAAGCGTGTTCTTCTGGGTGTAGCTTTGCCCGGCGACGCGCGGCCTCTTCCTGGCGTTTCCAGGAGAGTCGCCTTTATTTTCTGAGATCTGAGCCTCATTTTAAGCTTTTAAAATCGATTATAATCATCCAGAAAAGGGTTTCGAGTTTAACACGCTGGGGTTTTTTGGCGATGTTGTTTTTCAAAGTCCGCTCAGTCGCCGCTGGAAACAGTGAAGCACCGCCCCGCTTGTCCGCGCTCACTCCGGAACCATCAAGCGTGTTTAAGTGTAGCTGCGGGCGATAGGTTCGCTGATGGTGACGCTGATGGGGGGCGGTGTCTAGAACCTAACGTGACCAGGAGGTCACGTTGTAACCCAAAATAAATAAATAAAATAAATAAATAATAACGAAAAACAACATGGATGTGGGTCAACAAATCTTTGTTTATAACTCATTATAAAATGCATTTGCGTACAATACTGTATCGATATTTAACAGTAAGTTGTTTTTTTGTGTGTGCAATATTTTTTATTTTTGCTTTTCAAATCACATATTGAATTTTATTTAATGGTTTATATTTGGATCACGTGTATGTAAAATAAAACAATTCTAATTTTAGTTCAAATTTTACTCATTTTCTACTCAACTTAATGTCGACTTAGGGTTGGCATTATTTTCAAAAATAATCTGTTTACTTTATAGAGAAAAATGTTTGTTCATTTTACTGTAGTTGGACATTAGGGTTGGCATTATTTTCAAAATAATCTGTTCCTTTTATAGAGAAAAATGTTTGTTCATTTTAATGTAGGGACTGGATAATGTCAAAGAAGCAGTGAAATCCTGCGAGATCCCTGCGTTGACTAAGGATGAGAGGATACATTCGACTCTAGCAGCTTTTAAAGCTGATGTTTTTGGATATATTTTCGTTTCGAAATAAGTGAAAATGACGATTCATGACCATTCATGTGGTCTGTAAATTCTGCAACACCGGAGTCAAGTACTGGACAATACTACATATCCTTATACCGTACATACAGTATTAAAAAATATCGTATTATGTCCCATGTTTCGTGATGCGTATCGTTTCAACCCAGACCTAGTGTAAAAAAAAAGTCTCTCAGGTGACCTGGGTCTCTTTACACTGCTGCTGCCCCCTTGACCCCACCTCAGTAAAGCCAAAAAGGAAAAAAATAAATAGGTTTACATATTGATGCTGAGAAATATTGGGTAAATAAAAAAATACGGTTTTTAAATGAAGTTACAATTCCTTCTCTAGGCTGCAGGATGAGGCTTTTTGAGTCAAAATGTTGATCGCTCTGTTTCACCACAAGAGGTCGCAACAAGACGTGTAAACCGTTGTGTTTGCCACTGTTTTAATTCCACACACAAGTATATTTTCATTATAGGAGGGAGATTATGTGCTGTAAGTGAGAGCGTTTTTCTCCCTTTTCCATTGGATCATCATTATATATATATCGTATATAACTTTTATAATAGTTCTTTTCTTAATAACAAGTTTTCATCTATAATTCCTCTTATCAACCAGGGACTTTAATTAATTTGGAGTAATATAGCTCAATTATTTACATATCTATGGCCTATTTTTAAAATATATTGTCATTAAAACATATTTTGATTTAAGTTACAAATATGTTATTGCCAAGCATTAAGGTTACTTGTTTTTATGTCATGTTTAAAGTCAAACATAATAGGGATAATGTCCATAATATGAATTTATATTAAAGTATAAAGAAAACTAACCTACGTTAAGATCAAAATAATATTTTAAAATATTGAAATTGTTTTCATCTGTGTGATAAAAAAAACCATCCAGGTCTTTGTTGACATTTAAGAAAGATGGTACTTTATTAATTTCAGAATCAAAATTAAAGTATTCACACAAACACGTATGGAGTAAATAGGCAAGAACAGCCATTTACCTTTTTTTCTTCTTAAAAACAAAAAAAAAAACAATAACAAAAGAAAAAGTCGCATTGCCTGTCCACTTCACTGTTACCATGGTTACCGGGAAACATCCCTCTCATCAAGACAAAATAAAAAATAAAATCATGAATCGATAAAGGAGGAATCAGCACACGTCACCAGGAGTCATAAACTCACAGTGCTAACAGTGGTCCTGGAAGCAGAACTTTTGTGTCGTCGCTCTCGATCTTCCCGAGAGTCCAGATCCACCAAACTTGTCTCGCGACGAAGCTTCATGACGCAGCGTCATCATTTCAGAGTCCACTAGATGGCGGCCTGGACCTCTTTTTGTTCTGAACTGATCCAACGAAACGTTGCATCATTTTTAAACAGGTGGCGCCACCTACTGACCTCTAAACAACACGACACTGCTACATGAAGCTTCATCCGCTACCAGCATTTCTAACTTAAACCCCCTTAAAATAATGATCAAAACACACCACAATACTTTCATTCAATCTTATCTTTTTTAGAAAACTGGGCTAATCTTCGACACTGGAAGTCAATTTGTTGTACTTTGGTGCCTCTTCTCATGCCGGCTTCATGCCCCCACTAAAGTGTAACTCGAGCCCCTGCGGGTTTAAATGCATCCAACTGGAGGTAGAGGTAGATTTTCCTGAGAAGTTCAAGAGACAAAGAATCAAATCTGAAGTCGGAGGAAGCCCACGTGCTTCCCTAGAATCATCACATCATCATCGCTAGGATTTAAAAAAGAATAAGATCTAGATGTAATCTCTGTGTGCTCGGCTGCTACAGCATTTCCAAGAGGAGAAGAAGAAGAAGAAAAAAAGCCAACAAACAATATAAACGTGAGTCCATAGCCCTCAAAAGCTCAGATATACTCTATTCATTGAATCGTAGTAATACAGGTTCATTTCATACAATTGTCACAGCAGAAGGCATCCGGTTACTTTATCATCATCGTCATCATTGTCCGTTCACCTGTCGGCAGGTGAGACCAGTGGTGACGGTCCAGCCCTCGAGGCTCTTTCCCCAGAGAGAGTTTGTCCAAAAGTATCCATTTATTTAGGAGGAAAAATCCCAGCAACACTTCAACGTGAGGAGTGCACTCGACAAAAAACATTGAGGAAGGCGGAAGATCCGGGGTCTCGGGTCCGACACGAGCGGGGGGTTCTGATGGCGCAGCATCACGACACAAGTCACCTCCGTTTAAAGCCTTGTTGTGATATGAGTTGTTGTACGTAAACAGACACACAAATTAAATAATCCCCCCCCCCCCCCCTGGCATTGGATTTGTACTTTATGCTGATTTAACTTTTTTCTAAGTGGAAAAGCCTCGACTGAAGTGTCTTGCATATGACGAAGCTTCCTCTAGGGGTCGCCAAAGACACACCCCGTAGTAAGCGCGTCACCTTCGCTCACAGGAAATCACTTCAAAATGATGATATTATTCGTTTGTATTGTGAATAGTATTCTCGACTCAAATCGTAACAGTGGCGCTTATATATTTTTTAATCAAATTAATGTTTTTGTCCTTCCTCGACTGAAAACTGAGCGAAGGTTCATCTTCTGGAGGCCGAGACGAAAGAGAACGTTTAACCCTCATGTCTTCCTACAATCTCAAATGCGGCTCATTCTCTTCATCCCTTCTCCACTTCAGGAGCTTTTTGAGTCGTCCGGGTTAGTGTTTCAAAGTTTCAATAAGCAGATGAAAAACAGTGAGAACTAATAATAGGAAGAGGGGGAAAAAAAACCAACAAACAAAAAAAAACAGCCGGCAGTGAATTTCTTTCGTTATACCTGAGACTCCAGCTCAAGGAAAAAAAAAAGAAAATTGTGCGCAGAAACAAAACCATTCAACTGTAGCTGCTGCTCTCTGTTCCCTTTTGAGTCCTTAGAACCAAGTGAAGCGTTCACTGACATCAGATTGTTCTGCTACTATTCCAGAAAAGAAAAAAAACGACGGCTCGGAGGCCGTCGACGTGAGGTTTCCTTTGCATGATCCGTGAGTGAAATCATCCGATTGTTTTGAGGTAGAACGGCGGCTTTGACTGCGGTGGAACGGGATGCCAGAGTGTGAGGAGGTATACAGTGTTGCTGAAAAAAGTGATCCTGATTGTCGCCAACACGCATTAATAAACACACACTGACCTTCCCTGACCTTGTTAGACACACTAATAAACACAACAACAAAAAAGAGAGAAAGGCGTCTCTCGTCGACGGAGCGAACAATATACATGACGTAGATCTATAGGAGAAGTTTCGACGAAAGGGTCGAACCTTAAAAAATAAAAAATTGCAGATCCTTAAATCAGGATTGATTGAATTTTTGATTGTCAGCTCAACGTTTATCAGGCGATAACATCATCAGCTGGAACTCGTTCATCTAGAAAACGGATCCAGATCGATCCAGTTTAACGATTTTATCTTCATTTTTGTGTAATAATCTGTCATTTTAAAAGCCTCAAATCATGATTATTAAAGCTAATTTGTGGGAAATGACTACTTTACAAGACAACATCAGGTCCGGTTTCGGGCAGAAAATGGATTTGAACTTTAGCTTTTACGAATCACCAGGAGAGAGAGAAAGTGATTCTTGAATCCCGTTAAGATTTCTTCAATCTTTTTGATTATCCTCAAGCTTCCTTAACCTTCTCAAAAACAGTCCGAGGGTCAAACGACATTCTCTGGTCCTCATCACGACATAAGAAGCACTTGGATCCGTAAAAAACGAAGCAACGACGTCATGCAAAGCACAAAAAACTCAAGAAAAAAAAAAAAAAAGTAGCCGTAATAAGAGCGACAGACCAGCGTCAGTTACCTCTGGCACCTGATTGTCCGTACAAACGCGCCCCCTAGCGGACACTCTCTGCATCTCCAACATTACAAACATGCATCGGGCCCCGGTAAGGCGACATTATACAGCTGATTGAGAAACACTTAATTTTTTAAAAATAGCGAGATAATCTCTCCTCTGAGTCGGTTGCCTGGTCGAGCGACACAGCAGATTGATTTTCTTTGCGTCGAACCGATGGACACCTGAGAACTATAACATCCTAAACACTCAACCAGCAGTTTCGTTTGTGACATTTCATCTGATATGACGATTCTGAGCGAGAAGACTGGACCCGGCGTGTCACAATAATATTTTAAGATAGAGATCATGTGACCTTAAAGCTTTTCTTAGATTAAAAATAGGTACTATTCCTTCTTTCCATAGAGTTGTAAATACATAGATCTTGATAAAGATTTAAAAGATAAACACAATAGTGGAAACAAAAAATCTGAAGGTGTGTGTGTGTGTGTGTGTGTGGTAACAGTGAATGACCTGTGTGAGGTCCAGACCTCCTCCATGGTACGGTCCATCGATGCAGAAATAAATAATCCAGCGAGCGTATTTGTCAAGCATGTACTGGCTCTAAAACTCTGTCTAAAATCACTTTGGCTAGGAAGAACAAAAGAGGTGAGTTAGTGAGAGAAAACCTGAGTGTGTTTCAAGTGAGTTTCTTCCTACTCGGATGACCGTTCTTCTTCTCTTCTTCTTCTTTTTTTCTTTTCTTTTTTTTTTTGGCATAGATTGTTTAGAAAAGGAAGGTGGCGGCTTGTTAAGACAAAGGGTTGCTGGGGGTCGAGGTAGGTGTGTTGAGCTGCTGGGAATGCGGCTGCAGAGGATGCGGAGCGACGCGACTGCTCGCCATCTTGTTGGAGACGGAGGCGGCGGAAGAAGCTGCCCCGCCGGCTGCCTGAGCGAAAAGAACACCTGCGACAAGAAGAGACGTCGCCGATTAAAGACATGTTGTGACCGCAAGGATGAGTTTAAGATCCTCTTAGTTATTCGCTGACTTATAGATGAAAATTCAAACAAATATACTGTATATAACATTTTACATATTATCCAGTAAAAGTAACTACTATTAAGAAAAAATAAAAGAATACACAATGAATAATATCAAACACGTGCGTAATACATATTTAAATAGTGTTTTAGTAAAAGAATAATCATGTTTTCAGACTATTAACACCCTCGTTTATTATATAATTGTATACAAACGAGCAGAAAATCGGATTATTTCATTGACAAATAAATGTATATTAACCCATCGTAAAATACCCTTGTCGTCCATTGAATCTGATTAATTCAAAGTAACAGTGAGCACATAATAACAATAATAATAACAATATAAACCAGATATTTAAACCGTTTATTTTTAATAAAGTAAAGAAAGTTATACAAATTAGAAGTTAATAAATAAATAATTCATACAATACAAAAAAACTGAACTTTTTGTTAATATTTAACACAATTAATTTGATTCCAAGCTTTAAGCTTCACATTGTTGAATCCCTGATCAGAATTGTTATAACTATTAAAAAAAAGAGTGAAAAGTGAGTGAAGAGGTTTGTTTAGCCTCACTTAGCTTAGCAAAAGAGACGCTACAGGCTTTTTTGTAACCGCGTATCCTTGACTTAGAAGTAAAAAGCGAACCTGAAGTAACATCCATTTAAAAGTCATTGTTTAATTTGAGTTATGGGGTTCATATTTAACACATTCTAGTAAAACATCCTCATGGTTTCTCCTCCACATGTGTACTTAACAAAGTCAACATCCTCCAGTGACCGTCTTCCCTCCGCGAGACCTCGGCTTCCTCTTTATTTTACAAGGATCTTTAACGATTCCCCTGTTGAACTGTTGACCAATAAATCAGACTCACCAGTGTACATGACTCCGTTGAGCTCCACCGACATGCTGATGCTGCTCGTGCCGTTGGTGGTGAGGTTCATGGCCGAGTCCTGCCGCGCATCTGCAGGAATGAATATGGTTTATATACTTGAAATTTAAGATGTGTATAAAGTGGATATATTTTATATAAAATATATATTTTATATATGGAAATATGTGATTTTTTCATGAATATCTTAAGTATATATATACATAAAATAAAATGAAAATATATATAGCAACACTTTGTTCAGGTCTGGTCTTCTTGAAAGCACTGTAAACATATACTTGCCTTAATTTAATGATGTTATTAATCTACACAAAATACAAATCACTCCAACCACTAAAAATCCCATGATGCACTGCCACAGTTGAAGTTAAAAATATAACCTTTGTATTCAATTGCAATGAGTGCGACTCATGACCACATGGAAGTGCATGTGATTGCAGTTTAACACCTCTAGGGGCAACATATTTCGTACGAGAAGAAAAGGAACCAGTTAAAAGTAAAAATAATCCTTTTTTTTTTCTTTTTCAGAAGTTATTGTTTTTTTAATTGACACGTGACTGGAGCAGGTAATCTCGTTATAATCCTGAACAACCGAGAAAATAAAACACAAACAGGTGTGAACCGGTTAAAAACGGCAATGCTGGGAAAAAAAAAGGGCGCATGCCATCTGTCACGTTCCCAACATGTATGTCTTCATGCCACTATAGGATCTATATAGAGTTACGCGACAGGTGCAGACGGTGGTTTGTGGTCAACACACAACGACGGCTCTTGTCAACTGACATGTGTGCAGATGTAATGGAACACACACTATTTACTGAAGGGGTTTATAAGTTCGAAATGGACGCCGGTACCTTGGTTGCTGATGCGCACGTTCATGGGCATCTGCGCGGTCATGGCCAGCAGGTTGTGCTGCAGCGCTCTCTGCAGCAGTCGGTGATGCTCCTCGGCCGGCAGCGCCATCTTCTTCTCCGGAGGTTCCCCGGCCTCCAGCTTGTCCCTCAGCTGTTCCAGCGCCGCCACCTGAGCCGCCATCGCCGCCTGAGCGGCGGCCGCCTGCACCGCCGCCACCGAGTGACCGGCCAGGGCTCCGGCCGGTAGGCGAGCCATGCCGAGGCCCGGGAAAGGCTGACCCCCTTCTTCTTGAGAAGACCCCGGAGAGGAAGAAAAGGGGAGATGTTTTAGAATTGAGAAAACTTTATTTATCTGGAAAATACAAGATTTATATCTTCATTTGAATCAGAAAATCTGAAAAGTTTGTTGTAAACAATGGAATTTTTTGTGGTGTAATTATAGCATATAATAAGTAAATAACAAGAATGATAAAAAGAGATTAATTAAATAAAACACAATAGATTAAAATACAATTATTACCATAAAATGGCATTTCAATAAATAGTTACTGAAATTAATTTAACAATATTCATGATCGGAAAAGCAGTTGGGAAGAAAGAAAAGCTTTCTGAAAGATTCTGAAATTGTAGCGATGAGCTCAATCAGACAGCAGGTGGCAGTAATGTCTCCAAAATGAAACGATCCATTCCATGTATGGGCAATATTGACTGAACTATAAAAGGTCCGTTGACCGTTCATTCGGTTCACAAATGTGAAACACAAAATGGTAAACTGAAAAACTTACACTTTCCTTTTTAAATACGAGTAGCAGATTTATATAAAAAAAATCCAATTAAGGGGTTTTTCCTATTAAAATACAGCCATTAAATTGGATTTCTGTGTTGTTTTCTTATCATGGATTTCTGTGCGTATATGTAACATATGTTGGGGACTTTTAAAAAAATCTGTATGACTATAAGGTGATCTGGATGCAGATTTTTATCATTTCACAAAGTAATTTCCAAAGGCCAACCAAATCTACCACTGTTGACCGGGACAAAAAAAGGATAAAATACTGCTTATAGGTAAGGCTGGATTTCTGACTTTGGTTATTTCGCAGAACCAAATGAAACATGATTCGAGATTCGGTATCAACGTGTGATCGAGACTTGATAACGTGTGGATTTTTCTGAAGAAAAACTGTGACAAAGGCAGGAAACATCATTGATTTGTCACATGTTTGCACTGGAAATTGTTTGTTTTTTATTGTTTTCTGTAAGAAAATAATTGGAGAGGAAATGAACCAACTCAAGATTTGTACCATGTTTTACCACCTTTTTTTCTTTTCTCTTTTCTTAAGAATTTATCTCATGAAACCAGTATTTAAAAGGTATCGAAAATTTTTAAACGATACTCAGTCATAGCTATAGGTTCACCTTAGACTCATGGAAAAAAAATCCACACATTTTTTTCTAGGAGCACAAGTATAGAAAAATCCACAAAATGGTATATTTTAAGGATGTATTTTAATGAAAAAAAGCTATTTTAATAAACCCGCTACACTTATTACTTAAAAATGGAATAAAACGAATATGAAAATATTTTATCAGGAAAAGTTCAACTATTTAATTTCCATTTTCTCGCTCTTTCAGCTGTGTTGACTCACCTTTCTTGATCTTCTGGATGGGGGCTAGCGAGGAGCCGTTGGTGCCGATGGTCAGCGCCATGGAGGACGGCGGCAGCTTGGGCGAGGACAGCATGGTGGGCGTGCCGTTGGGCGAGTAGGTGAAGAGAGAGCTCCCGAAGCTCTGGCGTCTTCCCTCTCGGCGGTTGCTGTCGATGGCGGCCTGAAGCTCGTTGGGGTTGCTCAGACCCCTCTTGTCACATTCGTAGGGGTACAGGTACTTCATGTATCTGAGGGGGACCACAGGGATCAGGTTGTCATCACGCGACTCACTGGTGTGTCACGCGCCAGAAAGGACAAAAAAGGTTGCGAACAAATGTTCCCCGTCAGATGATATCTCCTCTAATCAGGAGCCGGGAATGTGGCGCCGAGTGACAAACGCAGTTAGCGGCTTAAGACCCGAGTCGACCTTAGAATGTTCTTTTGACATTCGATCGCAGGGGAGCCACGCGTCGGGGGAGAAGGAGCCGGACAAAAGTGATTACGAGCGCGACAACTGCAACAACGTCGAGAGGAACTCACTGTGTGCGGAGGGTGAAGGCTGCACTGGTGATTGAGGTAGGCAGGTTGAGTCCTTTGGTGATCTCTCTCCACAGCTTCTTGTTGATGACTTCCACCAGGCCGCCCTTCTCCGTCACCAGCCTGTAGAGCATGTACAGGTCCAGCACCTGCTTGGCCATGATGGGGATACGATTCACTGGAGTTCCTGTGGAAAAAAAGACAAGACTTTTTACTTGATTTTCTCGCAAAGAACTTCATGAAAATGGCCAGTGTGACTGGACCAACAATAAGAATTGAAAAAATATAAAGGCGGTTTCTAAGAAAGCTGAACACGCTTCTGGACCAGAGGAGAGAAATCCTTCCAGACTGTTGCTCCTAAGCTTTGGAACCATCTCTGTGTTTGATGATCTACTGACTCCTTCAAGAAGCATCTTAAGACCGATTTCTTTGGGCAGGCTTTTTCCAAATTTTCTTGGAGCCGCTGCTGCAGCGAGAATTCTAAGCCGCTCTAGTAGAAGAACTTCTTAACTCCTTAAAACTCTGCATAGGATACATTTTAAAATTCTGGTCTGTGAAAAGCGCTTTACAAATAAAAATAACTTTCTTACTATTGGACAAAAGATTCTATTTTGGCATAATCTGTATTCATATATAGAGTGAAAACCAAAATGTAAATTTCATTGATAATTTATACTTTTTTTATTTAGGGAGTTGTGCCCTCGATTTTTGTTATTTTGTTGCCTGGCACAAAGACTATGATTTAAGTGAATATTAAGTGATGTTTTAATATCAGATAAAAAGCATATACGATACAATAAAATTGATTATTTTTGCAGATATAGCTTGATTTTATTATATCTGTTTCTGTAAAGCAAAAGTGTTCCCATTATTGTTTCCGCTTCCTGCTCCTTCATTTTTGCTTGACGGCCCCTAACAGTCAATGTATAAAATATGGCCCCTGGGGAATTTTAATTTCCCACTACTGGTGCAGTAGATGCTTATATTCAGTGATGTATTGATAAAGCTTCATAAAACAGTGTGATATTTTTTTCTAAGTCCACTATATGTCACTCTTTGCTCTATAATCTATTGATTTGAAAAGCTATTCTATCATTTAAGCTGAGGGCGCCCCCTACTGTCCTGAAAAATATGACACTGCTTCATGAAGCTTCATCGACACGTCACTATTTTTATAAGGAGGTGCCGTTTGTTCTTGTTCATTTTTCTGAGTTCTATTACCATCGCAAGAAATACATATTTTAAAAAGACTCACCAAACATCTCAATGGTCGCACAAAGGGTCTTATAAAAGTAAATTCTTGAGAATTATATTGGTTCTCAAAGCATATAGAATGTGTCTTTACCATGGCCACCTGCAGAGGGCGCCCTCACACCCGCAGAGCGGAGAGCTTGACCCGCCCACCGATGAAAACCGGTGGCAGTAAAAACATCAACCTGGAGTCTCTCTTGAGAAAACACATCTGTTCTCTCGCACATCCGTCGTCGGGCCGGAGGATCTTCGTCACTGATGAGTCAGCCGTCATAATGGGGGGGTTTTAAGACGGAGAGATTGATGACTCGTCGACTACGACCGGACTTGTTGAAATATGCTTTTCTTTTTTTTCGGGACAGTGATGTGCGAACAATAAGGACCTGCTTACTCAATGTGCTGTTTGCTCGCAACATGCTTAGCCTGGGTCAATGTTTGTGTGTGTGTGTGTTGAGGGAGGAGGGTCGGGTGGACGAGCAGGAGGACGGGGAGGTAAACCAATCCATTCCCAGGCATTGATACGACATGTTCATTCTAGTTATAGCCTGGGAACCAGGATGGGCTTCATGACCATAAAGCAATCATCACTAAAGTGAATGAAGACCCCACCCAACACAGTGAAAGACGAGCACACAGCTCTGTGTTGGATGTCAGAGAGAGACGGTGGGAGATCGTACTCCACGTACAGCTATTAGGGGCAGAGTCTCCCGATCCCACCACGAGATGTAATATGACCAGATAAGACGGTTGATGGATCCTTGCCTCATCACAGCATTCAATGAAAGACATCGATAGATTTTTATATATATATATACTGTATATATATATATATAAACCCATATTAACAAGCATAATAGGCCTTTAACTATTATTTAATCGTATAGCATTTATATTTATGTTTAATTTTAACATTATATCCTGTAAAAACGATCTTAAAAATACCTTTTTTTGACAGCGACAGAATGAAATAAAGGAAAATAAAGTTCTTAAACAAAAAAAACCCATTATAATTGTAATAAAACATTTTTTTTAAAGGGCAACTAATGTGAAACTTCAACTCCCCTCACACATTTAAATGTTCCTCCCCAAGATGCAGTAAGTCCCTCATCATGACCACGTTTTGAATTTATTACTTCATAAAGTTGCTCTGAAATCTGGGCGAACGAGAGGTTACAAGAGTGAAATTATGACGTAATAATGGCTTCACTCCTCCTCCAGCCAGCTGTAATCTCGCCCGCTTTGTTTATACAACGAGTCCCTAGGAGGTGGAGACTTCCGGGCTGGATGAAGCGCAGTGACAAACCTCCATGCCTGACCAATCACCGCAGAGTGGGCGTGGTTATGGGAAACAAGATTTAACCCCAGAAAAAAGTGTTTTCAGTGGGCGGAGCTTATGATAATTTTCTAATGTCAATATTTCAATGAAAAGAGAGTTTTGTACAAACAGACAGATACTAAGTTGCTCTTTAAAGATGGTATAGATGATATAATGGATGGATGGATGGAAGAAGTTACCTCGTTTTTGCATGAAGCTGAAAAGATCGTCCAGGAACTCTTTTCTCTTTGGGTCTCCGTCCAGTTCATAAAGCTGAAAGAGAAAGAACGACAGATGAGACTAAAATACACATAGAATCACTTAAGTCGGAGTTAAGAACCAAAACCACATTAAGTACGTGGACAGTTAGCGCTTATACTCTTGAGTATCTAAAGGGACCCTAGGTCTGCCCAGGGGCCTCCTCCCATTTGGACAAGTCCAGTACACTTTATAAAGGAGACCACCAGAACACACTAAGACTTCTCAGCTTCAACCTCTTTAACTTCCAGGATCAGCTTTTCATTCCGAGTCTCTCCTTGATTTAAGAATCTCTTCCATCAAGAGCTCAAGATCAAAGAATACACAACAAACTTCTGCCATGTGGAAACATTTTCTATCCACTGGCAAACAAAACGTATTTTTACCAGAAACACAAATCAGACAAATTAGTGCTCTTAACAACCAGATCTTTCGCATTGCATTGTGGGATTGCGTTCTGCCAACAGGACATTATTAATCATCAGTCATCAAGATGGCGGTTCATCTATAATCATATGGTCGGCCGTAAGTGGCCGGAGGACGCTGGAGCTGCGAGGGCGAGATATGAAGTTTGTTCGAGACCAACGCTGAAACTTTTCCTAATCAGAAAGCCACAGACGACCGGCGAACACAAATCGGGGTGAAAGTTCAACCGTGAGAAGGCGACCCTTTTGATCGTGCGGAGGGATGACAGAAAAACAGACATTATTTTTTTTTTTTTTTAGGAAAACGCAGCCTGGCTTGATGAGAACCCGATGTGGGTCCAGCTGCCGGCCGGGCCCCGGGCTCTGGAAAGTTCAGTGAAAGTTAGCAGTAAAAAGTGGGGCGCCCACTCGGGGGAGCACAGGCAGGCCATTGAGACACCGCTTGTTTTTCCAGCTCCCCTTTTTACCAGTGGAATAAAATGACACGGTGTTCCTCGAGTAATGAGGAGATACCGTACAGAGGTGTAGCGACGTTATCGATATCCATCCATTTAATCTCAGGGGATTATGTGAACGTTTACTGTCATCAGCGTCATGTTTGTAGAATAGAGGACGTTTGTTATAATATAAAAGAGGTCGGAGGAAAACGACACGACTCTGACGGCGACCAAACTATTATAATCTGTGATTAAACAATTAAAAAAATAAACGTTTTAACTTCTGATTTAGATAAACAGTTGTTCACTATCAATCAGAAATATCTCCAGTAATATATCTCTAATAATTTCACTCTGATCTCATGAGCGCCACACTTTCACAGGAGTATAAAAGCGCCGATCAGAATATTAAACGCTTGACACTTAACTAATAAACTAATGCGACCCTTGGGGGGGAAATGTAATGCTTTGACTAATTCAGGGCGGAATTATTCCACCCGTCAGAAGAGTGTGCAGCATTCAAAAGCAGAACAATTATAAGCACCTGAAGTCATTATTGGTTGTGTATAAATATAAATATATAAATTTGAGACGGCAAATATTTGCTACATACTAATTAATTTAAGAGGGTAATTATTGTCAAATAAAACGAGCGCCTGAGGCATCAGTGATGGTTTCATGTTGGTGTTGTCGCTAAATAAAACGCATCAGATCTGCTGGAAACCGGAATTGAACAGAAACCTTTTATCTTTCTAACGTTAGCGTAGGTTAAAAGTTTGACGTCTTTCTTCATTAGTAGTTCATTATCGTGCAGGTTAAATAAACGTTGGCTGTCGCTCAATGATTTCTGTTCTCTAATATCTTCCCCAAACATTGAATGTTTATATTTAATATTTCAATATTTATCAGTTTATAGACCAGCTGTTTGATTTCTTGTCTGGAATCTTGTCAGCATAGGATATTAAATTCAGATGTGAATAGATCTGAAAGTAAGAACCAGAATTTTAAAGTGGATCCTGAAAGAAACTGGAAGCCAGTGAAGAGTTTTAAGGATCGGAAAAATGTGAGTTCTTCTACTAGAGCGGCTCAGAATTCTCGCTGCAGAGTTCTGAATCAACTGCAGGCGAGACAGATCCTTCTTGTTCAGACATGAAAACAAACTGTTACAATAGTCCAGTCGAGAAGAAACAAACACATGGATTACAAGCTCCAGATTGTGTTGTTGTCATCATTTTCCTAAATTTAGAGATTTTTCTCAGTTGAAACAGTTTCTGGTCAGTTTTCTGCAGTGTCGATTGAACAAGAGACATGTCTTTGTCAAATACAACACCCAGGTTTCTCAGGCTCAGTTTGACAGACTGACCTAAGTTACCCAAGTACTGACTTAACCTTATCATCAGTCGTAAGTGTAAGTGTGACAAATACAAATGTATCTTAAACAGGTTTATTTATTGTACTTGTCAATCATGGACATTTTGAATTTCAATTCTGAAATGATAAAAAAAAGTCACACAAGATATCACAAAATGAAATAAAATGGTTTTATTACGTAAATAATGTAAAAAAAAAAAAGTATTTATTTTTATATTAGTTAAATTATTTTTAATAGATTTGCTAAAGGCACTTTATGGACACTCTCTATGGCAACAGTACATTTTTGAATTACTGGCACTACTATTACCTTTGTATTCTTAATCTTTGAATTGTAGTGTTACATATTTTAAATGATATTTTTGTTAACATTCCTTATTGTTTATATCTTTTATATCCACACATTTCTTTGTTGTCTCATGGAACAATTGATTTTAATCAATCCTGTGCAATATTTTCCGCCTGAAGTGATCTGATCCAGCCTTACGCCCCAGCTCGGGCTCTGAGGTCTGTAGATCAGAATCTACTGATGGTTCCTGAACACGCTTCAGGACCAGAGGATAGAAATCCTTCCAGACTGTTGCTCCTAAGCTTTGGGACGATCTCTGTGTTTGATGATCTACTGACTCCTTCAAGAACATCTTAGGACACTTTTATTTGTGCAGGCTTTCTCCTAATTTTCTTGGCAGCTGCTGTGTTTGTCTCTACGTCGTCATGACCTTTTTTAAATTTGTATGTATTTTTCATTGTGTAGGGTTTTTAATTGTTCAAGCGCTTTGTGACCCTGGTCTGATAAAGGCGCTTTACAAATAATTACTTATTTACTTACGTATTATTAAGTAATTATGGACTCCTCTCTTGTCACCTCTTGTTTGCTTAGATTTCAAACTTAAAAAGTATAAATATATAAATTTGAGCCTACAAATATTTGCTATATACTAATTAATTCAAGAGGGTAATTATTGTCAAGTAAAACGAGCGCCCGAGGCATCAGTGATGGTTTCATGTTGGTGTTGTCGCTAAATAATACCCATGGAAACCGGAATTGAACAGAAACGGTATATCTTTCTAACGTTTGTGTAGGTAAAAAGTTTGTTGTCTTTCTTCCATTGTAGTTTATTATCGTACAGGTTAAATAAACGTTGGCTGTCGCTCAACGATTTCTGTTCTTGAATATCTTCCCAAACATTGAATGTTTATATATAATATAATTTTTGAATATTTATCAGTACTTCAAAAATGATTTTATATTATTCATTACCAACTGCAAGCATTAAAACATCATGTTTATAGACCAGCTGTTGGATTTCTCTGAAAGAAATTCAGATGTTTTTGACTTCAGGCAGAAAATACTGCACAGGATTGAAGGATTGAATCAAATCAATTTCTTGCATGGAGACAACAAAGAAAAGTGTGGAATGAAATATCAGATAACATGCCATTTAATAGATAAAAGTGTTCACAAAAATAACAAGGAATGTTAAGAAAAATATAATTTAAAATATAGAGCACTGCAATTCAAAGATTAAGAATACAAAGGTAATAGTAGTGCCAGTAAATTAAAAATATACTGTTGCCATAGAGGATGTCCGTAAAGTGTCTTTAGCAAATCTATTAAAAATAAATCCACTAATGTAACAAGTAATTTACATTAATAATGTAGTTAAAATAAAATGTTGTCTAGTGAGGACGCTGTATCCTGATTCAGTGTCTTCATCACCGTGATCGGTCAAACATCAGGGTTTGTCACTGCGCGTCATTAATACCCGGAAGTATCCACCTCCAAAGGGATTTGTTGTATAAACAAAGCGGGCGTAATTACAGCTGGCTGGAGGAGGAGTGAAGCCAGTATTACGTCTTAATGGACTCCGCTCTCGTAACCTCTCGTTCGCTTGGATTTCAAACTTTAAAAAGTAATAACTTCAAAACACTGTCATGAGGAGATTTGGGTTTTCATAATAGTTGCCCTTCAAGTTGCCCGTTCAAATTCTGTTCTCTCAAATGTTCTATCAAGATGGGATGCTTTTCAAACTAGCGAGAGGTTTTGCTCGTGACAATCCATCACTTGGAGCTCAGGAATGAAGTGTGAGCAGGACTGACTTCCCCTCTGCCAGCGAGCGCCCCCCCACCCAGAGGAAATGAAAAGCTTGTACACGGTGACAGTCGTGGCCTCTAACCACTAACAGACTGGCCCTCATTGTGGCATTCAGCCCTCATTAGAGACTCAGAGCTGCCATAAGATCTTATTATCTGGTGGAAGGGAGGGGCCCCGGGAGGTGGTGCTGGGGGGGGTGGGGGGGGGGGCAGTGCTGGAGAGTACTGGTGGGGGTTCCTCCTAATGTACATGCCTGCTGGAGACTAGTTGGGGGGGGGTTTAATTACAGGATGCATGCATTTCGTGAAGTGCCGCGCCATAAATCTTGGAAATTACCCCCTTCCTCCCATCCCCACCCCCCCGCCTTCTTTATTCCCTCCTGCCTGATCACACAAACAAATATTTCCCTAGTGGCGGCCGCGGTCACATGGAAAACATGGAATGTTTAGATCAAAGTCCCGACACCATTCAAATCACGGCCGGACTCCCCCCCCACCCCCCCCCCCGGTCTACATGACACAACATGTGGCGCTGGAAACGTGACGATTTCATCGGCGACAGTGAAGGCGACGCCCCACGGAGGCTCTTCGACGCATATCCAGTATCAGCGCTCCACTAGTAGTTCACGCTTAACAAGGAGACGCCAGCCCCGGGTTGCATCATCGTCCCTCTACGACAGGGGAGGATGCACAGCGCCATCACACTGTTCAATAATGCATCGGCGCTGCCCGCCAAACCTACTCACCAGCTAGTTAGTCATCGATCAACAAAAGCAACACCGACGATATAAGACTATTTAGCCACAAAGCTTTGAGTCAGCAAAGAGGAAGTCACAAAAAGACTTGATGAATCACAGCAGCGAGACAAATTTATGATGTCAACAGTAAACTTTAATCAGATTAAACCAACCCTGACCAGGGTTTGCATTAGTGTGTGGGGTTTCTATTGCAGTTTTTCAACAAATATAAGCCAAAGATTTGCTATAAATGTGTTTCGGTTAAAGCTTGATTCGGTTGAAACCACATAAACCATCGAGAAAATCTCACGTTGACGAGATGTCCTTTCAGGTTTCTCCAGTTTGATGCCATAGTCGAGAGGTTTTTCGATGTTCTGTCGTTTCCTTTATAGGGTCGCGGTTATTAAAGAATGTTTCCAAGGGTCAGCGAGAGCCAATGGGGAGTGACATGGATTAATGTTTACACCAAAAAGTATTAAAAACCCTGAATGAACGCTTCAAAACTGTCAGTTATCTGGACCCATGCAGATATTTATTGCTGTGTATAATATTATATACACTTTCTTTTTCTTCTCACCCACATTTTAACTAGTTATAGACAAAAAGGTTTGTTCATTTTAATGTAGCGACTGGAGCTCAGTTGTCTTCGTCTTCATCTTCGTCCAAAAAGACACTTAAAAACATCCAAATACATCCATAACTGCTCGTCTGTAACGTCCCTCTTGTATTGAAGCCTCGATATTAGAAAAAAACTTAAATAAGTCTATATTTTAATTGTGTTTGCAGTAGAGGCTCTCAATCTCTTAGCTACAAGTGTTTTTTTCAAAGTTTAAGGCCACTCAGCAATATTTAATCACACCACTGTCAGCAGATGTACTGAGCTCAGTGACACATAGTACACACTAGCATTTCACACCATTTCCTAATACCCTGAAATTAAAAGTAGAAGACAAGCGGGACAAATTCTTGCACAATGTTGGAGAGAAAAAAAAAAAAGCGGTAACTGTGGAGACTATGAAGCCACAGGACGTGTGATCGAGCGTGGAACACAAACAGAACCGGTCAGGCCCATCAGGCGAGTTAATAAGTGACAATCTTGGGATCAAAAAGCTGCAAATCTTCAACGAGTGGTTGGACCTGTTTTTATGTGGTTCGCTGCCATCAACCATCTTGAATATTTAATAAGAAACCCACCATGACCAAAATTCACCATCTGTAAAAAACGACTACGACACGGATCTCACGGACATCTGAGACGTTCCGTTGCATCTCAAACCTGAATGTTCATATATGTCCTATACCCTACTCTTTCTCACACTATCTCACGCACACATGCTTTATCTGCCACAGATGGGTGTGACCCGAGTGTGTAGTTTCTATATGGATTAAAGCTCCACTCCTCAGATAAAAGATGAGAAACTCGATAAACGACCTGAAACTGGGCCAACTGGTACCGCCGACAGAAACTTTCCCATAACTGTCAAAAAAAACAAAACAACAATAAATCAGACGCAACTGTCTTTTCTCACACCGCTGACATATCCGACTTATAGAATTTGCATGAAGGACCGATGAATACTTGCGTGATGTAAATGGCAATTAAATGCATCGAATGATGGAAAAGTGCAAGCGTGACTAGCGCTTCTAAAATGTTTTGTGGTTTGAGTGTCAGCTGATCATTAGTCACCCCCGGGGCCCGAATGTTCATCAGCAAACCATCTAAAGAATCAACGCGACCCAGAAGACGTCGACACCCGTGACCATAGGGCCCTTCTTCTTTCTCTTTATTTTATATGCATGTTTAAAATGTGTTTTTTTTGTCCTTTTTCAATGGTCTAAAAAAAGAGTTAAATAAAAAAAACCATTACTGGATTTTCAAGTTCCAGAAACATATAATTGTGAGTGTAATTATATACAATTATACTCACAAAACAGACTGCAAATGGTAAAAATAACCAGTAAAAACATACACCCACACACAAACAAAAACACATGTTTAAATTAAAAAAAGGAAATAAATAATCCAATTTGAATTCGATTAAATGAAAATTACATTAAGTTTTAACCTAAAGAATTACAGTTTCCTAATAATTCTTAATTTTAGTTGCTCTTTTATTTGGAAATTCTTTTTTTAAACAATCGTTCTGCCTTCATACTTGTTGTTCAGTGCATTGACCCATAATCAAAAGTGAATTCGATTTTGTAAGACAATATAATTAAAATAAATTCAACAATACCCTGAGTATTGTTTCTCTCATATGAACATCTTAAATAATGTGTAATTATTTTAATGTTTTTAGTGGGAAAATCAAATTTAACGATAGGAAAAGACATGAAATCAATTAATTATTTGGGTCTAAGGTTTTCAATGACATCTTATTTATGTGTGGGACCTTTTCAAACCCGGTTCACTTAGATCTAGTCACGTGGAACTAATGCCAGATCATTAATTTTCTTCACAGGCAGGTGATATTTTTGGGATGAATGATTTCAACGGATAAGGAGAACGGGAAGCGAACGGCTTCCTCCGCCGCTTCAAAAAAAACAACAACAACACATTCAGTCTCGGGGCGAACGGAAATGCTGCGCATGTTTATTGCATGTCGAGCAGGGGGAAGTGGGATCCGATCACAAGTGGTCATACGAGACGCATGAGGAGGCCGGTTCTAATGGCAGGCGTGAACCGATGTGTGCGGAGCTGCTGACTTGTGATCACACAAGTCTCAACAGGGCCACACTGCTGCTGCTGCTGCTGCTGCTGCTGGGTCATATGAAGAGAGCCGGGCGGGTGTTGATGTATGTATGTGTTGGGGCGTGTGTTGGAGATGAGGAGGGGGGGTCGGCTCGGTGGTCATATCTCTGCTAATGCAACCGACATTAGCGAGCCAGCAGCGCACAAGTCTCACATAGCACATAATTGAGGCTTTGCAACTGAAAACCAAAACCGAGAAGCAGACCGAGGTATCACTCGTCGACGTCGCTCCTCCACACCTGCCAATCACCTGCAGGTGAACACGCACACCCGGCGACACGTTGCACGGCGTCGACATGACGTGACATAAAGCCACGACACCGCTTGTAAAAAGTCTATAAAAAAAAATCAAAGATGTTTTCCTGCGACTTGTAGTTACACGTGTTCTCCACTAGAAGCATCACAGTGTACTGATTGACACAGTAATATATTTCTTAAAAGTGTATTTATTTATTCCAATATGTACTATTTAACAGAAAATATTTCATTACTAACTCTTTCCCACATCATTTAATCTTGTGTTAACAATGGAAGATTCCCAACATAGCCGTAGTGCTCATAAAAAAATAACAATTTTAACTGTAAAAAGTCTTGAAAATACTTTTTTTAAACTAATAAAAAGACATCGAGTAGCGTCTCCATTTATGAGAAAAACATCTCCTGTCTGGTTTACAGTGGTCAGTGTCTACCAAAGACAGTCCCGGCAAAGAAAAGGCTAAAGCTTCTGGAACGGGGTCAAAGGTTAAGATGGAGCCACTGAATGGATTATCATCCTAATACACAACAAACCTCCAAGCTGGACGTAATAACCTCCCAGAAGCCGTTCCAAGCAACGCAAAGTGACAATTCAGAGACTTTTATGAAGATAAACGGCTGATTTTTTACAACTTAAAAAAACTAACAAAACAGGATTATAAGAGTAAGAAAAATCCCCCGCAACACAAATGTTGCGCAACCAGTTGAACTATTTCTTGAGTGTTTATTGGCATGAGATTTTCTATGAAAGGACTTCTTTTGTCCCGTGTAACTTGAAGTGAGAAATGCTGCTTTGCTGGAGGGATTTTCTTTCAGAGCTGCGTGGATCATACCAAAATAATCAGCATTGATGGAGGAGGTGTGGTCGCCAGAAAATGGAACCTTTTACTAAATCTAAACACAGGGCTACACAGAAGAGAGGGGGAAGGGAATTAGAGGGATGTAAAGTGTGTGTGTGGGGGGGGGGGTCAGCCGTGATACAGTCCATGGACACATGATTGGTTATAATCAAACACTGCTTTGTTTTTTTTAGAACCAAAAGTCTTGTCACGGTCTCTCCTCCGAAACACAGGCGACACGTACCGACGCCTCCACACAAGGACGATTGTGTTTGTCAACGACTCTGAGCTCAAAACTTCAGACATTCCCCAAAGTTTAGTGCGTGTTAAGTATCGATGAGAGCTGGTGATTCATGACTTGAGGCCACGATAGCTGGCTTTTAATAAACAGTTGTGTGCTGCCGGGTCATTCCAAGAAACTGCCACCGCAAGATTGTTCATTAAATATTCTCATAGGTTTGTTATTTGGTTAGATTTTTATATTCATATAGACAAAGATAAAGTGTTACGGGGTGTTGCATTCTATCTATGAAACGAATGCAGCTAGCTAAGCTGACAATTATACCCTCTAGTTTTAAATGTCACTTACTTTACATGACAGTTGAAAAAAAAATCTAAAGATCTCTATCTAATTACTACCAAAAAGTAAAAAGAAATCAGATCAAATTAACTGATGTTATCTGCCGTCCGTGACATCACTCAAACCCACAGCGTTTTTGTTGTAGTCAGAACATTATAGCATGACAGGTGGTATGTAACTCCGGGGCAAGAAAGAACATTATTTTTTTATGAAAAGTAATCCAGGGTGTCATTTAAAAATGAAATGTATGATTAGTTTATGAAAAAAGTGAATTCTATGAAGGACTAATAGGAAGAAGGAAGAATAACTTAAAATATTGATAAATACAAAAAGAAGATTTGTATTGAAGGGCAACTAAAGTGAAAACCAAACACTCATGACTCGCTTCCCACGTTTTGAACTTATTACTTAATAAAGTTGCTCTGAAATCTGGGCGAACGAGAGGTTACGAGTCCATTATGACGTAATAACGTCTTCACTCCTCCTCCAGCCAGCTGTAATCACGCCCCCACTTTGTTTATACAACGAGTCCCTTGGAGGTTGAGACGTCTGGGATTGATGACGTACGGTGAAAAACATCCATGCTTGACCAATCACAGCAGAGTGAGTGTGGTTATGGTCAACAAGATTTCATATCCAGAAATCAGTGGGCGGGGCTTAAGATCATTTTCTAATGTCAATATTTCAATGAAAAGAGAGTTTTGTACAAACACACACTGATGATACAATAGAGTCACACATCTAAACAAAAGAAAACAGTTTTGTCAGAATAAAATAATGCCAAATCCACCACCAGATAAAACAAATGTGCTCCTTGTACTCGGGAATCAGTTTACGCTTTTGTGATCTAAACACAATGAAATCTATTACTTAATTCAATTTAATCAAGGCCTGTTAAGATGGTATCAGTTGTAGCTAATGTTGGTGAACAGTGTTCCACTGTGAGCTCAGCGGGTTTTCATGTCAAGTATTGATTCTATTTATACGAAGAGAAAGAGCTTCATTCAAGTAAATGTGATTAAACAGACCTCTCCTTAACCCCTGTAAAACCATGTAAGAGAACACTTAAGAGGCTTCAGAGGTGCGTTAAGATTAAAAATAAAATGTACATTTTTACGCTACATTCTCGAGGCAGTGATGGTGGAAGCAAAGCCCCCCGAGAGTGACCGATCGTGAGCCGTTGTGCGGCACGAGAGACTCCGACGTGACATGAAAGACTCGGGAGAGTAAACAGAAACCCACCCAAGACATGTGGAGATCATTTAAAACTCCAGACAGAAAGTTTGACTCCGCCATCTGACGGTCGCTCCTCTTCTGCGGCTCGAATGTTCCGTCGTAATCATCAGGTTCTACTTTGACCTCCCAAAATACACACGGCGGAAGATTAAGCCGACGGTGCCCGGAAACTTAAAACACACAACACTACAAATGTCGCTTTATGTTTGAACTAAATTAAATATTACCTCAGGCTTCTCACTTCTTTGTTTGTCCTCCTTTCGTTGTCTTTCAATCATGATTCATTATGTTTATTATGACAACCTTTATCCCCCCGAGGGCCATACGTATGTGTTTTTAAAAGGTGCTGATGAAAGTCTTTTGAATGTTGACCAGTCTTTTTGTTTGACTTCAGTGAGTGAAATCTTTCTTCAACAATGGCCACCTCCACCGTACCAGCTGCATTTCCATACATAAAAAGGTCAAAACAGGTCAATTGTGACTAATTTTTTTCTTCAAATTGAGCCCAAGCAGTCGATGAGGCTGACAGTGGAGTGACCGTGAGCGCCCACATGATGAGAAATACGTCTTTGTTTACTCTCCCCCCCCCCCTCCGTGCACAATTGACATCAACAACAGATCTGTCAGCCTGCAGACGCGCTCGACCATACGCTGGTGTTTTATTGACAGACGGGATCAAGAACATGAAATTCTGGCCGGACAAGAATGACCTCATAAATTCACCTGCAATCGATTTCGGAGTAAAGTGACACAGGGAGAGAGCGGAGCCAATGTTTGACGGCACTTAAGGAGATTCAAGGCATCATGGGAACTCCCGTGGAACGTGTTTACAAACATTTTAAAAAGCAAGTTCATGCCCTGAAGATGCTACTTTCTTTAAGATGGACGTTTCTACAGAGGTCTTTCTATTAATGAGTTTACAGATTATTAATCCACTCTTAATCCAATTTATGCTTTGAGATGAAACCTTCTTAGAACCACTGGCCGTCTCTTCTGTTATCTTCAATTATTAAATTTCACTCACTCATAATTTCCATCTGTTCCCTTTCCTGCCATTTTTTAAAAACAATTCAGCCGGTTTAGGGTCCAGGAACCAATAAGAACAGGCTGTTCAGACTAGATCGCGGTCGGGAAACTAATATCCTCAAAATATCCTTCATAGGATCACAAAAAATACAAGGAAAAAGTAGAAAAAAAGTGTATCACGATTATGTCATGACACCATTGAAAAAGCTATATTTGTTTTATCGTTTCAAATACATTTTTATTTAAATTAAAATCATAAAATAACTCAAGAGAAAATAAACATTTTCCCAAATTTGCTTTACATTTAGCGGTAAATTGTATTTGTTTTCACTCTGATCTCACGAGGGCTGCAAAGACACAGACAAAATCCCACGTTGGGCTCGGAGGCTCAAGTCCGGACTGGAATATAAAACCATTAGCATCACACAAATAAAGCTTACTTACTCACTTACAACTATCACATTCCCAATTTTCCCAACCCTGCCACTTCGCCTGGGCAAGAATACACAATCAGGAATTCTGTCGCCCTCGAGTACCACACTCGTCCGCGGCGAGAAGCTGTAATGACCCCTCGGACCGTGGATCCGTGCCAAATGGTTTTCCAGCTCGGCTACTGTAGGTTATAACTGAGGACACAGTATCTCTTGCTGACACGAGGGAAAGGTGTAAAGTGCGTGGTGGGCCAGGGACATTCGAGGAAACCAGAACAAGCTGTGTGCCGCGACGGTAATCCGTCCGCGGCTGCTGTCGGAATCCCCGGCTTGTGTACTTCCATTAGGATCTATTACATGCATGATAAATTATATATATATATATATATATGTTACAAAATCAAAACTGACCTATTTCTCTCAAGACATGTGAGGGGGATTTTCAAACCAGCTTTGGGGGAAAAACCAGATCTAGATGAAGGAATTTAACAACCACCGGCACCAGATGCCGTGATAACGTTTGAGGTCTCAAGGCGTGGAGATGCCGACGGAGATAAAAAGGAGCGACTAGAAGTTGCCGCAGACAAGATGAAGTTTGTGTATCGTGGACGTGCTTCGCTCGCAACGGTGGGACGATATTAGCAGATGCATAAGTGCGTCCACCTCATTAGAGATTGCGGTCGACGCGGCTAAAATGCGCCGATCAATAGATGGGTGGTCTGCCGTTTGACCTCAAGCACTTCCTGAGTTCGTCCTCTGCAGCGAACGGATTGAAATTCTGATTTCGATCTATGAAGCGAGAGTGCCTTGGGAGAGTGAAGTCTCCACGAATGAGGAGCGTCTTTCGTTGACGTGTGAAATCATTCTCTTACGAAAACAAATAAAATATGTCAAAAAATAAATGTATATAGAAGAAAAGTGAAAAAGATGTAAACAATAATGTGACGTTCTGATAGGAAGGGGTTGTTTCATGACTCAATACTGATAAAAATATACATGATTGGAAGTATAGTATTAAGGTTGACGGCAATTTCCTAAAAGCCCGGACAAATATCCAATAAAAAAAGAAGATCTTTTTTCAACGGTATGAAGCTCACGCTTATATTGTTGGAGGTTTCTAATGATTGTTTTTTACAAGCCGTCGTTAAAATTCCACATTTATATCCATAGCCTCGCCTTGCAAATGTTTTGCTACAAACAAAGAGTGTCTGTGTGGCACCATTGAATATGAAAGCTACGATTAAAATACTCAAATTCAGTGTGTCTAGTGTAGACACAATGACAAAATGGGGAAACATTTTAATGACAAGTAAACAAAGCTAAAGACACACATGCGACAACACCTCGACTTCGAAGACTAACTGGTGGAGCTAAAGTACTCTAAAGTCATTCCGAACTGAACAAGACCTTTTTTTTCTTTTATATACCAATGACTTCCATTCCTACCCCCCCCCCCATTAACTCCCATAGCATGGACCAATCCTTAAGTAAGGTCATCTTTTATGATGTGTACTACACACCGCTTTTGTTCGGATGTCTCTAAGATTATGAATAAAAGCATGAATGTCTTTTCTTCGTCGCACAACAAGGGAGTTGTTCCATTCTCTGCTCGGCTTTCAGCTTTTCCAACAGCGCTCTCGCCATCGTTTCCCACAAAGGGCGATGAAGACCTTGAGAATGTGTCGCTCAAGAATTGTTCGGCCTCTTAATTGAATCTTCAAGACAACGACGCCGTTTACCCTTGGCAGCCTCTTTCCGACTTTACTCTGCTTGAATGGAATCCGAAACGGTTTTGTTTGTTGACGACTTCAAGCTCTTACAGCTGATCTGCTCTTGTGTTTTTGTGGGATGAACAGAGTGGAAGATTTGTCTTGCACAAAAGATTAGACGGGCGTGGGTCTGTCGAGCTTGTTTACAGTCATTAGGTGACTTTAGCTGTACGTTATAGACATCATTATCTGGGGAACGAAACGGATCAAGAATACGGTCTTGAAAAGTTAATAAGCAGGCGACTGAAATAAAATCAATATAAATAAGTAGGATGATGATATTAAATGCTAAATTAGCATCTTTAGCATCATATCTGTGCACACAATGTTAGCTCGAGAGTGTGTTTCCCTCAGCCGAGGACTTTATGTGATTGTTTTGTTCACCTGTCGGTCTGAGAGCAAAAATAGCTTAAAAAAATAGAGTGCATTTAGTAGAAATCTCCAGGAAATGTTGATAATGGGTGAAGGCTAAATGGTGTTCTGGTTTACCATCTAGATTTAGAAAGGTTACGGTAGATTTATTACTCCCTTGTGCTTAAAGAAAAGAGGGAAAACTAAACAGTTTAGAATCAAATTATTCAAATAAAACAATTAGATTTCATTGTTTTAGGGTTGCTAAGTTACATTTGGTAGAAATCTGATGAAAAGCAGAAGAGCTAACCCTTTGATCGCTGGTTAGGCTTTTTATAAATGACAATTCCTAAAACGCTGTTCAGTCATGGGAAATGAAGGGATGTCACATGTCTTGGATTGGATACAAATCACTTTAAATAATCATGAATACCAAAAACGACTTCAAAGTATAAATTGGAAATCATTAAGGGTCACATGGTCAGATTTATTGTTTCACGCTGACCTCACGTGGGCCTGATAAATGCAGTCAGCAGGACCTCAGGCCACAGATCCACACAAGACGATCAATAACGATTGCTTATTCTTGAGAGCAAACGCATAACAAGAAGCTTAAGGGAAATAACCTTAAAAAAAAACAGAAGATTTCATGAGTTAAAGTTGCGGAGCACAACACACAAAGGACACAAACACAGCGGACAGAAAAGCTGGAATTAGACTTTATGCAATCTCTGTTTACATTCCTGCCGCTGCACTCCTCCTTCTTATTGAATGGCTGCCAATTTCCAGAATCCCCGTGGCGGTGCACACTCTGACATTAGCTCCACGAGGCACAATAGAGGCTGGACGTGATTCAGATGTTCCACATTGCCACACTACTGCCGACTTGGCAGGCGTTCAAAGCTGGAACTGACAGCTCGCGCGAGTGTTCCCCGCAATAAAAAACAATCCCTGCCACACAGCAACCGATTCTTTCTTCTGATAACACGCCGACGGCCGTAACATTGAATTGATGGACAAAAAAATTTGCGAAAACAAAGCAGCGGTTATTGTTTGAACAAGCAAATCTAAAGACCCCGACGAAAAGGCGCACTTATCAGACAGCTGTATCAGCACAAAACCTGATGGGCAATCCCAATAAGTGTTGCTCCCAATTGGCTCCTATTCATGCTACACTTCCTGTGGCCCCCTCCCCCTGCTCACAGAGTGTGTGTGTGTGTGTGTCAGAAGCAGCAATTTAATGTTTAATGCCAGCTCGCTTCCATTCAGCCTGATCATGGTGAGTGCCATGAATTTTTAAAGGCATCCTGACTTTACTGTCCATCTGGGCTCCATCTGCCCAGTGGCTGGTGTTTAAAGCAGAGACACGGGACGGGGGTCTTCAAAGGGGTTGGGGGGTGGAGGGGGGGCATCTAGCTGGAGGACGACATCCTTCAGGGGAATGTGGGAGTCATTGAAAATTGTGATTATTTTAAAAAGCCTGAATTAGTGGTAGCTCCAAAATATAAAACAGTTTCAGTTGTACAGAACTAAAGGGAACATATCTAGCTTATACTGTAGCCATTAGCTAACACCACTTTGATATTATTACGACAATATTTATTGTACGTCTTCATTAAACGGCCTCTCTCTTAACTCCGTGTGGTCAGGCATTAAAGCCTCCACATATCTCTCCCACACCTAAGCTGGGCGGCTCACCTTTCATTGTTCCCCCTCACGCCCCTCGCTCCCCCCCAGGAGAAAAACAAAACCCAACACAAAGACCATAAAAAAAACGGCCTAGGGTGACTCACCTCCACCTGCACGGCTCTGAACGTGAAACAAAAGCAGAGGAAACTTGCATCAATGTTGATAAAAACTCTGTGAAAATGTTCTTTTTTTTTGTGCGTTTTATTGCAAGTAGAACAGAAAAATGCGCCTTTGAAGTCAAATTTGTGAGCCTTCAGTTGAGAAGGACAAGTATTTTTGTTCGCCCTAATCCAAGTAGGAATCTAAACGACGAGTCAAACGAAGGCCAACCCAGTCACGACAAGTACAATGAAGCTCCAACCCTTTAACTACCTCAATGATATGGTTTGGAATTTCAGGTTTTAAAAAAAATGCAACAAGCTTCTCTGGGACGTTTTGACCATTTTGAAACGGCAGCGGAAGAGCGTTTGATTTATTCACCTGCACACACATGTCAGAGCCCTGCATGAGAGTTTGTTGCCGTCGTATTTGCTTGGAAAATAAATGACACTTTTATAGTTGATCGAAAAACTTGAAGTGGACAAACTGGTTTCATTCCATTAAAAATCTTGAGTTCAACCTTTCATTTCGTAGTCCTTTTTTTTCTCCGGTCCAGGGCTGTTGAAATCATTAAATACGACTGCGAGATTTGCACATGTGACCAGGATCATGTGATTTAGGTGTGACTTCGCTACTCGATATGACAGAAAATAGGTCACGGGAGTTGAGGAAATCCAGGCCCAGCTCTTATCAGCAGTGATTCATTCGTAATTAAATATTATCTTTCGTATGTTCACAGTCAGATTGAGAAGATATATCCTTGAGCCCTTTTTGGAGTTGTTGACTTTATTAGTGCTTTTAATCAGAGCTAGAATGTCGTCACGCCAAGATTAAAACTCTTCATGTCTTGAAAAATAGTTCCCTTTCTATAATGCAGATGTAAAATCAATGTTTGTGTTACTTTAAAAAAGGTAATGAGGTATGAAGTCAAATATACTTAAGAGGATTAACCTGATGTTCAGAATAATTGAAACCACAGATATGTCTAGTTTATTTGAAAACGGTAAAGAACATTTTTATCAGGAATAAACTGGGTTTTAGGTATAGTTTCCGCTGAAGTTGTGTTTCTAGATCTGAATGATGGCTTCTAGCCTGATCACTGCACAAAAACTGCACAAAAATGGTCCAAAAAGGGACAATAAGTCTACGATTAATATTAATATTCTTAGTAAGTTATTCTTAAAAGTGGTGGGGAATATTTTTTTCAAATTAACACTAAGATGTGTTTAAACATAAAAGACATTTGTTAGATTTTCCCGCATAAAAGTAAGACGTTGCCTGCTCTTCCTTAAAAAAAATCCAACTTGAAAACCAAAAAATCCAAGTTAGAGGGAATGATCATTTTTAAAATCTCACTGTTATAAATGTTTAAACAAAGTTTACACTATAGTGTGCGTGATGCTGGTTTATTTATTTGATTTCATTCAAAATGTTTATTTTCTATATCTCATAGAAAATATGAATCATTTTTTATTAATCTGTATATTACGAACTCTGAATACAATACAGAAAAAAGTAGGTACAAGCTAAAATAGATTTTATTATGTTGAGCGGACATTGTCCGAGCGACAGGAAAAAAGCTAGACGACCTTGACCATTTTATTACAGCTCCTTCCACAGAGGAAACCTTATGACAAATATGTTTTTGAAAAAAAAAAAACTGGAGGAAGATAAAAGCATTCCTATTAAAACTCGTAGCAACTGTCCACTTGGGGATTTTATTATATTCTGTTCTCATCTGGGCCACATTATATTCAACTTCCTGTTTTCCCAACAAGCTTTCTGAAGGAATTGTACTTTATAATGGTCCACTTTTCCCAAGTGCAATGAAGTTTTCTACTATCAAATGTTCTTTCATTTGAATGTTGAAAACAAGATATACTTAGTGTTAATGACACACTTAAACTTCGGCTCCACCAGCACCGAGGTTATACATTACACAAGAGGGAAGTGAACCATAAGTTTTATAATCCATGGATACATTTTAAAATTAGACCTGTCATTTGAAAGGTACATCGCCATTAATAGCCTGGTGAGGACGACATCTGTCAGTGTAGATGAAAATATGATATCGATATGCACATTTAAAGGGCCGGTGAAATTTGACATAACTTAAAACCAGCCAAGCAAATGCTTGGCACCCCTTGCAAAATGTCATGTATATTTTGATTAATTCAGCCGGGTCACATGGCTCGATTCGGGATGGCCTTTAATGGTGCTGTTGGGTCTCGGTTTGCCACTCCGACCGTCGGGCTTCTCATGCCATGTGTCCTGTTTAACTGCACTGATATCCCAGTGGGCTCTTTATTGCCTCATTCTATTCAGATCGTGGACCCACGCCTGGTCGGTTTCCTCTCCGATTGTTCTCTGGATTCCCTCCGTTTGTGCTGGAACCGGAGCGAGAGGAAGAGCCCGGCTGGTGTATCAGTTACCGGATTCAGCAAAGAAAGCTACTTTGAGGATGTCTGCGCGATGTTGCTCTGTGGCAAACACGGTCTCTCTGCTGAGAATCTGTGGTTCTTAAGGCGGCACATTATCACCCCTGCCTCGGGCACATTCCAACAGGCCCCGCCCACCTACCCCAAAATAAACTGTACAGCCTTAACTCTTTCCTTTCCACCCAGTCCCCCCCACCTAGTGCAGGACCACGAAGTGGATTCCCGTTGAAAACGTTTGCATCATCGTCATTTGCGGGACCAGCAAGAAATGTGACTGGATAGAACATTCAATTGGTCAAGGTCGGTCATCTGACCTGGCCCCTGGACAAAACAATAACGCCATATGAGGTTCGTGTTTCGGGTTAATGCGAGGGTGGGAATAATTGATACCGAAAAGTTAGGCATGAGGGAGAAAGAACATCTCCCCCAAATCTTGCGACATCAAGTAATCAAACCTCGCTCATGAAACTCCAGCGATTCCAAGACGCCACGGTCAGCCTCACGGCAAGCAAGCCCGATTGGAACTCAGAAAAGTAGGTCATACTTTTAGATCCAAACCCACGTAAAGCATAAAAACGTTGGGAAAACGAGGACCAAACTCGACCCGTTTATCATAATAAAATAATGATTAATAACTTGTGAAATGTAGTCGTTGATCAGGAAAATAACATAGGTTTTGAAAAGAGTCAACAGCATGAATTAGTTTCATTTAATCACTCTTGATCCGGGCGTTATATGAACCTCCTCGGCGCTAAAATAAGCTCAGACGACGGCCGCTATTCAAGAACTGACTCCTTGCCAAATGTTTTTTTTTTGCTTTGATGCAGTTGGGATGGAAGAGAGTGGAGAATTTTGCAGAAGACTGGAGATGAAAAGTTGATGGATGACGACAGCTGCATCCCACACATTCAAATGACAGCATCTGCTTGTACGTCCGACCTTTGACCCAGTTCTCTACCCTTCTTTCGCCGATAGACTTTTTGACCGGGGAACCAAAGCGTCTGTGGAAAGTGCAATCTAATGAAAGTGTGGCGGCGGCACCAGATAAGCACCTGAACTAAGCACCGGTGTGTCTGAGCCTCAGATCAAGTCGACGGTCGTCCGGCGCCTTTTTTTTTTCCCCGCAATTTAACCATCGCCCACTCGCGCTTTTATACGCGCAAGCTAGGAATTATCTTCCTGGATGACTGTATTCACGGACCGCTGCTTGGATTTATTGACTTTACAAAGTGCAAAATTAGCACATTCGGGCAAAACCATAATCACAGGCCAGAGGCTTCAACGACCGTCATCAAGTCGACCAGCAGTCGATCCGGATCCGACGGACACGAGGAGATCGAGGCGACGGAGTATCATCTCACGAGTCGAGACGCATGCCATGGCTCGATTAAACAACCGTCAGCGACAGTTGACGGCGCTCGTTAAAAAACCCGGAATCGCACACCTGACGAAGGCAAACACCAGCCGATGAGCGAGGCATCCGTTGATATGGCTGCAGGCGAATATTTAGATGGTTCGATATACAAAAATCGAGAGTTGAATGTGTCACTTATTTATCCAAACCACCTTGAACAAACTGAAAGGCAGACGCCCGGCCTCTTTTTTTCCCCCCATGAATAGTTTAGATTAAAAAACATTTGATCAGGATGTCAAACATGTTTAATGCTCGGCGAGGTCGCTGGAGGCGTCGTACACAGTATTTGCATTTGATTGCTCACGTCATGTTATTTCAAAGCCTTTGCATAGTTTGCTGAGGGGATGCGTCACTTATCCCGTCGCAATCCAGAGTTTTTTATTTGATGGTAAAAAAGTATATTCTCCCCAAGTACGAGAAATACAGGTTGATCTTTTTCATATACACATATTAACACTATTGGTAATCGGCCTCTTTAATCTAATGTGGATTTACCTTCATTGCGTCGCTAACAAAGGCTGCTGTTTAAATTGCAAATGCTGCTTTAACTATGAGACATTGTGTATTTACATAATGATTTGGAGTTGATCTGGGAGACAATATTTGGTCCAAATAAAGGATCGGTCTGCTTGGCCTGACCCGCCAAAAGACGAGGAAAAAAAAACACTGAGCTTCAACGCTAATATACCTGAACTTTCAAATGCAATCATTAGCCAAATCAATTTATGTATATTGTATAATAGTGTTAAGGAAGGTGAGCTCTAGCCGGTGTTAAGTAGATGGTTTGTAAACAGCAATTATTAAAATTAAATAGAGAGTGGTTGGAAAATTTACATTTTTTTTTCGACTGACAGTAACAGTAACTTTACCACCCGGTAACACTTTGTATCTTCTTTAAAAATATGATTTAAACCTAGAAAACCAAGTCAGAATAATTTGAATTAGTAGGGATTTAAAACAGAAATATTTTTCTCTTCAAGATGAAGAGAAAAATATTTCCATTTTAGGTATAAATTCCAATAATTTACTCAAATGTTTTCATTTCTTCTTGTAATTTTACTTATTTTCTTAATGTGTGCATTTGCTGACTGACAAAAAAAACATTTGGAAATTAAAAACAACATGGTTGATTGTTAAAATGATAATAAATATAGATTATTCTTGATGTTTTTTAAACATAAAAGTGGTCTAGTTTGTCGGGTCGACCCAGTGGAATTCAGAAACGCGTCTTCATAAACGGTGAAAACCGTGTTAAGTCGTTGGATCCCTCAAGATTTCTAGATGGACGCTCAGGAAGGAGCGTCTTAAGCCGATGATGGACCTCAATCCGTCCACGTAGACCAGCGAGTGTGCTCCGCCGGGTCTCCCCTCCAGGCCCGCTCACATGTTTACAGTAAACGGCGGCGCTGTAAAGCTGTTAACGTGATCGCCAGTCCCCGCCCGTCCGCTGCTCTTTTTTTTTTCCCCTCCACCAGCACTTTTTTTACTACATTTTTTATTTGTGTTATCAACAGGGCCTGTTAACACAAGAGCGCAACCAGCATGTGCTGATATCAAGGCTTATCACAATCTATCTGAAGGCCCGGTCCTGTCACAGAATGTTCCAGACGCATATCTGATGACACAATGTTCTGTTGACATTGGCGTATTAAAGCGTCGCCCATAATCGCGGACGACGATAAACACGGACGGTTGAGGTAAACTGTTGAGCTGATAAATAAAATACAGCGAAGCCTCTGAGGTCCCTCGGTGTGTGGATAACCAATATCTATACACACAAGGTTAATCTTTCGGTTTTTAATGAGTCCTGTTCGTTTGCATTCGTGGAATGGAATCAACGCCTTATTGTTGTTTGGCTTCTCGATATGTATGCAGGTGAGATAATCAAACAGCATTTTGAAGGACATCTACCCCACCTTTACCAGAAATTAACATTCACCCCGAGAACGTATGTCTTTAGAGATATGAAGACCAATGTGGTCTCTGGTGATACACACACGAGAGTCGCCTACAACATATTATAGTGATAACTGTTCTTCGGTTCGCTTGTCAATGTCTACAATATATATAGTATAAATTATTTGGTCCAGTCTTAATCGGAAGATCATAGTTCCACTTTAAAGGTCAACTAATGAGTTGATTTAAGTGAGTCTTAAATAGATGTTGGACTCTATTGTATCATCAGTGTCTGTTTGTACAAAACTCTCTTTTCATTGAAATATTGACATTAGAAAAGGATCTTAAGCCCCGCCCACTGAAAACACTTCATCTTTCTGGAAATTAAATCTTGTTTCTCAATAGGGAATCGATGTATAAACAAAGCGGGGCGTGACTACAGCTGGCTGGAGGAGAAGTGAAGCCATTATTACGTCATAATAGACTCTCGTAACCTCTCGTTCGCCCAGATTTCAGAGCAACTTTACAGTTCAAAACATGATGAGGGACTTAGTGCATCTTGGAGAGGAAGACTTCAACATTTGAAACGGGTTTTCACATTAGTTGCCCTTGACTAAATATAAATATCTCTGTCTAGGGTGTGACATTCATTCTAAAAGTCTTCTGTCACAGCCATAATACTGGACTGTCGTCTAGTGTATTACTGTCAACACTGTTGGACACGGAGCGGTTGTGTTGGAATATAGACCGGAGTGTGAAACCTGATAATTGACACAGCGCCTCTTCTCTCTCTCACACCGAGAAGAGGAGGGGGAGAGATGAGCAGAAAATACTCCTGGTGGAGGTCCACGAGTGTGAAAGTGCACCGGCTCACCTGTCGGAACTGTTCCTCGTAGGTCCACTCGCCGTGGTCCTGGCCGCCCAGGTGGTGTGTGGTGTGGGGGGGCAGGATGGCCACGCGGGGCTCCTGGTCCACGGTCGGGCGGGCCTTCAGCAGCTGGGAGTGGGGGTGGAGCTGGCGGTGGGGCAGCAGCAGGATACCTTTGCCCGGCACCACTGCGTTGTGGCCCGTGGGCAGACCCTCGTCGGCCAGCTCGTCGTCGAAGTCCTCCTCCATCTCGCCTTCAAAGTCCTCCTCGTCCCATTTTTGTTTTCTGTTGGCAAAAAAAAGACATGTTTGTGACATTCTGACAGAATAATTGACGTTCTTGAACATCGAAGAGTCTTTGATTGAAATGAACACATTATATGGTTAGTATTTCATTCAAGGAGCAGTTTGAAGACATACAAACAAATCTTTCTCATCCCTTACTTTTGTCCTTGTTCTGCATTTTTATCAGTATTACACGATGTTAAAACATGGTGCATCCCACTTGTGTTAAAAGAGTTTTCTCTTAATGCTTGGACCCATATTGGTTAGTTTTTTTTACTGTAATGTACGAGTTTATTGTGTATTTGTGCGTAAGATAAACGTAACACAATCTCTTACATATCTTGCATCTATCTTTCATTTAATCGGATATAAATAACTGCCGTTTTCTTTTTCGATATTAGGGAAAATGACCAAGAATAAGTACAAATATTGCTCACTTTATTAAATAAATGTTGTAACTGATCACCCCTCTCTTCTTTTTCTTGATAAATATACGATTATTGTTTTTTCAGGAACAAAGAAATAATGAAAAACAAATAAAGATAAAATGCAAACTGTGACAAAACACATTTTTAAAATCATTTTAAGGGAAAAGAAAAACAAAAGGGCGAGAAAACAAAAAATGTTTAGATTTGAAATAATAATGCATGTAAAAAAATGAAAAATGAAAATGATATCTTTAAAACTGAAAAATGAATTGTTAAGGTTAATTAAATGAAGGAACATGGAGCCCATTCATGAAATAAAACTATACCTATTATTAATGGGGAAAAAGATCAGATGAAACGTAAAAGTAAAAAGTCATATTGCAAGTGAACATTATTTTAATTATTTCTTCTCTTTTCCTTGTTAATACAAATTCAATTAATTGATGTTTAATGTGCCTTTTATTAGGTCTAATTTCCATAATTGATCATATGTAAATGATTTCCCAAGAAGATGAAATACAAACGTGTTTAAAAATCAATAAATAAAACCGTTATTTGGCCGAGAAACATTTCTAAAATCGAGGTTTTCAAGTGCGACGCTTACATCTGCTCCTCCTCGTCGGACCCCATCAGATCCTTGTAATGCTCGTCCCCTTCGTCGTTGTCGTCGTCGTCGTCGCCGTCGTCGCCGCCGCTGCTGTGCTCCGACATGGGACTGTCGGAGACCCTCTGCAGTCCGGCGGCGGCGGCGCGCATGGCCGCCAGCGCCGCCATCTGGGCCTGCTCCACCTCCGGCGCCGGGCTGCCCATGGGCTCGTCCGTGCGGACCTGGGTGTGATGGGACGCCGCTTGCTGCTGCAGCTGCTGCTCCATCAGCAGCTTGGCCCTCTGCTGCCGGTGCAGGTTCTCCATGACGGCCTGCAGCTTCATCTCTGGGGGGAGCGGCACGATGCACAGATGCCTTCCTTCCCCAGCCACGGGTGGGGGGGGTCGCTTCTTCTCACAGGAACGTGTCTTGAGAGGCGATGGGGAATTATACGGAAGCCAGGGGTCTCGCGGGGAAGTCGAAGGACCGGAGCGGAGGTCGCCGAGGGGTCAGAGGCATGCGGTCAGGGGTCGGCTGCGGTTCTCCAGACAGAAGACCCTCTCTCTTGTCTCAGAAGGTTTTCTCCAGTGAGGGGTCGGCCAAAGTAGACAGCAGCCTCTCAGTGTTCAGTGAGGCACAAACAGCGAAGGCGTTGATACGACACTCGTTGACGGTCTACACAAACCTGTGGGTGAGAAAGAAAACCAGTGTCAGACTTCCCACTTCGACCAGATCCGAGTGACGGACCAGAAAACTGGCCCATGTGTCAATCAAAGCTACTCACGACTTGTGATTATTATAAAACCATCTGATCTTGACACAGGGGAGTTGATCGGAAACATACATGAAGTCAAATGAACAAGGGAATATAACGATACAATATCTTAATATTGTTTTTTTGCTGATACTGTATTTTAATCATAGTTATTTTATGGTTTACAGTTCACCTAGGAAATATTAAATAATTAATTACGCCCTCCGCAGCAAAAGGAACAATACAATCATGTGTGATTTTTGTGATGGCTGAGGACGAGAGGATACTGCCAACTCAAGCCGCTTTTGAAGCTGATTTTTGGGCAGATTTTTGTTTTAAAACAAATGAAAGCAGTTACGACTTCATCAAGAGTCATGTACATTCTTCAACACCAGAGTAAAGTACTCGACAATACTACAAATATATCCTTGTTACTACAGTATCACTATATAATCGAAATATATCGTTGTACCTCCATCATGATACGTATAGTATTACCAGATTCTTGACAATACACACCACTAAAAATTAACAAAACGGTAATAAATGCCTAAACCAGGGTCAGCAAAACAAACTTGAAGTCAATCTACGTCCAGACTTTGTAGTTTTGCATTAAATATGTCGAACAAATAGAAAAGTTATTAAGCTTTAAAGTGACTTTATTTCACACCGGAACCTGTCGTCAGCGTTTAATCCCCGTTTGATGGTGTCACGTGACACCGCGTTCTTATTTTTGGCTAAATATGACGTGAAAACCCACAAGATCCTTGAGTTCATGCACTTTTTGCAACACTTGCAGGATCGCCCACAAAAGACAAAAAAAAAGGCAAGAGCGTAAGCGTAATCACAGGAAGACGCGAGTCACATCTGACCTGCACTTTTTTTTGCTTCAGGCTCATTTTTTTGTTTCAGTCCAACCAGCGAAACAACAAGATCACCAAGTACTGTTTCAACAACACATAATTACACACTCCGGGCGTGTACACAGTTGTCTTACTTATATATATATATATATATATATAATACAAGATGGACAGAATCAACCTAGTGTGAAAAATTAAACATTAATAGTCTTGGAATAAATGTTCTTTCAACCTTTGAGCCACATTTCATATGCGAGCTGGCAATGAGTAATATATTGCTGCGAATAATTGACTGTTTACTTAACTGGATTATTCTACATGTGAAGTTAGATTCATGGAAAAAAGGTTGTTTATCTTGTATATTCATTCATTTTGACTTGACTTCATTGATTAGCCCCACAATAATTCTGAGAGAGGAGAACAAAGTATGGTGCAATGGAAATGTGTTCAAAGTCAAAGACATTTTAGAAATATAACTTTTTTTTCAAGTACAAAGTTTACATGTATTTTTCATTCTTTAAGCAACGTTTTTAGGGATTATTTTGAAAAACAATTCAATACTTTTTTACTGTTGGTAAAGTCATTTGATTATTAGGAGAACTTTAACCTGATTTGCCTAATTTTCCCCCAAAATAATACTGTAAAAAATCATAAAAAGTCAAGATGCTTAAATCAATGCTTAAATACTATTTCAGAAGAAATTGAAAACATGCAAAATCTGCATGTTCTGTTTTTTTTCTGCACAGTTTTTTTAATAACCCAATAAATTAGTTTAAGATAAAAATTGTATCTGTGTTTATTTTTATGTTTTAATTAAACTGTCGATGGCTTCAATCATTACATCCTCTGCAGCTAAAGAAGCAATGAAATTCTGCGAGATCCCGGCATCTCTGTATCCACTGAGGACGAGAGGATACAGTGGACAGCTTTTAAAGCTGTTGTTTGGACATATTTTTGCATTTTACGACATCGTTAAGAGTCACATGATCTGTAAATTCCGCAACAACAGAGTAACTTACTAGGACAATACTACAAATATATCTTTATTTGTACAGTATCACAATATATTGAATAGTTTTACCCTGTATCGTGATTTGTATCGTATAATTTAAAGTGTTTTTGGATAAAGTTGACATGTTTTACATTGTTAAAGCATAGTTTTTGAGCAACATTTTCATATGAAACTGGTTTATAAAACTAAATGATACTGAAACTCACCTTTCAATTTTAGTTTATAGGGGACAGTCCCTTACTGCCTAAAGCACATAAAAAAAAAATTCAAGAAGAGGAAGACACAAAAGTATGTTTAAGATATAGATTTTATCTCGATGAAGTTGTGTGGTTGAGTAATCAAGATCGACGTGCTGCTTTACATACATGCAAATCTTTTATCTCATTGCCTCAACAAACTCAATACTTTTTCAAGTCTCCTCGTGTTAAAATAGATCTTAGTTTAACAAATTTAAACCCAAGATAAAGTACCACTCGTTGCCGGCAAGAATTCAAGTTTCTTCAGCTGGCACTTTACACAGTATACACACTCATCTATAGACAGAGTTCCCCTATATGAGCGCTACAGGAATGAGCTGTGAAACTTGTGTTTCCTCAGCAGATGCTGAAGGAAGTGGCAACTGACGGAGCAGATGCAGCCGAGGTCGCTCGCAGATATTCAATATTGATTTGACACATTCTTCATGGGCGCCTGCAGTTGTCAGATAGCGAATAGCTCAGCATCAGCAGGATTAAAACATCTGACCGGACGGGATCCAGCTTCGCCGAACCCGCCAAACACATGACACCGAGGGGGGGGTGGGGGGGGAGTCACACGACAGGAGGTGTTTGCACTGATCTTAGTGAACGCGTGAATTTAAAAAAAGCGCTTTTTCTCACGGAAGAAGTGGTGTTCTGTGGGTCTGTGTGTCGGGACAAGAGCGATTGCCTCAAAAACTGTTGCGTCGACTCTTCCTGTCGAAGCAGAAGTGGTCTCTCGGTCACACGCCACTCTTCAATACGAGACCTACATGTTAGATGATGCAAAATCGATTGCACCACCTCACATATCCTGCCTTCTTCCCCATCAGAGAACAAATTCTTGTTTTTTTTTACACAGTTGCATGAAAATGAAGCTTTTCAAGTTCTTAAAACAAGTTCTCAAACGCATTAAGGTACCGTATAGAAGACACCTGCCACTTCTTCTTCTGGCGCATTTTTCTCATATATTAATTCATATAAAACCAGTTCAACTAGAACAGACCAACGATGTAATTACTTGTTATAACTTGGATTCGGTTCTGACATAAACGGTAGAAGCTCGACCAAAAACCAACGCTTTAAGGTTTGATTTATCATCATGAAATTATGTGTTTGACAAAAAAAAAGGAGATACATGGGTACACATATACACACACACACACACACACACACACACACACACACACACACACACACACACACACACACACACACACACACACACACACACACACACACACACACACACACACACACACACACACACACACACACACACACACACACACACAGTACTAGTGTTTGACACAGAAAAAATATGGAGTTGCATGATAAACGTATATGGTCTATAGGCTCGGTTGATAGCGTGTACCCTAGTCTGGGTGTGGTATGGGGGTGTAAATAAACCGACAAAAAAAATCCAGTAAGTACTGAGTAGACTTTTTGTTTCCACCGTTTATTTAAAAAAGTATATTAACTGTAATTCTGCTCCAAATAATATTAAGAGAATATTTTAGAAAAAAAAGGATGTTACTGATAATGCTAAAATAGAATAACAAAAAGTACACAAAAAAATGTTACAGATACCAGGACCTTTATGAAAGGACACAAAATATATCCGTCAAATATAAATATTTATAGCGTATATTAAATGTACTGATTCAGTGGTTATGGTAAAATAGTAAAAACTTTCATTTGTCTGGACGACACCAGCCTGCTAACTTGTATCTAGAGAGTCTCAGTCAAACGTGCGCCTGTTGCTGGATCAAACAAACCTCTCAGGAAGGATCACTTTTGATTGATAGCAACCTCTGCACGCTCCATAGTGAGAGAGATGGGGGGGGGGGGGCAGTGTTGTGGCCGACTTTCTATTGCACAAACTATCTAGTTGGCATCCGCTGCTGATATTTTACCCCTCAAGTGCTGATACGACACGAGAAAGTGAAATTGAAGAAGCTACCGGCAAAGAGACCCTTAACTCGAAACCAGCGTCTCAGAAGAAAACTTTCAATGGTGGTCACTGGATGTAGCGGCTAATGATGATTCATGTTGTCGACCCTGTGAGCGAGCGAGAGAAGCAGCAGAAGAACCAAACGGGCCGGAAGATTGCGAGGTCTAAGCAAATATGGCCGAGTGATAAGATGGAGGGCTAAGGGTCTAACTCCAACCAGATAAAGAGACCCATGTCGCCCCACATACATGGACACATGTTTGCGGTGAATTTGGACTCGGAGTCAAGCACTTGGAATCGACAACAGACGTCAGAATATTTAAAATGAACAACAAATCGATCTCAATAAAAACCAAACACCGATCAAGCAGTAGTTTGACCGTCGAATGACCTTCTCCGACCTTCTTTAAGGACACTCTGGATATCAGATCTCTCTTGGCGACATCAGATGGGTGAAGGCTTCCAGACGATTATCACGTCTTACTTTAACTTTAAGACGAGTGCTAAGAAATTTTATTGGTGCAGGGAGTCAAATACTCCCTGAAAGGCATCTTATATATTAGTGTTCGTATACATGTGTCTCTAGATATTAAACCTGTTTTGATTCATTCGTTTTTTGATTTAGCTCTTTTTTAACACAAGGAAAGGAATGGGAGGCTTCGAGGAGATAAGAGGAAGAGTTATCGTTGTAGGACAAACAAAAATGTCAAGAAGGGATTTCAAGGAGCTCGACCTTCTCTTTCAATTTTCCAAATATAATTGTAGAACGTGTTCATATGTCAGAACAATGAGAAAAGGTTTCTTTAAAATCGTGAAAGACGGCGCCGACGATTTCCTTATTTGGTCTCACAGAGTCTCTCTCAACAGTTTGCATCACTGTATGGTATGCTGCTGCAACTCAAGAAAAAAACAGATTATAGTCCTAGAGCATGAGTTACCGACCAAATTAATGTAGGCATTCATGGCAGATAATAAAGCAAAGAAAATAAAACTAAAACTACGCTGAATCCACAGAAGTCCTGAACTTGTCGTCTAGCGTTTGTTTTTTTAACCCATTTTCGTCCGGTTTGCAACCTTTTTTTTTTGAGTAAAGTATCACGTATCAAGTATCATGTACCTGACTGGAAAAATGTCACGACTTGTCTAGAAGCGAAGAAAATATGTTTCTTTTTTTTCAAATAAAACCACTTTCAGTTTCCTAAATTATTTTATGTTTATCTCCAGTAGAAACGGCTAGTACTCGTACACTAATGTTTGGGGAACATCGTTTTACAATAAGGGGCCAAAAGTTTAGACACAGGATCGAGTCTGGGTTCAAAGAAAATATCTTTTCATTGAGCAATCTATTGCTACCCCTCCCCTACAGGAAGTCTAAAGCGGAAGTCAGTATCCATATTAATTATTGAATGCTAATTTTAGCATAGCATCTTCGCAAAAAATTTGCGACGCCTACAGTATATTCTCCTCCTTGAACGTTTACACATTAATAAGAGGGAATTTCGGCTTGAATGATTTATGATTTTTCTTTTTTTTTTACCAACAAAATGTGTTTTAATTTCTTTAACTTGAATGCAGATGGAAACGAATAGAAATGTTGACCTCGTTCTTTAACCTCCATGATTAAATTCGATTTATTTCAATCCACTTTTAATCCAATTCAAATCCAGGGTGTCGATAACTTTTACGCCGCATGAATGATCAATGACACCGGAGTAAAGTCGGCGATTTTCCATTATT
This sequence comes from Callionymus lyra, assembly GCF_982586985.1. Lineage (NCBI taxonomy): Eukaryota > Metazoa > Chordata > Actinopteri > Syngnathiformes > Callionymidae > Callionymus > Callionymus lyra. Next base: position 9,798,875 of record NC_141819.1, read on the forward strand.
ATTTTATTAATCGTCATGACTCACTCGCAGTCGTTTCTCCGTTCGGCCGAACAAACTGTCATGTGACAAGGTTGAATAAAACAAACGGAAAACCTTCATATAAAGTAACAACAAACAGTTGACTTTCTTGACCCCTTTGTTGACAACAAACTTTATATGAACAGCCCGGAGCTCTTCCTTTGGCAGAAAAAAAGGCTTTAAACGGCTCTTTACGCTGACTGATGTGTGGTGTATTAACAGCTCAGAGGAGAAATGTTTGCCCAAGTTTGTTTGTTTGTTTGTTTGTGTTTACCTGTGTTTTGTAACAAAAACCATAGATATTTTGAGGTTTAGTTTCAGTACTTGTTTGTTAATCTTGAAAGTACCGCTGACTCAGGGTTAAAAAGTCGATTTTTAAGTGGATTAAGGTAACACAATTGAACCAATTTATTTAATTTAATTAAATATAAGAACGTTCTAAACAAAGTTTTATGATTTTTGGATGGGTTTACTCCGGGCACTCCGGTTTCCTCCCACAGTCCAAAAACATACAGAGGTCAATTGATAACTTTGGGAAATTGTCCATAGATATGAGAGTGTGTGTGAATGGTTGACTGGCGTCCTGTCCAGGGTGTCCCCTGCCTCTCGCCCTATGATACTGGGATAGGCTCCAGCCTCCCCGGTAAGGGATAAAAGCGGTACACAATGAATGAATGCATGGATAAAGCATTCAAAAAGATTTACATTTCTACTTATAATATCTGGAAGTCTTGTTGTGAGTACATGAAACCCTCATAATGTCTTTGATAAATGCATGCGTGTATGAATGTTGTGTTAAAGCATTTAACACAACATTCTAAGAAAGTGTGACAGAGAATTCTTCATTATTATCCCATTCTGCCTCCAATCCGAGCAATTACTCTCCGGGATCATTTCCGGGACAGAAAAAAAAAAAAGTTGGGTCAGTGGTTCTGGTCTTGATTATGCATCACATTCTTCGCCGACTTACTTTGCGAGGCAACAACACAGGCTCCATTGAGCTGCGCTGCATCAACAACTAGATCATTGAGGAAGTGTCGCACTGGCTGGTCACGCACTTTTCACTGACCCCTTCTTCCAGCGCCTCGGCTCCACGGCCGGTCAAATCTGATTAACCGCTGCGATGCCATAAATGAAGCGGAGGACATATGGTAAAATAATCCGCTGATCCAATTCTCTGCTGTGGAGAGTGTGAATAAGCGGAGGAAGATTTCCTCGTCCACTTGACGGACATAAATCCGAATTATAATCACGTTTATGTTTCTTTTTCTAGTAATGTTTATTCATATATGTTACTGTATATTATTCATTCATATTTTAAGTGTTGATAAATGAATTTATAATCTTCAAAACAAGCAATTTTGATGCTATTGTTTGGTTTATTATCTTTTATGATCCTCTAATAAAAGCATCCAAGTCTTATGCCGATTAACAGTTAAATTAAAATTCATTATACTCAATATACAGAAATAATATTTAAAAGTAATCGCGCTTTCCACCTTCGCGTAGGAAAAAGCAGCTCAACACTGAGTACTATGAAAACCTATTTACACTTATATTTGTAAAAAGAGTTAATAATTCGTACGTCATTTATGTAAGAAAAAAAAAAAGACGTTTAACTTCTTAATTGTTTTATTTTTAATCACCTTTAAATAATTAGAGTGGCATTTTTTTGTCCTCCGTTTATTTACAATATTTTTTATTTCGATATTTGCAAAAAATTTGCGAAAGATTCTTGTTTTTCACTAAAAGAAAGAAATAATTTAAATATATTATATATTAAAATAGTGCATTTCATCTTTTTTTTAATCCAATATATGTCTTTATCCATTAAATGACTTTAAAATAATGTTTAAGTTGTTTTTTAATGCAATTATTTACATTTATTCCAGATTTTTATACTTTTTTCTACACTACATAAATGTAAAATGTGGCTCGTTTTCCTGTTGCAGTACTAAATGGACCTCGAAGGAATGATTCTTATCATTTCTGACGATGTTCCTCCTTGATATCCATCGTACGTCAAGCCCAGTACGTAGAAAGGGTCGCATGTTTCTTCGTAATCCTGAACGTCCTTCCAAACAAACATGCCGGCAGACTTGCTCGAAGATGAGACTATTAGTAGAGCAAATATAAATCTTGTGATGACAGCTATATGGGACAAACGTAAAGAGGACATAACAGCGAAAAACATTTAAAACCCTCCTCTTCTTCCATCGCGACGAAGCTCCCGTTTAATTGTCGTTACACACGACTGAGAAATGTGACGAAAATTCCAGGTTTGGAGTGAGCCAGACTCGTGTTCGGGCTCGCAGCAGCGGAGTTCAGTGACAGTACGATGATGGGACATCATGCAGGGCGAGCAGCTTTGAAAAGGCACGAACGTCCAAAAAAACTGGATTAACTCGTTGGGCTAAATGCCGACTGTACGAGCGTGTCGCGGCATTGTGCTCCCCTGACAATCGAGTCTGTGCGGGGTCAGTGGGCGCGTGGAGGCCCCAGATAAAGAGCCCGACACGGCTGACGCGGGCCACACAAAAGACAAAAAAAAATTTACTCTGATACTAAATCCTGTCGGCTTGTGTTAGTGTGCGGACGCCTGTTTAATCAAACTGGCGTTCTGACCTTTTTTCAGTGCTGAGATTCAGATTCCACCAGTTTAATGTAACCAAACAGACAATATTAAATAAAGTGAACTTTGCTGCTTCACATTTGCTTAAGGGCCAAATTATATTCTTTTTTTTAATTAAAGCTTAACTAATGTGATAGTTCCTCATCATGACCATGTTTTCAACTTATTACTTTATAAAGTTTGCTCTGAAATCTGGGCGAACGAGAGGTTACGAGAGTCCATCATGACGTAATAATGGCTTCAGCCAGCTGTAATCACGGCCAGCTTTGTTTATACAACGAGTCCCCTGGAGGTGGAGACTTCTGGGATTGATGACACACGGTGACAAACCTGAACGCTTGACCAATCGCATCAGAGTGGGTGTGGTTATGGTCAACAAGATTTAATCTCCAGAAAAACAAAAGTGTTTTCAGTGGGCGGGGCTTAAGATCATTTTCTAATGTCAATATTTCAATGAAAAGAAAGTTTTGTACAAACAGACACTGATGATACAATAGAGTCCAACATCTATTTAAGACTTACTTAAATCAACACATTATTGTACACAATTGTATTTGTAGACAGAAAAATGAAACGTGAAAAATCTGCAGTATTGTCCCACTTCCCACAGTTACCTGAAGCAAATCTTGTAACGCAAAACCCGGGCTTTGATTGACACGCTAGCATGTCGGGGCAGCGTATCCAGGCAGGCGAGCGGCGGGCGACGGAAAAAAAAAAAAAAAACAGGGTCTGGCACGAAGGTCGGACGCCAGGGTATCCCAAGACCTCCAGCCATTCCGAGGCTGCTTCTCCGCCTGCGTCACTTTCAGCGCTGCCGGGATTCCCCCGTGGCTCAGGCCCAAGCGGTGAAGTAACTTCTACTTTTTTTTCTTTTTCCCTCCCTCGCTTTTTTTGGCAGGACAACAGAGGGAAGCCCCCACGTGGCATGTGGGCCCTTCAGAAATGTAGCTTTTGGCCCAAGAACAGCTGAATTCCATCCAAGCCTCGAGACTTCCCGGGCAAAGAGAAAAAACTCAAGACTCTTACAAGAGGCCGATTAGTGGAAGATTAATGAAACACTTCTATTCATTTCTGTGACAAACAACAAACGCGAGACTTTACGACCGCAAGGATTTGGCCGTGATAAAAGCACGGGCGTCGCTCGTCTTGTCTGCACATGCTTGACTGTCACTCAGCCACGAACCAGTCGAGCTGCCAGCGACGCTGGCGAGGAAAACCCGGGCTCTTATTTACATTTTCATCCGCCGCTTTTTTTCCTCCGACTCCTCGCCAGAGATCAAAAGTACCTCATCACCGGACGTAGTATCTTGTCCCTGTGTGCGTTTGTTTTGAAGCCGCCCAGGTATATGTCAAGTGGATTCAAACACAGCACACTCGTCAATCTGCACCGGCAAAGACGGGCAAACATCGTCTCTCAGACAGAGCGAGCAAACACACAGTGGGGCCTTTTGTGTGGACTTGAGGTGGTTTCATTGTAAATAAGCAGAGAGGCGTAGGGATCCAGCTATTTCCTGTTCGAGAATGAGTATTTTCGGAAAGGATGGAGTGACACCCACCGCTTCAATACTAGCACGGGACTCACACGTTTAACCACAGCGAGAGAAATGAACAGCTTTCTTGAAAAAAAAGGATGTCACACACGGACAGATATTTAACCACTGAAGTATGATCTCACTTAAATAAACGCCCTTTTCACCCTTTCATTTAATATGTTATTTCCATGACTATCTAAATTATCACAGAAGGCATCAAAAATATGAATGAATACATGTGGAAATATGTACTCAAACACATTGAAATAACTGAAAACATGGGTTAAAAGTCTAGTTTCTTTAAAGTAATCACTTTTTTACTAACGACTGCTTGATGAATTCAAGAGGAGGTTTTCCTGACTTGGTTTTCACTTTACAGGTGTGTCTTGTCTGGGTTACTTTGTGGAGTTTCTTGACTTTTTAAATGGAGTTGGAACCATCGGTTGTGTTGTGCAGAAGTCAGGTTGGACGACTGTTATAGAATTCACAGAAACCAACCAGATAAATATGTAGAAACCAGTGACCATCATCACTGTAAGAAACTAAAGTCAGCCAGACCGGAAAATTGCTATAACTTAACAAAATCCTTAAAATACATTACATTATTTGATCAGGAGGTATCAGGTGATAAAGTATTACTTTGATTTAAAAAGAATGTTTACATGGCACAAAGTAGAAATAAATTGAAAGCGATGATTTTTATCTTTAATTTAAAACCCTCATGGCTCTCTGGCTCAACCCTAAACATACATATTTAAAAAGGTTGAAGGTGAAATTTAATTACTCATTATGAGTTAAACATTTGTTTAGGCGACCATAAATAAATACGATCATTCCACTTGCTGTTGAGTTTAAGCTCATCAGACATTGTTTCATAAGAAAGCAAATTGTGTGTTTAGCGGATTAAGAATTACATTAATCCGACGACGTGCCTTCAGATAAAAGTGTAAATGAGCGTAACGCACACGGCTGTACGTAGAACCAGGTTTCACAAGATCCGTCACTTGTTGGGTCAACAGATTACACAAAAGCATGAGGAGCATCTTTTTTAAGACCTGAACTTTATCACCGACCATACGTTTCTAATCCACGGCGTGTAAACGCTCCCCCGCCACCTGCTCGCCTGCGCTGGTATTTTTCTGGAATCGAAGCCGGCCGTCGGACGCCATATGCCAGATTGGACCCTTACGGATTAGCGTTTTAAAAGGAAAGCCTGTAAGGTGATTGTTGGGGGGCACGGGGTCTTAATAACGACCTTTTTTTTTAAAACTCTTAAGAATTTTAATGCTAAGAAATCATGAAGGGGAGTCGAAGGCTGCGGCGTCTGAACGTAAATTCTGCGATTAAAGACTTAAAACACATTTAAAAAATACCCCCCTTTTTTTTTGCGTCAGCACAAATGGCTTCTCCGGCGAGAGTCTGGTCTATCTTTTAATCGTCGCACTTCCTTTGTGTTTACACGGACATGTGAATTGAGAACAATTGGGCAGAAACCAGTCTGTGTTTATGTTTGGGGTTTTGTCAGGAGTCGAGTAAACCAGCTCTGCAGCCCCGAACGCCACACCGAAGACAATCATGGAGGACTTCAGTTGGTACAGAACAGCCTCTTCATTTGATTATTCCGGCAGCGACAACATGTAGATGGACGACACCCTTGTGAGGACTTTGGCAAACAGGCCTGGGGGCCACAGATGGCCCTTTGAGTGCATGTGCGCGGCCCTCACGGGAGTACAAGACTGGCCAAACTACAGTTATCGTTACATAACTAGAAGTATTCCTTAAAAAAAATATGATGATTTCCATCATCCTTAAGGGTTGACGGCCCCTCGCGACAGAGTATAATGTACCCCCCCCCCCCCCCCCCGCCGCCCCCCACGCCCTTTCCTAAGAATGTAGAATAACCTTCATCCTCATATTCTTTTCAACAGCTGTGTTTCTAACTTTCCTGATTTTCCACTTGTCAAGACTCCACCTCCCGACTCACACTTCTGAAGCCCGCCATTAATTCGGGGTGTTACATGTGACATGGCCGTGTGACATTTAAGGTCTTTCACACGTAAAAAAAAAGGATTTTTTTGATAAGGTCAACTTCCTGCGCTACGAGATAATGATGCGAGAGCGACCTGAAGGTTGTTTTTTTTTTATACTTTCTGTGATGGAGACGTTGAAAAAAAAATAACTAGCACAGTGGAACTCACTTCCTGTGCTTTACTTCTCAAGTTAAGAGTCGACTCGGCTTCACTCCTTCGAGAAAGGCGAGCTCACGAACGATCCGCCGTCACGCATGAATCACTGTCGTTGAGGAAGCGCCATCAGCGTGATCAGCAACTTGCTCTTCTAAAACTGTTGGCCGAGGATCGTTTTGCTGAATATTTATAGTCCGGCTCGTGACACCGAGATGAGTTTGTGGACAAACCAGATATTTTCAAGTATTCACCGAAACTCTTCAGAGTCAGATAAGATCCTTATCTGAGACGACACATACTTTTTTTTAATGTCCCAACAATGACTATAAGAGGTACACAAAAGTGTCGTAAAATATAAGAGCGAAGATGAATTTAATGTGGCGAAAATACTTGTGTAACCACCTGATCTTTCAGAATTCAAGTTAACAACTTGTTTGAAAAAAAAAGTCATCGTAAGTGTCGTCAATTTTAAGTGAATAAACTCCATAATTCATGACTATTTTATGAGCTACAGCCGTCCATCATCGACACAAAGTGTATTCAACTTTTCTGGCTCGGAGATCTTAACACATTCTTGAATAATAGTCGGTAAACTGACAAGAAACATTATCACGTTTCATACGCTCAACCATGTCTCCAATCCACACAGTTCTTCATTCCATCTTTTTGCACTTTATTCAACTATCAAACAACTTCTCTGGTTTCCTCTCACAACTTGCCTGTGCATTTTTTTTTTTTAAATGCAAAGATTTGACAGAATAATTGTACTTTATACACAATACCACTTGAGATTCAAGCTGCTTAAAACTGGCAAAAACCTTCAAATGGGTCTTGAAATTCCATCTCCCACTGACACCCAAAACTTTCATGTCATGTGACTTCAGTCGATGTTCTGGAGATTTTATAATCGTGATGTTGCGCAATACGACATGTGGACTTAAAACAGTCATTCGAGAGAGTCCAGATTGATTTATTTTAAAAGACTTGTTTAATTAAAAAATATATATCTATTTGAAAAAAATTGAATCTTTTTGCGTTTTTTTAAAGTTGAATTTTTTTAAAGCTAATTCTACGGAATAATATTGCAGAAACCCCGGATGTTAGCTAGCAATTCGACATAAAATAAACATATTAAATCAGATTCATGTCCATAAACCAGGCTTAATAATTAATATTGTGTAATCACACGATTAGAGTAAACAAAAACACGTTACACTGATTTAAACCGTATATTTGTCCAGAAGAAATAGTGCGGCGTAGGTGGAAAAATCAAATTGTTGTGACATATGGCAGTCGAGTCCTTCCGCGGCTCGAGCTCCAACTATCGATCCGTTATCGATAACGAGGCTCGTGCGGCGACGCTCGGAACCGAACACACAAACAAACGACGGCACGGACTCGAGGCGACAGTTGTCAACGCTGTCAGATAAAAAAAAAAAAGGCATTTAAAAAATGGCAAAACTTACCACTTTTTTGGCGTCTATTTCACACTCTTGGAGACCGGAAGCAACATTCCTGGCTCTCCCGGGGTCCAGTCGCCCTCCCTCGGCTACGCGCAGTTACAAGGCACCTGGACGAGCAGCGACGGTTCGTGTGTTTATCAGCCAGACGTGAAGTGGTTTCATGTGACATGATATCTACACACATCAGGCTTTTGCGTGTGGTTGTGTTTTCAGAGGTCGGGTGTCGGTGCGGGAGCCCGCATACTGGAGGCAGAGCGACGGGGGAGGAGAGAGAGAGAGAGAGAGAGAGGGAGAGAGAGAGAGAGAGAGAGAGAGAGAGAGAGAGAGAGAGAGAGGGAGAGAGAGAGTCGCGGGGTCGAGCGGCTCAGGCCATTGGTTGACAAACAGCAATCAGATGCAAATTCCTAACCTCTGAATCAGCAGGGGCCACCCCCCCCAACACACACACACACACACACTAACACACACACACACACACACTAACACACACACACTAACACACACACACACACACTAACACGCACACACTAACACACACACTAACACACACACCCCCACACACACACTAACACGCACACACTAACACACACGCACACACTAACACACACACTACGAAACACACGCACACAATAACACACACACCAACATACACACACTAACACACACACGCACACACTAACACACACACGCACACACTAACACACGCACACTAACACGCACACACACTAACACGCACACACTTACACACACACTACGAAACACACGCACACAATAACACACACACCAACATACACACACTAACACACACACTAACACACACACACACGCACACTAACACACACACACTAACACACACTAACACATGCACACACAAACACACACACGCACACACTAACACAAACACTAACACACACGCACACACTAACACACACACTAACACTAACACACACTAACACACACACACACTAACACACACACTCACACACTAACACACACACACACTAACACACACACTAACACACACTAACACAAACACTAACACACACTAACACACACACACACTAACACACACTAACACACACACACACTAACACACACCAGGACCAGGGGACGTCGCTCAATGCAAGTGATAAAATAAACAAGGACACACACATCAATCTGACTTTCATGGTGGTTTGTTCAAAAAATACTTGATATTTTAAACTTAATAAACAAATGAATTAAATGTTATGAGTAGTATCATCAGAAGTGTCTGTAGTTACTTGTAAATGTACAGTTAAGTAACTACAGACATAGTCATTACACTTCTTCTACCTTTACTTATTAACTACTTGAGTATGAAGGACCATCATTGACAATGATTAAATACATTCATGTATAAATACATAACTACATTTATAAGTAACTATAGAAATGTTGATATAAACTTTAGATTTCATTCTTTTAAGTCTTACAATTATTGATTTAACCTCTTTTTTAATGTAACCGTTTATTTATTATCACGTAATTTATCGTCCTTTATACTTTAGCAACTTTTCTTTGCTGTTATTACTTATATATGTATACAGTTATAAGTAACTACAGACACTTCTGATGATACTACTACACACCCCAAACACTTTCATACTGATACTAGTACTGATACTAGTCATTACACTTCTTCTACCTCTACTTATCAACTACCTTAGTATGACGGACCGTTATTGACATGATTAAATACATTCATGTATAAATACATAACTAAATGTTAAAATAATAATTGTGAGACTGAAATCTAAAGTTTTTTTTTGATTCAACCATTTGTTAATACATTTATGTTGTATGATTCACAACTAGTAAGACTCTAACTTCTGACAATACTACTACAAAAGTACCGCATTTGCCTCTCCAACCACACCTTTTCATAGTACTGATACTATTCATTCTGCTTACTACTACCAATATTTTCTTTGCCAACACAAGTACTTTAGTATGTAGGATCATAAATGACCTGATTTACAATACTTTAATAAAAAACAAATACTTCAATGTATAAATACATAACTACATTTTTAAATAAATAATTATGAGAATTAATCAACAAAATATTTTATGTTTGTTAAAGTCTCTTTAATAAAGAAGATTTAACATTTATTTTCCATTTTTATGTTGATTTACCCATTTATTTATACATTTATTTACAATTATATCATTTATCATCCTTTATATTGTATCAAATTATTTTGTAATTATGACTAATGTATACAAACAGCATGTATTTGCAGATACTATCAGTACTTTCAATCATTTCTCTTGATCCTACCACATCTGCCTTTTTTCTTTTTTTTTGACTCCTACCACTAATATCATGAAACCCACGACTTCTGCTTTTTATTTAGATACCGAAACATCTCCCGAAACAACGACTGTATATCATTCATTTCTCAAGCTCACAATCTGCTACACAAGTAGAGTGAAAGAAATATATGTATTTTAAATCATTTTTTGGGGAACAGACATGTTAAGCAAGAGCAAAAGTTCAACAAAAGTCGAATTTTTGAACAACAATTTCACGTATGTGTCAGTTCATTTCCAAATGAAAGTCAATAAAATAACTGTTATAATCATAAATAGCTACATTTAAGTGAAAAATAAAATAAAATTCAAATATAAACAACATATTCAAATTTCCCCGGTCAGTCTGGGTTAGGCTAATGCTAACTAGCGGTGGTCAAAATTGTCAACATAATGGCTTAAAGGTCTAAGATTCAACATCTTACCGTGGAATATCTTTGACTTTAAAATAGTAAGAAACTATTAAATGCAGAAAGTTATTATTCGCCCCACTAGAGGTCACTAGAACTGACCGCGGATTGAAAAGGCGCTCGACCGTCTTACCTTCAAAAACGCGGGAGTGCAGTGGAGCTCGAAAAGTCTTCTGAGGATTCATTTTAAGAATCGCTGCTATATAATCCCCGAAGTGATCGTCTAATTATAATAAGTCTCTTCCCCTCAGAGCTTTTATTTACTCGCCGTCATGATCAGCAAACACGGCGGGAATAGCTGGAGGTGGTTCCTTGAAATTGTTGCTTTTTATACGTGTTTTTCCATCCCGAGCTCTATTTTACTAACAAAACAAACAACATCACGGTTTCCTCTGAGGCTTGTTTTTCTTATCAATTAATTATGAAAAAAAAAATCAAGTCTGTCTGAAAGAATTGTTTCACAAGTGTTTAATGAGGGATCGTACGAGCGTTTTGAAATATATATTCAGGCCCAGTTAGGGAAGTTGTCGTCGTCGTCGTCGTCGTGATGTTCTCGACTATAATTTGTCAGCAGCCTTCAGTAGTGTCTGGTCACTTAATCCAAATGTAATTTCATACGAGGGAACATCGCCTACGAGGGCAGAGTGACCACTTGCCGTGTCCAGCAGCTGTTTACTAAAATAAAGATCTGCTGATGTTTAGAAGCAGAAAAAACGATCCTCATGGCGACGTAACAGAAGCCAGGACAGGCGTGTGCGATCGCTCCGACACCATGACGGACGAAATGAAAAATGAAAAGTGGCGATGACAGCCGTAAATTCACACGTCATATTATAGTTATCAGGGGAGACTCGAGTGCGTTATCACCGCTGGGCTACTTATATAACGGTACCAGTCAGCATTTAAAGATTACACACGTGAAAACCAAAAGTGGAGATACTCACCAGCTGCCAGAGGAGCCACCTGTTCACCCGAAAGCCTCCGCTTTACGACGCCACCCGAACGCAGCACTTTGATGATGCGTTCTGGTGCCTCAGGAACGTCTCCTCGAAGGTCTGTTTTCATGTAAACAAATTTGTTTGACATGCTCTGACAAATTGTTTGACATGCAAATGACAACATAAGCCGTATGTATTCTAATGGTTTTAAGCTGGTGTTTGTCGTTTACAGGGCCCGTGCGCTCCCACGGTGATAGAAGAGGCTGGTTTTAAATCAACTTAATTCCACATCACAGGGTTTTAGATAAGAACGGTGACCAAACGTTTTGCTGTTTGACTTGTCTGGTTGTTGCTGTGGAAGGTTGCGATACTGAGTTTTGACAGGGTTGTAGACCTTGACCAGGACGGTCCTGCTAACACAAGCATTCAGGGTTACTACACTTTTGTTTCCCACTTATCCAAGAGTGGGTTTTGAAGGCCGCCTCCTCACCTTCGTCTCCCCGGAAACCGGCAGCGAGAAACACCGATGGGCTAACATGCATTTTGAACATCGTGCACGGACACTTCAAGTTGCTTTTCTCAACACAAAGTAGCAGCAGTTCTACTACGAGTCTCTCCCGAACGGCTGGTCTCCTCAGCACGTCCAAGAGAAAGTCAGGGGCTCTTGAATCTTTCCTTCAGTACAAGCCAAAGGTTTGGACAAGCTCTGACTTGAGCTCTTTCAAAGTTTATGGGATTTGACTGATCTTCGTTTCTTAAAGTAATGATGGTCACTTATTTCCCTTTACTTTGCTGATTGGTTCTTTCCATTCAATTAATTATTAAGTTTTCCAATTGGGCTGAATGAACCTTGTTTCTACGCAAGACAACCAATGCTACCAAACCCATTAATATGTTTTTTATATTTGCACTTTGTCATCCTTTGCACTTTTGTTTTTACAAAACTATTGTAAACTGGAAACACAATTTCCCAAAGGACATCACTAGAGGGATTAATAAGTCTTATCCAAACTAATCTAATAAAGCAAAAAAAAAAATCCAAGTAACCCTTAAGGTAAGGTAAAACTTTATTGTTCCCTCAGGAGGTAAAAAAGACAGAACTGTGAATTAAGGTGAATAAGACTTTATTTTGAAGGTCATGGAAAGTTGAAGTTACGAGAATATAAGACCCTTTTTTTTTTGTTAAATAACTTTATTCTGCACGAGTTCATTCTTCGTTGTGATGCATCCATTGAAAATCTATTATGTAAACAATCGTGAAAACGATTAGAAGGCGTGTCCAAACTTCTGGCCTGAACTAGTTGTGACCACGTTTCTACTAGAGTCGTCCGACTTGACGCCACTTTCAACATCTCGTAACGCAGAAGAAGCAAAGAGTTTAGTGCCTCGCATGCCATAAAGGGGGAACCCGGTGTCTGGATTTGAAGAAAAAAATCCCAGCTGTGCTTATATTTCATGCAGCCACACGCTGTCGGACATGTTGTCGCATCAGAATGTATCCTCCTGCACACGCGTCGCTCCTCGTCAACGTCGCCGCTTTATTGACGCACTAGTCAAGTCAAGTTCTTTTATTGTCAAGTATGCAAGTATTAAGACATAAATGAAATTGTGGTCCTCTCTGACTCACGATGCAAAACATGAATACAGTTGAAAGGACTTAACAACAGACATTAAACCCTTAAAACAATTAAAGACAGACATTAATTAAGACATTTAAGAAAATAAATTAAAATAAATAACCAACAAAATGAAATAAATAATCAACCAATAAACAGAATATAAACAAAAAACATTTTGATATTTAGAAGAAATATTATAAAGTCACTTGTATCAGAGACTTCATTCTGAGGGAGGAAAAAAACCTTAAAATATATATATATATACCTGTATGTATATATATATATATATATGTTAGAAGTGACATGGAAGTCTGAGGACTTAAAATGTTAGCGCCCTCCTGGTTGTGTCTAGCTTTTCGTCAATTGTTTCAAAGTTTATTTCAAAGTTTGTTTGTTTTTAAAAGTTTTGAAACTTGTTTCATGGGTTTGTTTATTTGTTTTCTTAGTTTTTAGTCCTTTTGTTTGACTTTGTCACACCGCTAGGATTTGTCCGACTAAAATTAAGATCATTAAAATACTTCTTGAATCGTGTTGGCTCACTGCAAAAATGTATAGTAGTCGGGAAAATATCTAAAATATTTAAAAAAAACAATCCCTCAAATGATTGCTAATGATTAGACCAAAAGAGTGAGACAACGCTCTCTAAACGTGGTCGCTCGTTACATTTCATTGTTTACAGCGGCACCCAGCGGAGGAAAGTAGAACTACACCCATGTTTATTCGATTACTACTGGATAATGATCAGCTAATAACTCTATAAATAATAAAAAATACCAGAAGGCATGACGCCCGATGCGATTAACTCTGCGGCACGAGTCACTTTCTTGTTTGATTCATCAAGAAACACTCTTGAGTTAGAGTCAATTAAAATGCATTTAATATTGCAGTTACAGTTCTAAATGATCACTGCAGCACACACACACACACACACACACATGGTACACACACTCACATATGTCCAGTTTATAAAGCTTTCAGGCTGTGGCAGGCGTTTTCATCTTGGCACTAGTAACCTAAGAGTAGTATTTACAGTACACAACGTGACACAATCAGACACTGCAAGAGCCTGAGAAATGACATTTTCACACAACTTTGGTTGTTAACAAAATGCACCAACAGGTTTTTTTTGTTTTTTGTTTACAGTATCAAAGAGATAAAACACACGTTTGTCAAACGACCTGGATCTGCGCTTTTAAAAAGTCTGCCGTGTACAAATGTATAAATATATGTACAAAGAATGAACAAAAAAAAGTGTTTCTTTTTAAGGCAGAAGTGCGTTCCAGGGTTGTTGGGTTCATCATTCTCAGTGAGAAATGGCACTAACTGATCGCCGTCTACCGTTTTCCTAACGTTAAATGTTGACATATCACGTCTTGTATTTACAACAGAGTAGAGACATGAGAAGAGAAAAAAATCCACTGCTGGTTAACAAGTTGAAGAAGGCCCCCAGACAGAAATAAATAACGGACAAATATTGTGCTGCGACAGCCTCGATATCTGCATGTTCACCATCTAGATCAGATACATAAATACTCATGCTTGGTTCCTGCAGGCATCGCATCCCATAATAAGCACCTTTAGAAACAATCTGTGGAAGATCTGACCGGAATCTGATCAAACAAAATAAAACGGATGAAAAGTTTCCCTTGAAATAAATGTAAACGTTAATTATATAAATTAATATATAGATGATGTTTTATTACTTTTTGTATTTTAACGTCAAACTAATGTTTGTTTTGTAACATGTGGTGCGACGTTTATCTAGTGAACGTCGAAGAAGTTTCATTTCTACGTTTGTTTTTTCTAAATCATGAACAATGATTTCTTGCTCTTGAAACATTCCTGTTAGATTTTAGATTTGTTTCCTACAATCAATACTAATAGTTGTGAAGCATAATTTGTATGATCGACGAAGTTTCATGAAACAGTGTCATTATCTCCTGAGTCCACTAGATGTCATTCTTTGCTCTATAATCTATTGCTTTAAAAAAAAAAGTAATTCTATTGCAACGTCACATAATTTTTAAGCAAAGGGCGCCCCCTACTGTCCTCTGAACAATATGACACTGCTTCATGAAGCTTCATCGACACATCAGTAATAATTTGTGGTCATTTAGATGCGACACACACTCTCTAGGTCTGAATGTGTGTCCAATAATATTCCAGGAAGTGTGTTGTGTTGTTGCCTCACTCACTCACAACTAAAGCTAATCTGAATTCCAGCCAGAGAAAGACAGACATTTTGAATTTGTGCGTCACATGAAAAGCTCACCCACTGAGCAGTGACTGATAAGAATTTGGGATCCGGGTCAGAGGTGTGATGGGGGGCAGGGGGGGGGGCGGTGATGGCGTGGTCCCTCCCAATTAGCTGATCTGGTCCAAATAGGCCGACAAGAGCAGTGCAGGAGGCAGGAACTCCTCTTGTTTGTTCACCACCTCGGTTTGACGCAAGCCATTATAGTCGGTACCTGAGGGTCCGGACACACAAACGGACTTTGATCGCACGGTTTCACCATCGCTCGGGTTTACGTAAAACACTCGGAGTAAACAAAGATGTCTCAGCGTAACGAAGGGCTCTGGTCAACAACAGTTGTACAACAAATAACGCTATATTTCACATATAAATAAAACATGTTTTCTCACTACCAGTGCAGGACTAAGTGATACTCACTCTCTGACACCAGGTCCATGTACTGGCACACGGCGTGAAGCAGGAGCCTCTCGAAGCTGCAAACACAAACACACCTTCATGAAAAACCTCTTCATGGTCGTCAGCGAGTGTCAGAGACAACGTCTCGTCCGCAATTTTGGAGGCTTTATCTTCAGTAATCCAGATTTAAGACGACAACAGGCAGCGTCCGATCACCTCAGAACAAGATGACAACATGACGGTGCTGATAAATGTGTGGTCGAGTTGAAGTTAGAGTGAAAAGATATCGATAACAAAGGATATCAAAGAGACTTTTCACACATTAATATCATTTAATTGACATTTAAGTGCAAAATGTTGAACGAAAATATCCTCAGTGTGTGTTTGTACAAAACTCTCTTTTCATTGAAATATTGACGTTAGAAAATTATGTTAAGCCCCGCCCACTGAAAACACTTTGTTTGTCTGGAGATTAAATCTTGTTTAATATAACCACACCCACTCTGCTGTGATTGGTCAAACATCAAGGTTCGTCACCAAGCGTCATCAATCACAGAAGTCTCCACCTCCAAGGGACTCATTGTATAAACAAAGCGGAGTGTGAAGCCATTATTACGTCATAATAGACTTTCGTAACCTCTCGTTCGCCCAGATTTCAGATTAACTTTATAAAGTAATAAATTCAATACATTAGTTTCCCTTTAAATGTTGGTAGAATTCAAGGACATTTTACATCATCAAATTCAGTGGCGCAAATCAAAAAATACTTAATTTGACGACACATCCTTCTAGCATGTCCGCACTACATTAATTGTCCTCTTCTCTCACATCATAAGACACTAATAATCTGCTCTCTTAACCACTTTTCTCCATTTAAAAAAAAGTTTAAAAACAAACTGTCGTAACTTAATCAGTTTAAGGCAGAAGCTCCGCACCTGCTGTTGAGGTTGGTCGTGTAGACAGAGTGCGGCTGAGTGTTGAAGAAGCTCAGCAGGTTTTCCTCAAGCCCCTCCAGAGTTCCCTGAGAGGAGAAGAAGAGGATCCATACTTGATGTTCACCATGACTTCTTGTAGTGATTTAATTGCTGTGTTTTCTGACAGTGATGCATGAGGACACGCATCCTGGCGACAAGTAAGTTTCAAGTACATCCATATTTTCAATCCCAGCACCGACGTCTCACCCACCAGGGGGATCTGTTTGCGTCTGAGAGTCGTCCGGAGTCTCCGGTCGATCTTCTGGAAGCAGTCCTGAGCGTTGAAGGCAGGGTTTACTGTGGGTTGGCGGAGCAGGTGTTGACGAGAGGACAACAGGACAACAAGTCGACAAACACACGCGTGTTGACACCGGAACGCTCACCATTCCTCTGGTATCCTTTGAAGAGGCGCTGGAGGTTTTTCTTCTTGGCCACTTCCCGCTCCAGCAGGCACAGCAGCCGGTCCTGCTCCTCGCCGGAGCACTTCATGAAGTCGTTCCAGGGCTGCGGGAGACGGTGAGGAGAGCGTGAGGACGGACCCCGGGGATCCGGACGGGAACGTAAGGATCGTACCTCGAGGTAGTTTCCGTTGACGCAGGCTTCGGTGAAGATGGACGGTATCGCCGGGTTGCTGCAGACCTCCAGGTCATCGTGGCAGCACTCGTCTCGCTCCAGGAGGTTGGCGAGGAAGCGCGCTGATGGACGAGATGAACCATGTGATGCAAACAGAACGAACCCCCTAAAGAGTCCTTTTTTTGCACATTCTGGGAAACTCATCGGGATCTTACTGTTCTCCTGCCGACGCTGGCTCTTCTTGCCTTTGGCTCGGGGCGTGAGCTCGGAGTTCCGGACGGCTTGAAGGATATAGAACTGTTTCTTTTTGGACGGAGACACTCGTTTCGCAGGGGAGTTGGGCAGCGAGGTGCATTTGCGCTCCTCGATCAGGCTGGAATCACACAAGTTGTATCTTATGAACTTGAACCCAAAAGCCAGCAAGTAGAACGTGTGAGAGTGTGTGAGAGTGTGTGTGTGTGTGTGTGTGTGTGTGTGTGTGTGTGTGTGTGTGTGTGTGTGTGTGTGTGTGTGTGTGTGTGTGTGTGTGTGTCCTGACTTCAATCAGATATAAATCTGTGCAGGAGTAAAACATTTTCTTTAAAATAATGTTTTATATACATTTCTACATCTTTGCAAGCAGCAGATTTTCAATTATTTTCTCACAAAGATCATTTTACTAGTTATGGTTTGCTGTATAGCAAATTTATTTTTATATATTTTTTGTACCAACCAAACATCTTTAAAACATAATACTTAGTGTAACATTATTTCTATAAAAAGGCAGTAAGGTACATATTTGTCACTCCAATGACGTATAGTTTTTTAAAATACAAATATATATATATATATTTGTTTAAAAATTAAATAATCAACCGCAGTTAACAATTATAAAGTCAATTTCCAAGTGTTTATCTTTGACCAGAAGAAATTGCTCCACAACTAAATCTGAGAATTGTGTGTGTGTGTGACGCGCTGATGATCATTAGATTAAATATTTATTCTTATATTTACTGTTTTTAAAAACAAATAATGACGCTATGAATTACGTAGAGAAAAAAAACATGATCAGGAAAAAAGGGGGGAATTATTTAATTTATTGAAAACATTTTTAAATGGTATATTCTAAAAACTTTGCATTGGTATTTAAAAAACAACATGTTTCCTGACAGATAGTTTAAGAGCTCATGGTTTAGAAATAAATCTGTTTTCGGGAGTAATTTCAGTGAGACTCCTGGTGTTTGTTATTTCAATTAGACTGTAAAGTGAAAATAAAATTTGATGCTAATATTTATGTGACCATTTTGACAACAAGAATAATTTAAGTTGTATCTAGAAAAAGCACAGAGACTGTACATACCCCTGCCAAGGAGCTCATAAAACCTCATAAACTACAGCATGTAATGAAAGGATGAAAACAACTTCAATGAATGATTTAATTGCTTTGTGTGTCTGTCTCTAGACTACACACGTCATCCAGGAGAGACTCGGAGCAGAACATCAACACATCAGGGCTTCAAGAGATGAAGTCTCACCTCATTTATCAACAGTGCTGCGTTCAAGTGCAGCTCTCTCGGTCTAATAACGGAAAGCGGGTCAAAGCCAGAGCGGACATCACGCACAAGTGGGTCAGTGACATCACGACCACCTCTGTTCTCGTCGCATTTACCACTTTTACATGCATTTATATAGATTCATTCACACTTTACACGTCTGCTTGTATTGCATAAGCACAAGATGAAAGCGACCACAACTCAACGTTCAACTCCTTTTGTCATTTTTTGTCAAAACGTTGACATTAAAGTAAATAAACACGATATGCATCAACGAGCTACAGAAGCTAACATGCTAATGGTTGGTAAACAAACACGGAAGCGCTTCACAATGACGTGTTGGCGTAAATAATTTGTGTTTTTGAAATGGTTCTAAACACGTGTTTAAACACCACTGCGCACTATTTCAACATTTAAAATAAATACATAAAAAAGCTCGTAGTGAAAATGAAGTCTTGGGTGAAGCTAGCAGGCTAAAGCTAACCAGCTGGAAGGTGTCACTCACATATAATCCTGCTCTTCATTGTCAGTTGTCAAAACGACCATCTTAGTGAAGAACCGTAGATGAGAAGGACACCCGGGAGGGAACAGCACGGACGGGTAAAGGGGAGACAGTGGTTTCGGGGGGTACGTCTGTTAGCTGCTGCTAGCTTGGCTCGGACTAGCACTGGGACAAGAATAGCTTCAGCAGCCGAAGATAGGCGGAAGGAGTTCTCACTCCTCTGCAGAAAAAAACAACATCACGGACCAGGAGATGGTTTATGTTTTTATTCAAGTCCGGCTGAAAATAGATGGATTCTGGTTTTGCATAGTTCATAAATAACGTATTTGTGATATTATTTATCAAATTATTTATAATGTTTTTTCCCCGAAATATTTTTAATAATAAATAAATTAACACATATTTTAAAAAGATCGATTAAAGAAAGATCGATTAAAGAAACTTAAAAATGATGTAGATTTAAGATTTAAACATCCGCAAATAACTGATCAAAACCCAAGGCTCAAAAACCATCTTTCTGGAACCTGTCAATCATTATTGTGATAGACGTTTGGCGTCATAGAATATACTTTTATTTTGTGTCGACAAAAGCCATCAATCAGAAGCACGACTGTCAACCCCAAGAGTTAATAATAAATAAAATAAAACAAATCTTGAAAGGAACGATTGCCTCCAGGAAGGAAACATGTCAAATATTTATAATAAAGTTTCGGTTTATTTTGTTTAAAAAGGACAATGTGCAGTTACATTAAAAACATGGCTGCACCAGATTTAGCACAATGCTACTTTCCATCTGTAGTCATAAAGGTTTCAGTTTAAGTTGACTCAACAAATAACACAAATAACAAATATTTACCGACACCCAGGCTTCTTTACTCAAGATCTTAACAGATGATGCAAAGAACATTCGTGCACAAGTTGTTTCACGCATGTAGTAAACAAGTATATTCCTCAAAGTACACTCGGGTTCAGAAAAGCTTTTGGTCTGTTTAGCATTCAGTCGTTTAATGGGTTTAAAAAGTTGACTGAACGACGTGAGCTATCAAAGATAGTGGGAAGAAATCAGAGTCAAATTGGTTATATTACATTCAAAGCATTACAGCATTCTTTTTTAAATGACTGAATAGTAAACAGATCCCAACAATCTTTCCTCATGGTTTAATTTTATCTACATTCAACACCATATTTCTTCATAAGCACAATGACAAGAAACACATGGTCTAAATAAACAATACAAAACAAGTAATAATCTATAATAACATAACTTAATTGGAATAAATAAAATAACCAACTAAATAAATAGTTCAGCTTAAACAACTTTCGTTGCTGAAACCAACTGATCAAACTGTTCTCCGACACCATCTCCAGATAAAATGTAACACAGACATTAAACATAAGTTATGAGACTCATATTTGTCATTTGTATAAACTGCAGCAATTCTTTAAAATGTTTTGTAAAAAGTGTCGAGCGCGCACCGCATTTTCCTTTTTATAGTGCAAAGTAAAGGAGATTGCAGGAGGTCTAAGTAACGAGCCCTGAGGAACACCGTTTTTAGCTTCAACAGAAAATGACAAATAAAGTTGGAAACTAAGGAGTGAAAAAGGCACCACGGCCTGTTTTTTTTTTTACAGCGAAGCATTCACGTGCTACAAGTCTCACGATGGGCAACCGGGTTCAATTCCTCGAGTGCTCGATGGTTTCAAGTTTTGAATGATAAAGATCAGCATCTCGTGATGGGATGTTCTCAATTGGGATGGATAAGTTCAGTAAAAATCACTGGAAACAAGGAAATAGAAAACATGTAGAAAATACTTTTGCCGAACACAAAAAGGAAAATCAAGATGATTGAACAGGATGGACTTGTAATTTGGCTTCCTAGCGATACAGAGGCTGATGGTGTTTGACCTTTCAAGGTCGCGATGTTTCTGATTCACCCTGAACGATGTCACACCGGCGTGTCCTCCGTGTCTTTGCCGACGATGAACAGCTGAGAAGGATCTTTCCTGCTTTTCTTGCCTCTTTGTTTTAACCTGCTGCAGCTGGTCGATTCCTCCTGGTCGTCGTCGCCTCCGTCGCTGCTGCTGCTGCTGCTCGGCGTCTCTGCGGCTTTCGTCTCCTTGGATCGTCCCTTCTTAGACCTCCTGGGAGTCCTTCTCCCCCGCGGCTGCAACGCCTTCTCCTGAGAGGCAGGGGTCGCCGTTGTGTCCGGAGGTCTGACACGAAGGGTCAAGTCCGGCCTGTTGGGCTGTGCTGGTCCGTTATTGATGACGACGACGTCGCTGAGGTCATCGGTCTGTTCCTTAGCAAAGTTGACAAACACCTGAGGAAAAAAAAGGAGGATAAATCAACAAAATATTCCCCTCGTCAAAATTTAGGGTCACATTGACCGTGATTATTAAACACACAAACGTAAGTCAAAACACTTTTCGAAGCTGTATTTTCATGGCACAACATGAAGGAAATAGCTACACTATGTGATCATTTGTTGTGTACTCATGTTTGCCGCCAGTGATTTTACTTTAATACTGTTATATATATTTTTTAACAGTTTTACGAGAATAAAAATACTCAAAAAAACGCTGTATAAGCAGTAATTAAAGTCTCTGGTACACTTGGTGTTGGAGAGACACAATTATTACACAACTTCATTCAAAGACGTGGCCAGTATATAAACAGGAAATACAAATAAATAAACAAAAATGCTCATTGTAAGAAAAACAGAGGTCCAAGTAGTGAGCCATGAGGGGCACCGCTATGGTTAATAAGCACCACTTTCAAGAATACTTGAGGTCCAAGTAGGGCACCTTGTGGGACACCAGAGCATAAAACAAACAATGTTTTTTTTCTTGTGTGAGGGAATAGATTGTGTTCATTGCATTCATTTGTGACGCAAATATAATCACTTGTTCCAACGACTACTATCTAGAAACCATGGCAACATGCCAGCCCAGGAGCTGCAAACACATTCATGACTATATTTACTTTGGCCGAGTCAGAGTTCAACGTTAGAACTGGTGTGGAGACGTGATTGATTTTTACCTTGTTCTGTTTACTTCTCATTACGAGTCACAACGAGTCCTTCGTTTTGACGACTTTTTCTCCTTTGTGCCACTTTTCATTTGAATGTTACAAAATAAATCGGGAGAAAATTTAAAAATCTGTTGGGAAAGTCAAGTTTCTTGATACCATTTGCCATATTTTGTCTATAGTTCTTTATTTTGCAGACAATGGCATAAAATATAAAAGTTTGTAAGTAAGTAAGTAAGTAATTTTTAATTGTATAGCGCTTTTCCAGACCAGGGTCACGAAGCGCTTAAACAATCAAAACAATATTCAATAAAGTATATATTTTAAAGATCAAGATAATACTGATAACACAACAGGAGTTCCAGAAAATCAAGGAAAAGCCTGAACAAATAAAAACGTCTTGAGATGTTATGTCTTAAACCATTTCTTCTTCACCCTCCAGCCCTTTAGGTGTTAAGCTCAGTGTATTAGCGATGAATTTGTACCAATAGTTGTTACTTCTACAGGACACCGTCATTACTTGTTTGCTAGGGGCGCCAAGAACTGAGCCCTGAGGATCTCCAATCTTTTCCCCCCTCCGGAGCCTCGACCTCGTGATCCGTCCCTGAAGCGCCTGTCAAGGTCGTTGATTGACGATTTGTTTCCTCGTCTCCTCGCAGGCGACAGAGTTACCGTTGTGGAGATATAGTCAGGACTGTTACGACCATCGCTTCAGGGATCAGGTGAACGCAAACCTACAGTTTGTTGTGGCTTTGTGGATTCTTCCAGATCAGTGACACGTTTGCTTTCTTCCTCTTTAAATTTGCCTTGTTGTTGGAAACAGTTGTTTGTTTGCCAGAGTGTGTACTTGTATTTGCTGAGACAGAAGGATCACTTGTGCACATATTTGCTCTCCAGTTAACGGCCTATACAAGTTTGTTTGTTTGCGTGAAGTACAAAGTAGCTGTTTACTGATCAACATGTTCAGCTGAACTGCTTCATCTAATCTTCCTAATCTCTCAATCGAATCCTTGATCATCTGTCGCGAGGAGACTTAAACGAAGGTGTTCTCCAAGGTTCTCCTCACCTGGTCCAGCGTGGTCTGGGACACGGAGAAGTCCAGGACGCCCAGCTCCTCGTGGTTGTTGGCCAGGACGTCGAAGACCTTGGCCAGGCAGCAGTCGTGCGACGGGATGTGGTACTGCAGCACGTTCTGGTGACGCTCCTTCAGCTGCATGCTGGGAAACGAGGTCGCCATGTAGTCGCCCACCGGACAAGAGCCCGGGCTGGAGTTCCGGTCTTCCAGGCGGAGGATGACGGTGTAGCCGTCGCCAAACCTGAAGGATCCAGAGTTACATTAACCGTCACCAACGTTATCAAATTCAACCACTAGGTGTCGCCATGTCAAACGCATTGATTATTTGACCAATCAGAGGCTGGAGGTGACGGAAATAATATCCCGCGCCGTGATTGGTTGATGTGAAACCTTCTAAAGATGAACTGATGACAGCATCTCTGGTGAGTTAGAAGTTTGATTTCCTTCGTTACAGGTTTAATTGATGGAGGACAAAAGTAAAATGTATATCAGCTGTAATCACGCCCGCTTTGTTTATACAACGAGTCCCTTAGAGGTGGAGACTTAAGGGATTTATCACGCGCAGTGACAAACCTCCATGCTTGACCAATCACAGCAGAGTGGGTGTGGTTATGGTAAACAAGATTTAATCTCCAGAAAAACTGTTTTTTAGATATTTTCTAAAGTGAATATTTCAATGAAAAGAGAGTTTTGTACAAACACACACTGATGATACAATAGAGTCACAACATCTATTTAAGAAACACCTAAATCAACACTTGAGTTGACCTTTAAAGCAGCTATATGAAAGATTGAAAATATTGACTTGGCTCCCTCTAGCGTCAGAAAAGTGTAACAGCAATGTCATAGAACTACAGTTGCCACATACGGTAAATATATTTGTTAACAATATAGGACAAAAACTCCAAACAAAAGTTACACTTTAAAAAACATGCATTATTTCATTATTAAAATGTTCTTCTTTTTTAGGTCTCAGTGTAAAGAAATTCAAAGGACTGATAATATTTGAAGAAGTGCCACGTTCAACAAAATATATGAGGAAGAAGCTCAAGAAACTGCAGCCACAGCGATGTTCTTATTACTGTTCTATTTGAGAGGAAGCTGTGGTCAGACCTCAGGAATCGAAGCCTCAGTCAGAGAAACAGTGTGATGGAAGTTGTTTAAACCACAATTTACTTTGGTCGGATTAATCAAGTCACTCAAGATTCTCTGGAGTGACTTGATTAATCTGAACGATCCTGCCTTCATCAGTGGGAGATAACAAGAACTTTGTTGTGAAGAAAATGCAGAGAAGGAAAGTTGAGAAATGGAGACCTTCAACTTCAATGAGTTTCCTAACGCTCCACGGAAATAATTGCGTCACAGTCTGTTTCTTAAAGTCATTACAAGTATCGGCAGAAAACATGAGAAGAAAATCTTGTGATCAAGGATGAGAAGCAGCTCAGATCGTGGAGTTGAAGATAAGAGACTCAGCTTAGATAGAATACTTCAAGAAGAAGAAGCAACCGTTTGTATTTGAGATCCTGCCTCACTGATCCCAGCACAGAAACATCTCTTCCTCCAGTCACACAGATCAACGAGTGTTACCTGTTCTTCAGGTGCTGCACTGATCCCAGACACTGGAACCTTCCGTTCACCATGATGGCCATCCTGGTGCACAGAGCCTCACACTCCTCCATGCTGTCCAGGCAGAGTCATGGGTTACACTCTCTGTTCAGGCTCTCGCCTCATTTACTCAATTTAAACTACATTAAAACAAACTGCATGATCGATTTTCGCTTGAAAACACAACAACAAACGTGAATACACGGTGTCAGCAGCAGCACCCCCTACCTGTGAGAGGTGAGAACTACAGCTCGTCCTTCTTTGGTCACGCTGAGGATGCAGTTCCACAAAAACCTCTTTGCCTTCGGGTCCATTCCTGTCGTGGGCTCGTCCTACAATTTAATAAAGCAGTTAAAAAACACGTTCAAACGGGAAGCGCTCGAGACTATATATCGTTGCTATAACCGTTGACGGCCACTAGATGGCGCCAGAAAATGCTCAAATATAATATAGTTAAAGGGGAAGTCCAAAAATCGTTTTAATAAATAAAACATACATTTAGAAAAGCAAACTGCATTATAAATTCATCAAATGAGAATATATATATTCTTTATAATTCTCTAAAACACTCACCAGGAATATGACCGGCGGTGTTCCGATTAAGGAGATGGCAGTGGACAGTTTCCTCTTGTTGCCTCCGCTGTAGCTTCCAGCCTCCCACTCCGCATACTGGGTCAGGCCCAGCTTCTGGATCCCCCACTCAGCCACCTGACCAAAAAGAGGGATGGATTAAAGGAGGGGTAGGTGACAACCGTCTAGAAGACTAGAGACGATACCTTTGCGACAGATGTCTCCGGTACTCCTCGAAGTCTGGCGTACAGTTCCAGATGTTCCCGCCCGGTCAGCAGGTCATTGATGGCGTCAAACTGAGGACAGTATCCCATGAGCTGGTGGACACGATCCATCTCAGTCTGCACACTGACACGACAACAACACATTTAGTGGACAGTACACACTGACACTTCATCACGTCATGTCAAACAACATTAGAAAGAGAGTCATGAGAAAGAGAACGACTGCATCGTCAGCACCTGTAGTCGTGAAGATAGGCCTCTCCAAATGTGACCGCTGTGTCGCCGGTCAGCATGCGGAACGTGGACGTCTTCCCGGCACCGTTCACTCCCAACAGACCGAAACACTGGACAAATGGACGCGACAGAAGCTTGTAACTGATACGATACATGTGATTATCAACATGGAGTTGATATTAGACATCAACAGATTTTTGGTAGAATTTTCCACAGCTTTAGGTAGAATTTTCCACAGCTTTAGAGATCAGAGGAGTGAGAGAACAACACAGGGGCCTCAATTAATTCCTGTGAAATTAGAGGTGCTGATACTCATCCCTGCTTCTGTACGCTGTACACTATTTAAGAGAATTTAAGGTTAAAATTATATAATGAGGTCAACTTTGACTTTAGAGGGGGAAAGTACATGCAATTCTAGTTTTCTGTTTATAAATGGCAACTAATATAAAACTCCAACTCTCCTGACTTGATTCAAATGTTGAAGTCTTCCTCTCCAAGATGCAGTAAGTCTCTCATCATGACCATGTTTTCAACTTATTACTTTATAAACTTGCTCTGAAATCCGGGCGAACGAGAGGTTACAAGAGCGGAGCCCATTATAATGGGCCAGGTGTAATAACCCCCTGCATTGTTTATACAACGAGTCCTTTGGAGTTGGTTACTGTTGGGATTGATAACGCGCAGTGACAAACATCGATGTTTGACCAATAACAGCAGAGTGGGCGTGGTTATGGTAGAGAGATGGTAAATATGAAGAATAGTTTTCTTACTTCACCACGAGGAATCCCCAGACACAGACGATCCACTGCAGGCTTCTTACCAACTTTATAAATCTGTCGACAAGATAAGGACATTTTTAGTCAAGGATTTCAGTTTTCCATTCAATACTATTAAACTTTATATCCCTGGTTAAACAAGTGTTGAGGTGATGGGTTGATGAGGCATCTTGAGACATGTATCATGATACAGTGTCTTCACTACGCAGCGGTTTCATGAGGCCTCAACAACCCATCCCTGTTGTGTAGCTCATGTAGCTTCACCTTGCTCAGGTCCACCATGGTGAGGATGTCAGAGTGAGCGTTGCCGCTTTTGACTCGCTCCCTCTCTCGGGCCACGTCCTCGTCTTCAGGACCAGGAGGAGGCGGGACCAGTGGTTCAGTCCACCACGGCCTGATGGACATGCACGGTATTGTATAAACAATTATGTCAAGCAATTATTAAGTTCAGTACAAGTAACATCGCTGAGGTAACGGCAGATATAAACGAGTCCGACTTGTGTTGTAACCTCGTTGGCCAACAACAACAACCTTAGCCAGCAGTGATGTGTCGATGAAGCTTCATGAAGCAGTGTCATATTTTTCAGATTAGGGGGCGCTCTCAGCTTAACAATGATGTAAGGTTTAAATAGAATAACTTTTCAAAGCAATAGATTATAGAGTGTGAGTGAGAGTAAAGAGTGACATCTAGTGGACTCAGGAAATAATGACACCGTTTCATGAAGCTTCATCGACACATCACTATTAGCTAGCTAGCATTTGCTTCTTCAAAGTTCAAACAAAACTTGTAAACATTTATAAAAAAAAAAAAACAACTTTAAATGTTTTAATTGATTGAGAACCTCAGTTCAGCCAATTAAATTATTGTTTGAAGACAAAAATGCCGTAAAACACTGAACAACCTTGTTGAAGTTGCCAGACTAAAAATGATTGGATAGTGTTATGTCACTCAAATGTGTTTGTGGTATCCCTTGTGTTGTCTCTGGGTCGAGGTAAACGACCTCCACCACTGCATTTGTATTTATGGAAGCCAGGGAGGTCGTTCACATTGACCCAGAGACAACACAAGGGATACCGCAAACACATTTGTTTTTAAGCCTCCGGGTCACCTTGACCCAGAGATAACACAAGGGTTTAAATGATATTGGACCTCTATTGTACTCATCATTATGTGCCTCTTCTCATTGAAATATTGACGTTAGAAATTGATCTTAAGCCCCGCCCACTGAAAACACTTTGTTTTTCTGGAGATTAAATCTTGTTTACCATAACCACACCCACTTAGCTGTGATTGGTCAAGAAAAGAGGTTTGTCACTACATGTCATCAATTCTCCAAGAGACTTTTAAACACTAGAGTAAATCAGAAAAGTTTGACATAAGTTTACCTTTAAAAAAGGAAAAAGTTTTCTTATATAATCATCTTCTTTAAAAACAAAAGTAAGGAAACTAAAATGCAGTATATTTAACATGTGTTCATAGATCCAGCAGCAGATCACTGCTGTGAAGCAAGTTTACCTGCCGCGGATGAAGAACTTGTACTCCAGTAAAATGGTGAAAATGAAGAAGACGATTCCTTCAACCAACATAAAGAAGATGTTCTTCCCCAAGAAGTCCCACTCCAGAGGATCCAGGGTCGGTTTGCTCCCTGGAAGAGACCATCACGGTTAACTTCAGCCTGAAGCAGAAAGGAGAGGAAGTCAAGGATTTGTTCACCTAATCTCTGGAAGGCGTTCGCCATCGCCTGGTTCTTGGCCATATCCAGGAGGCCTCGGCCCAAACAGAAGTGAGGGAAGATCAGGAAGACCTTCTTCAGAGATTTGTTGATGTCGTTCAGATACTGTTCAAGGAGGAAAACACAGTAAAAGACTGAAACCGTGTAACGTTGTGTTACAATCTTTGGCTGCCGACACCCACCTCGTCCCTAAACAGCTCCAACACAAAGGTAGCGATGATGACGTTGATGCCGATGAAGAGGTTGATGCAGACGAGGACGACGTAGGCCGTGCTGGGGACGGTGAAGACGAAGGACGCCGGATACATCAGGGGCGTGATGGACCATCTGTTGCAGCCAAGAGGTAACACACCGTTTTAAGAGATATTGGAAATACACGAAAATGTATTTAAATGAATAAACGATTTAATTGAGCTGATGTAAATAATACATTTCTATGCTCCTGTGAAATAAAATCTACACTTTACTGTTATTTCTACAAAAAACATGGACAAGTCCAACATAGAAAAATCCCCGACAATTTTAATAAACCCAATTTTCTTTGTCATATTTGTGAAATTATGTCCTTTATTCTCTAATATGTATGATTTTCTATTAGAATTTATAATATTAAATTGACTTCAAACACAGCAGGGGGTGTCACTAAAAACAACAACCCAGGAGCGAAGGTATCAACAGGCAAGTACCCACAAATTTTTACATGATTAATTTGCCATTTTAGGTCAAAGGTCAGACCTTGTCAAAGCATGAGGTCACAATAACACTATACAATTGACATGTTTCTAAGGGTTAAATCAACATTTAATTACTAGTTAAACTCTACATAAAACGTGTGTGGGTAATAATTTCAATTTAAATAAAGAGCTTTGGTATCGCATTTTAAAATGGAATTCATATTAAGTATAATATAATTAAAATATGACATAACTTATTTAATAACATAACTTTGTTTATTTCATTTGATAATATATATATATATATATATAGTATATATAAATATGACATTTTACATAGAATCTTAAAATAATTTAATTGAGAGGAACAATTAAAGGATATATAAATCAGATTAAAACTTAAACGTACGCTAAGGTTTGTCTTTTTATTTATTCCTTTTAAGTGTCCCTTCTGTCCTTTGGCTTGACTCCCCTTTATAACACTCACAGTATATAACGTGGCCCCTGAGAAAAAGTAATTAAGGGGCTACGTTACTGTTGTGAGGGGCTGTCGTGGAAAAAGCCACTAAATACGATATAAAATATGTGTTATATCTATACTTTAATTTCTCAATACTTGTGTATTTTTTGTAAAATGTAATTATGAAATTACTTTAAATATATATATATATAAAAAAAGATTATACATTATATTTAAATTTAAATAAAAACAGTATAGAAAACACATGTAAATATTAAATTAAAAACACGTTATTTTAAAGCATTTGTTTTCCTATTTTTTAGGGTTAAGATTAAAAGTCCCTAAATGAAGAACTTTAATGAAGTATATACTCAAGACTTCACGAGGGACACACAAAATGCAGGTTCGTCAGGTCTGTTCAATAAAAGTTGTTCACGAAGTAAAAAAGACAGTTGAGTTGAATACAATTGGATATTTTCCTCTGAAATCTACTCACTAGTATCTGGTTCAACAACAACTTCTAGTTCAAGAGTGAAATCTGACCCGTAGAGCAGGAGCAGCAGCACCAGAGCGGGCAGGTTGGTCTCGGAGACATAGGCTTGCTGGTTGAAGCACAGGAAGATCAGAACCACCATGATGGCCGGGACACAGTAGTTGAACTGAGGAGAAAGATAATGATGATAATTATTATCGATAACAACACGATCATGATGGATTACTGACGACCGACCATATCCCAGGTGAAGTTGGCCAGCCAGTAGAGAACGGGTTTGACTCCGCTGACGAACTGCAGGTGTTTGGCTTTGCTGGCTCGCTCCTCGATCAGGAAGAGGACGAAGCCGGCGGGAACGAAGGACATGGCGAAGATGACGCAGATGGAGATGAGCGCGTCGACGGTTGACGTCATCCTGGAAGGAAACAAGAGTTCATTTAAGATCATTCTGCGTCCGAGCGTTCCGTGAGGTCTGACTGACTTGACCATGTCGGTGAGCTGCTCCTTGTCCAGGTTGAGCGGGTGGTTGTAGGCGGTGATGCCGTGCCTCCTCCTCTCCGGGCCGGGCGGCAGACTCGCCCTCAGCAGCCCGTTGTTCATCACGTTCACGAAGGACACCATCGCGTGCCAGCCTTTGTTGTTGTACCAGACCTGCGCACCAGAGACGTCACCCACCGTTGGTCACGCTAACTAGTGAGGTGAAGCTTCGTGAAGCAGTGTCATATTTTTCAGAGGACAGTAGGGGGCGCCCTCAGCTTTTAAAATGATGTGAGGTTTCAATAGAATTACTTTTCAAAGCAATAGATTATAGAGCAAAGAACGACATCTAGAAAGAAGCTGTCTCGCCTGCAGTTTATACAAAACTCGAGAATTCTGAGCTGCTCTAGTAGAAGAACTCACATTTCCCCCGATCTTTAAAACTCTTCACTGGCTGCCAGTTTCTTTCAGGATCAATTTTAAAATTCTGGTTCTTACTTTCAGATCTATTCATGGTCAGACCTTCCATCATGAAGACTTACACCCCAGCTCGGGCTCTGAGGTCTGTGGATCAGAATCTACTGATGGTTCCTGAACACGCTTCTGGACCAGAGGAGAGAAATCCTTCCAGACTGTTGCTCCTAAGCTTTGGAACCATCTCTGTGTTTGATGATCTACTGACTCCTTCAAGAAACATCTTAAGACATTTTTATTTGAGAGTTTTTTTTTAAACTTTTAGGTATTTTTAACTGTTTATGTTTTTATTGTTCAAGCGCTTCGTGACCCTGGTCTAGAAAGGCGCTTTACAAATAACTTACATAAAGTTACTCACTCACTTACTCGTGGACTCAGGAAATAATGACACTGCTTCATGAAGCTTCATCAACACATCACTAACGCTAACTCGTGTCACCTTCACGTTGTCTCTACTGTTGAGTCCTGCGTAAAAACCCGGCACTCTGTCGAGCAAATGGTCCAGAGAACTGTTCTGTGAGGAAGAACAGCAAGTTCAGCTGCAAGTCAACACTCCCGAAATCTTACTCTACCTCTGGAACTGGGAAACGGTCTCTTATAGCAGAGATGGAATCCTGGACGTGATCGATATCGAACGCCATCTGTGTTGCTTTGCCGCCCAGGGAGAAGCCTCCGTACCTGGAGCAACAGCGATGTCAGGAGAACGAACCTTCAGAGCAGATCTTTTCGTCTCTCACCTGAGTTCGTTCACCCACTTCTTGGTTTTCATACTGTTCACGACACAAATAAACAACAGATTTTTAGTCAATCTAGAGCTTGAAGCACTTGGCGGGGTATTTATTTTATTTATTTACGCCTCAGCATCTCACCTTTTCTTCAGGAGCTGCGAGTAGGTCTTGGCCAGATAATCCGTGACGTTATGATTCGTCAGGTTTTGAAGAACGTCACCCGTCGGCCTCTTTATCTGGAGGAGAGATAGAATGCCGGGATGGACGAAAGGAAAATTTACCAAACTGTTACAGGAAGAATTAGCTTTTTAATTCATAAGTATTTAGGGTTTTAACTCGTTTAATCCTTGTAACACCTTCACAAGGATGGATCAAACTTCACACGTGCCTCTTTCTCTTCACGTCTCTGACCCTTTTTTTCTAACTACCCTCGACATTTACATCATAAAACTCCCGTTTCAATATGAAACCTGTCCAACCCACTTTGATGTCCTAATATTGCAAACTATCACACACTGATAATATTCCAACAATGGCCCTAAAATTCAAAGTGTTAAACCTACCTGTGGAGGAGGAAGTCCTCCAGCACCCACCGGACACTCGGGCAACATCCTGCTGACCTTCTCTGTGCTGCACTGACAGTCTGGAGAGGGTCTCTCTCGGGTCCAGTTTCCTTTGTCGAACATCTGCCAGGTGTAGAAGCCCACCTGCGGCCGCATGAACATTCCGCCCTGCGGGCTGCTGCACTCCGAGCTGCTTCAAAGACAAATTGAATAATGTAGACCATGGCTGGACAGTGAGATGAAAACGCTTACGCTAGAAAAGAGATGTAAATGTGGTGCAGTTGCAGTTGAGAGTAAATCAGTCTGGTGGCACAGCTGTAATCAGGCCCCTTCAGTCGCTCTGTCAGGACCCTACTTTGCAAAAAGCTATCTTCTCTCTCACCATTGGATGGCAGTATAACTCTACTTTACTCTGGAACTCAGTGAGTTTCCATGCCTTAGTTTTTAAATAAAACATTCAACAATTTAACCAACCAGGAGCTGATAAAAATGGCTTATATTTTAATTGTGTTGATCACAGATCAAATTTTTAATTTTTTTCCAAAAAATAAAAAACAATGAAATGGCAGAAATGAGTAAAAAAGAAAGGATATACCAGAGTCCAGCAGCTTTTAAAGCTGATATTTGGACTAATTTTAAAACGAAGTTTAAAGTTAAAGAACACTGACAGATACTGGATATTACCCCTTGCTCCAGGATGTTTAAGATTTCATTGTTTATATAAGTTTACATTTTTAGTTAATATTTTGAGAAGCACTTTGGCATTTGATTAGTGAAAGTATTTGCAAATTTCTTTGTTTTTCTTTAAGAAACAACACTCTTTCTGACTTTTACAACAATCTGTCATCGTTTCAACAGAATGAAAATATATCGTATCGCCACATATGTATCGTGATACATATCCTATCACCAAATTCTTGCCAATACACAGCCCTACTTTCGATGCATTTCAAAAAATTAAGTTGGAATGAAATCTTATGGTTGGCATCATTTTTCTGGCGTTTTATTTTGATCCGATCATTGTTGCTTTTTATCGCAGTGTGGTGAATTTTTTTCGTTTGCATCTAAAGTAGAAACTATCCAGGCAGCAGCATCGATGACACTGATTGATTTTGTCACAATAATACAGATACTGTTGCACATCTGCTGCGACCTGTAACAATACAACACTTTCATGTCACTTTTTTGAAGCCTTGTTGAAGTTCAAGGTGATATCTGGGGGTCGACAACATGGATAGAAGTTTGCATTTGTTATGTGTTCACCGATTATCAAGAGAAGTGAGACGAGTTTGTCTTACTTGGTGTTGACTTCCGTCTGCTCTTTCTCCATGCACTTGGTACCGAACCCCGGATCGTCCAGTAGAGCGTCCAACAGATTCTCCATAACTGGTTGTCCTGGAGCGTCATTGCTAGATCATCGATGAGTGAACGACAAATTAGTGCTTCTAAAATATTTATTTTTTTGGGGTGGCAGTGCCGAATAAAAGAAGGAATCAATATAAAGGAAATCAAAAGAGATTCAGAAAAATAAAAATAAACATAAATAAAATGAGAGACATAAACATAAAGTGACGTATAAATAATGAATAATGGATATTAGATCATGCCTTTTAAATACACTTCAATTAGTTTGAAAAATCGTGAACTGTTACAAAAGTTCAAATCTAATGCTTTAATGTTTTCATGCATTAATTCAGAATCTCAACATATTACATAAAGAAATTAATATAGATGTTGCTGAAAAAGAAATAACCTTGGGAATACATATACATATATATGAAAGAAACTCTGTGTGCTTATGAAAACATTTGAGAGCACCTATTAAATCATAATGGCTCAAATTTCTGGTTTCAGAAATCGGGACAGCTATTGCCTATAGTTTGTTTATTTTGAACGCTTTATTGAAACACTGGCTGGATGTTCTCGTCTCTTTTTTGGGAAAAGCATTCAAGTTCAACAATTAAACCTCCAAAAGTATCATCGTTAACATTCCCTCTGTGCCGCCAAGTTCAATATTTAACCATTACTGACATATATCCGTTTAATTTACCGAAGGCCGAATATTTCTACCATAAAATACTGGAAATGTCATGTGTCGGAACAGAATTCCTTATATTCTACACAACTAATTATATTTAGATTTAAGAATTTCTATATGTTTATATCACTTTTGAAGAGATATCATAAATAAAAGAA
Source organism: Callionymus lyra (assembly GCF_982586985.1). NCBI lineage: Eukaryota > Metazoa > Chordata > Actinopteri > Syngnathiformes > Callionymidae > Callionymus > Callionymus lyra. The sequence continues at coordinate 9,833,548 of NC_141819.1, forward strand.
AATAACGTACCTAAAGAAGGTGAACTGCTCGCCGTACATCCAGGGCTGCAGCTCCAGAGATGGGTTGATTCCAAAGGGAGGAACTATGAGGCTGAAGACTAAGGCGGCGAGAACGAACACAGCCGGCAGGACGATCTGCAGAAGCAACACAAGGTCATCAGAAATGCATACATGCAGGGAAGCGAGACGTGAGGGAAGTCACCTGAGCAAACACGCCTCTCCTGCTCCTGCAGGCGTAATGCCAGCGTTTGATGAAGAGAGCTCGTAGCTGCTGCCAGGCCAGCCTCCATCCTGTCACGGGCGTCTCTGCGTGTTCACCTGCGTTCAGTGGGTCGGTCACCTGAGCTCCTGCTGGACACAAACACTCACTCATCTCAACCACCATTAAATCATTCTTGCATCAATTCATAGGAATTAAAGACACAATATTCAAGGATTTGTTTCTAGCCCCTCTATAAGGTTCTATAGTTTAGTATTTTACCATCAAATTGAATTTCCTTTTATTCGTTCCTTTATTTCCTGTATAAAAGTTTTCCTATGTTGTGTTTATGACATAAGAGTTTCGGATCTAATAAGTCTACACACTACTGATGTGTCGATGAAGCTTCATGAAGCAGTGTCATGTTTTTTTTAAAAAGGACAGCAGGGGGCGCCATCATCTTAAAAATGAGGTTTCAATAGAATAACTTTTCAAAGCAATAGATTATAGAGCAAAGAGTGACATCTAGTGGACTCAGGAAATAATGACACTGTTTCATGAAGCTTCATCGACTACTACACACGTTTCAGGGTAAGTGACTATAAAAATGTCCGTCGTTGAATAATAAAACTGTCTCATATTGAATAACAAAATTAACTAGAACGGATATTCTTGCTAATCTTAAATTCTAAACATTTTACTGATATCAACGAACAACACAAACCGTTCTCCACGTGTTGTGTCGGCGCCCCCTGTGGTGCGAGATGCGGTTCTCCCTGTGGTTCTGCATCTACGGCGTTATCGTCCGCCACCCGCAGAAAGATCTGAAATCAAATTTAAAAAAATGTACTGATTTTGTTTTCATTAGTAAATGGAAGTGATTCTAGGTTATCAAATGTAATGAAGCAGATAAATCACCAAATCACTTGATGATATAAACAACACAAACAAACAAGTACAAATTCACTACAGTCACAGATTAACCTCATGTTTTTCAACATCAACTTTTTTGTTTTCAACCCAAAACAATCCCAACTTCTCACTTCTTCCAGGGTGCTGTCTGACAGACCATAGCTGCTGACTCCCAGTTCCCCCATCCTCTGATCCAGCTCCGCCAGGAAGACCCCGAGGCTGCTGTCCTTGGCAGAGGTCTGTGGAAAGTTCATGACCACCTCACGTCCCGACTCTCCAACCAGCCGAGCTCCCGGGATGTGGTTTTGTGCCAGGGAAAGAAGCGCTGCCAGGTCTGAAGGTAAGAAGATGAGTCAGACTTGTTTAAAGGCAGAAAGTATTTACGGGAAAAGCTAAACACTTACATGAACACTCGCTTCCCAAACCAGTGTCTTCGCTTATTGAGGATTCGCTGTCCTGGAAAACACGTGATAACTCTTAAATTCAAGAGAACTAACTTTGAATATTTCTCTTCAACAAAAGTCCCAAATGTATTGTTTTAACAATCATCGTTTTTCTTCCTAAAAAGTTCACACCTTGGTCAGAGACGTGGGTTTGTTGCTGCTGATGTTGGTGCAGGTGCTGCTCGGCGTGCACTTGTACTCCAGCCCATCTTTCTTGACCAGGGTGAGGTAATAACCCGAGCCCAGTTTGGACTTGAGGAAGAGAGGCGTGCCACAGCAACACAGTCGTCCCTGGGAGATGATGGCGATACGATCGCCCAGCAGCTCGGCCTCGTCCATGTAGTGTGTGGACAGGATGATGGTGCGATCTGACAGGCGGAGAAACAAATTTCATACTCACAACATAAGAGAACATCAACATACACTTGCGATTAAAGTCAAAATAAACCATTATATGGAAGTAAATCAGTGCCATCAGAATATTGAATGGTTGAATTTATTTATTTAAAATAGTGAAAGGTTGAAATCAATTCAATTATTCAATATTTGTTATATTTTGATTTCAATTATTAAATATTTGTTATATTTTCAATTACATTATTCAATATTTGTTATATTTTAATTTCAATTATTCAATATTTTTTATATTTTCATTTCGATTAGTCAATATTTGTTATATTTTCATTTCGATTAGTCAATATTTGTTATATTTTCATTTCGATAATTCAATTTGTTATATTTTAATTTCAATTATTCAATATTTGTTATATTTTCAATTAGATTATTAAATATTTGTTATATTTTCATTTTGATTAGTCAATATTTGTTATATTTTAATTTTCGATTAGTCAATATTTGTTATATTTTCATTTCGATAATTCAATATTTGTTATATTTTAATTTCGATTATTCAATATTTGTTATATTTTAATTTCAATTATTCAATATTTGTTATATTTTCATTTCGATTAGTCAATATTTGTTATATTTTCATTTCGATTAGTCAATATTTGTTATATTTTCATTTCGATTAGTCAATATTTGTTATATTTTCATTTCGATAATTCAATTTGTTATATTTTAATTTCAATTATTCAATATTTGTTATATTTTCAATTAGATTATTAAATATTTGTTATATTTTCATTTCGATTAGTCAATATTTGTTATATTTTAATTTCGATTAGTCAATATTTGTTATATTTTCATTTCGATAATTCAATATTTGTTATATTTTAATTCCGATTATTCAATATTTGTTATATTTTAATTTCAATGATTCAATATTTGTTATATTTTAATTTCAATTATTCAATATTTATTATATTTTCAATTTGATTATTCAATATTTGTTATATTTTGATTTCAATTATTCAATATTTGTTATATTTTAATTTTGATTATTCAATATTTGTTATATTTTAATTTCAATTATTTAATATTTTTCCATTCAAAGTATTTTAAATTCAATATAATAAATTACGAAGCGTTTTAAATCCATCATAACTGAGCCACCAGACAAAACCAAACGAGTACCGAGTTACTGGATCATACTTGCATAAGCGATCAGGTAACGACGTCACTGTTGCATCAGTTTAGATATTTTCATGACAAAGTATCAACTTTGTTTTAACGTCTGGAGTTTAAATCTTAAACTAAATCTCACGATGTAGCCCCGCCCACAACATCTGTTTGGCTCTAGAACTTTTGTCAACTTGTGGCACCGTTATGCTGGATTTGAAAGGCTTCGTATTTAAAAAAAAAAAAAGAATTTATAAGGCTTTGTATTTTTTTATATTGAATTTAAATGCTTCGAATTAAAAAATATTGAATAATTGAAATGAAAATATAAAAAATATTGAATAGTCGAAATGAAAATATAAAAAATATTGAATAATTGAAATTGAAATATAACAAATATTGAATAATTGTAATTAAAATATAACATATTGAATAATTGATATGAAAATATAACAAATTTTGAATAATTGAAATTAAAATATAACATGAAATAATTTCAACCTTTCAATATTTGAAAACAAAAATACAATTCAACCATTCAATATTCTGATGGCACTGATTTACTTCCATACCATTACAACGTTTGTTCAATTGTAGCAGTGAAAGGGTCAAACAAAAGCCAAAAAAGTGTTTACCTTTGCGATATTTCAGCAACAGATCCCAGATCCCTCGGCGAGAATAAGGGTCAACGCCAGCTGTAGGTTCGTCCAAAACAACCACCTTGGAGCCACCGACGAACGCTATCGCCACCGACAGCTTCCTCTGCATCCCTCCTGCCAGATATATATATATATATATATATATATGTATATATATTTATAAAATGAGAATGTATTGAGATCAAACTTACCCGAGAGGTTTCGGGTCTGTTCATGGCGTTTGTCCAGCAGGTCCACATCCCTCAGAAGAGTGTCCATCTCAGCCATCACCTCGTCCGTCGACATACCCTTCAAACAGCCGTAGAACCAGACGTGCTCCTCCACGGTGAGGCTGTGCAGGAGCAGATGTCAATATCAATGTGAGGGAGGATGGAAGAAAATATTCATATAACAATGTATTTTTAACATTTTATTTCAATCAAAAGTTATTTTATGGTTTATTTTTCTAATAGTGTGTGTATAAAAGACGATGTTCCATTTTTACAATTAACACGCAAATATTCACGGCGATATTCATGTGTATAGTGCAATTAAAACTCCGGCCACTAGTTGGCAAAATTTGTAATTACAACAAAACTAGCGAAATTGCAGCGATAAGTGAAGACCAGAGTTTCAGTAACTTTTAAAGCTGAAGTTTAGACATATTTGATCGTTAAAACAAAGTTTAAAGTTTAAAAATTAAACACTGATAGACACTGGATATTACATGTTGCTCCAGGTTGTTTGTGTTAATGCACTCCATTGTTGATATTAGTTTACACTTGTTGTTCATATTTTGAAAAGCACTTTCATACAAACACTTTCACATTTGATTAGAGAAAGTATTTGTTCATTTCTTTGTTGTAAAAGCCAGAAAAAGGGAGGTTTCGTCACACACGTATCGTGACGCGATGCACGATACACACCTATAATGTAACCGCTCACTAACAAAGCTCACATGTCAAACAGGATGTTGTGCTGTGGACAGACTCCTAGAGTTTTCCTAATGATGTCCATGTCGTGCCGGATGTCCAACCCCTTTAAATATACAGTTCCGGAGGAGGGCGGGAACAGACCTGTCAGCACAGAGCTGGAAAAAATAAATAATTAGAATATGATTAATGACTCTTATTTACATTTTATTTATTTACAATATTACACTTTTACATGAGTACATTTTAATTTCTTTAAAACTATGATTAAACTTGTCTGTAAACATTGCTTTAATGAACAACGGCGAGTCATCAGTTCTTACATGGTCGTGGTTTTCCCGGCTCCGTTGTGGCCCAGGAAGGAGGTGATCTGCCCCTCGTAGAACTTCAGGTTGAGGTGGTTCACGGCCAGCTTGGCTCCTTTCTTGTAGATCTTCACCAGGTTTCTCACGGCCACGCCGAGCACGAGTCCGGTCGGATCCGCTTCGATGACTGACGTGGAAGAGACGCGGAGAAAAAAGAAAGACAAACTCAAAATATGACCAAGAACCTGCCGTTTAAATATCGTTAAATAATAAATAAAAGAAATATGAAAGTATATCAGTGTCTTTGAATGATTACATTCAATGTTTCAAATGTTAAAAACATTAATTTTTTTAAAAATATTTTAGATTTTAGATTCGTGCTCTTCACCATCGTCCTGCTCCGCTGGCGTGGGGGGGATGGGCAGGCCCGTCTCCAAGGGAATGCCGCCCCAATAATTCATCAGGAAGATGAAGTACCAGGGTCTGGGGATTCCATACTGACCTACACATGAGGACAAGAACATTTATGAACAGTCGTATTACAGTCGTATAGTCAATGACGTTGAACTTTTACCCACAAATACAAAAATAACACTAAATTTCATCTTTAATAAATGACTTTGAAGATTTTATTCCACAAATCAATTAAATATTACTACTTGTTAACTACTAGTTCTTCTTTTATTAATAATTCGACTACTAGTTCTACTTTTATTACTAATTTGACAACTAGTTCTACTTTTATTACTAATTCTACTACCACTTCTACTTTTACTACTACTTCTACTTCTGCTTCTACTACTAGTTCTACTTTTACTACTAATTCTACTACCACTACCACTTCTACTTTTACTACTAATTATATTACTAACTATGATACTACTTCTATCTAAGTATACTTTTACTACTAATGCTACTACTGCTTTTATTAATCATACTTTTACAACTAATTCTACTACTGCCTTTAATAATTATACTACTAAATCTACTACTACTTTTACATATACTTTTACTACTAATTCTACTTATATTTTTACTACTCATTATACTTTTACAACTAATAATACATGTACTACTAATTGTACTTATAATTTTACCCTTCTTTTAATGCCAATGTTTCTTAACTTGTACTTTTTAAGAAAATCTATTTTAGTTACTTTATTTTACTTTTTGACCCGTAATTATTTTATTGTTTATATATTTTATAATGAGTTTTAAAAAATAATATTCGAAAATCTTTTAAGTTATATTTTTATTTGTAAACAGTGTGGAGGAAATTTTCAAACCACACAAAAAAACTACCAGACTTTGCCTTTTAACTTAAAAAAAAACTATGAAGATCAAGTAACCTTGAAGAAGCTGAAATTTCAACATCATCATACCTGGAAACACGGCCTCGATGTACCAGGCCAGAGTGCCGTAGATAAAAGCGTCCACGTACAACATGGTTATAGAAGTGGTGAAGCTGTAAGTGTCTTCTTCGACAGGACTCATGTTCCAGTTGGACCACTGCACCCCCACACCTTGCTCCTCGTACTGAGAGAAGAGCACACAACCAAAACCGAAGGCCACTGGCGAGAGGAAACTCTGCCCAGAGGAGACGATACTAGCATCAGATCATCTGCTGGTTATGTATGCGACCACACAATGATTCATCACTCACCACCAGCACTTTGTGTACAGTCTTGATGTGTTCCCTCCAAGCCATGCAAAGAACAAACGGCAGGTAGAGGCCGAAGTAAATCAGGCCCCCGCAGGCCGCCGACAAGTTGGCTTTGGAGAACAAAGAGCTGATGAGGAAGCAGAGCATGATGGTGGCCGTGGCGAACGCTGTCAGGAAGAGGAAGACCACGGCAGGGTTGCTGTATGGAAGTATCTCGCCCCACTGAGAAGGAGAGAGGAGGTTGTAAAAGCAGCAGATGAATGCCTTCAGGAATGGAAAAGAATTAATGGGATAAAAGAATGTTGGTAACACTTGAGTCCAGATGTGGGCAATTACGTTCCAACAGGGGCCACATTCTGCACCGGGACAGTTGAGAAATAAATATATATATACATACATATATATATATATATATATATATAATATATGTATTTTGTATTTACTTTATCCTCGCCCTTACTAATTGATGTTTTTAAAACCTTTATGATTTTATATGAATCTAAATGGTGGACATGGCAGAATATGAAGGAAATAGTAATAAATGGTCTTGATACTAAGGTAAGGTAAGGTAAGGTAAAACTTTATTGATCCCACAGGAGGTCTCCTTCGGGAAATTGTTTACTAATACTAATGTATTTAAGGTAATAATCAACAATACAATTGAAATATTAGTTCAAATCAGCAGGTAAAGTAATGATTGCGACATAAACCTTAAACAATTCACATATTTTGAGTACAAGCTCGGTTTCAGAATGTTGACATGAACAGTATGTTTTCTCTCATTTTGTAAACAAATGCAAAGGTTCAGCAACATTAAAGTAAAACTGTTTGGACACTGGGGGGGCAATAAATAAATAAATGTTTCATCTTAACTCCAGGATCACAAGACAACAAGAAAATGAAACAATGGGTCATTTTTTTTGTCATAAGGTCCAACCATTGAGTCATTAGATCCACCGGATGTAAATTAAAACTTCTGATTTGGTGATTCAAAGATGGAATAAGATTCATTAATGGTAACTTTAAGTGATTAAACTGTCGGAAAATACCGTTTTATTTTGTAAATTCACCAAACACGCTTTTGTTTTATCACCTATTTTCCACCTGAACTATCCTATTGAAATTGGTGCCACAAATTAATGGGTAAAATTAGATTAGATTAGATAAACTTTATTGTAAAATAGAATTATTAAACAGCCCAGAGATTGTGGGAAAAAAGGCCCCCAATTTAGCAGATTTACATACATTTGATTTTTGTCCAGGCAAATAACTAATGATGTGTCGATGAAGCTTCATGAAACAGTGTCATTATTTCCTGAGTCCACTAGATGTCATTCTTTACTCTATTGCTTTGAAAAAGTTTTCTATGAAACCGCACATCATTTTAAAGCTGAGGGCGCCCCCTACTGTCCTCTGAACAATATGACACTGCTTCATGAAGCTTCATCGACACATCACTAAAAATAACACTGTGCTGGGCGATACCAGCCTTTGGTTTAAGAGTCCAGGGTCAGAGTTGCTGCTTCAACGATCGACGTCAAAGACTTCTCCGGCGCACTTGCCTTCAACATGCCGATGAGGAGTCCTGACGACACCATGAACGGGACGATGCTGGTAATGAACCAGCTGAGCCACAAGGTTCCAGTGCCCAGACCCATGATCCTCATGGTTTCCTTCAGCCTCGCCTCCTTCTCGTACACCAGACCCTTGATGAGCATGGCCACGGAGTAGATCCAGGCCAGCGTCATGAACAGGGGCAGTAAGTTGTTGGACACGCGGAGGAACCTGTTTTATTGGCAGGTAAAAACATTCGAGTGAGGTTGTTACAGATCTTCACAGTCACTCCTGAAACTCACACATCGTCCACAAAGCAGGGGTAGGGCATCTGCTGGACATAGATGCCAGTCGTCTGCGCTACTCCAGTGAGAGCGTGTGTCACTGCTCTCTCCACCAGGTCCTGAATGTAAACGTAGCCCCCCCAGATGTAGCGCAGGTCGTTGAAGGGGTTGGCTCTCGGACCTGGATTCCATAACCTGGAAAAAAAAAGTCATGTAAATGAAGAAACAATTTACTCCCTTTTTAAATCAGTGTTATTTAAAGCACCAAAAAACAAATCTAAATGACATTCTACGACCCATTTAATATATATTTATTATGATATAAAAAGTTCAATTTGAAACTAACATGTGACTCAATGAAAATTTGTATTTTTTAAATCTTTATTTTGTTCTAGATACACTAGAAAAAAATGCTGCTTTAGCTAAACAACAGATACTAGTTTGAACTGATTGAGCAATATCTCCTGCAAAGCCACTTTCAGAGTCATTAAATCAGGACTTAAGTTAAGGCCAGTTAAATTAAAGACTTTTTAATATTATTTGAAATTAAAACAACTTGATAATCAACTGAAATAAAATAATTCCATAGGTTTAGGAACAGTTTTTTTGTTTTTTTTTAAACATAATATATAAAACAATTTCCTGCACAAAATACTAGTGATGGTCTGATGAAGCTTCATGAAGCAGTGTCTACTAGATGATGAATTTTTAAACTGATGGCGCCACCTACTGACCTGTAAACAACATGACATTGTTTCAATGAAGCTTCATCAATACCCAACTCTTGCCCTTGTGACGCAAAATCTTAATTCATTTTTTATTAAACAAACAAATGCTTAAAACATGAGCTTTAACCCTTGCTTTACCTCCGGGTCAAGCTGACCCAAAACCTTAACTTTTTTGTTAATTTAATTTATTCAATCTTTATTGAGATTTTGCATTTTTATAGACTTTATGTAAATTATTTTGAAAAATAAATAAATATCTAGATATAAAATAATAAATATTACTTATAAAATATTACTTAAAATCATACTTATCATATATTAAGACTTTTGATAATTAGATTGAAGACATTTTAATGCCGACTAACAACCTTATTTTCAGATTAATTAATTGAATGCATTTTAAGATTTAAAGGTTCCAAAGAAAACCTGACAGTAATAATATTGAAAAATAAAGTCTGTTGTACCTGCTCTTGATTCTATGTGTGCGGGAAACATCATCGATGTCCATTCGAATCTTGTAGGTCACGTGAGGCGGCAGACTCGCGGACGAGGAGTTGGGCAGCACGAAGACAACTCCTGCCCAGAACTGCCGGTCCTCCAGAAGCACCAACGCTCGGTCGATCAGCTGCTCTTCGCTCTCCAGACCCTCCAGCTTGTTCTGAGAAAAACACTGCAGGGAAACTCTTCAGTATCGGTAAATGACAAAGATGTGTGTTTTTACAAACAAACCTCTGTGACTTGAGCTAGCGTGGACAGAGTTTGGCTGAGGTCGTTGTAAACGTCGAGCCAGGTCGGAGGACCTCCGGGTTTCCGGGAAGCGTCGGCGGACAGGAAGTTTGCGATGCGCGACGCGGTCCAGGACGTGTTTTCCAGACGTAGGTTGACAAGAACCGCAAACTCTGGACGCTTCAACAGATTCTAAAGATCAAAAGAAAATTTAAAAAACTACTTGTGTACTAAGAAAGACCACTTGTGCTGAGCCAGACCTTCAGCAGCTGAATCCCCACACTGGTCTCCATGTAGCTCTTTATTCTGGGTCCCACCTCCCTCCAGGCCGAGTTCAGCTCCTGGAGAATCTGAAAGTCCTTGAACGTCTCATTTACCTTCAATAGAAAAAGAAAAGGGAAATATTTATGAGTCTAAAAGTAACAACAAGGGAGTGCGAGCCAAGTACCAGTCAAAAGAATCGTGACTATCTTTTACTAGTGATGTGTCGATGAAGCTTCATGAAACAGTGTCATTATTTCCTGAATCCACTAGATGTCACTCTTTAGTCTATAATCTATTGCTTTGAAAAGCTATTCTATTGAAACTTCACATCATTTTTAAGCTGAGGGCGCCCCCTACTGTCCTCTGAAGAATATGGCACTGCTTCATGAAGCTTCATGGCTCATTACTCCTACATTTTTTGGATAAAAAGACAAACTTAAAACATTTTTTTATTAAAAACATTATGTTGGTTTATATCATATTTAAAAAAAAAATTTTTTTCTTACCGTTTCCATGACCTGCTGCACAGCAGGAGTATTCGGCGTGAACAGCACTTTTCCAATGAACAGAGGTTTGATTCCTCGCCAGACAATCTGAGACAGAGGGTCGTCCTCAAGACTCTGAATGAGCCTTTTACAGTACGGCGCTGTGGAGGAAACACTGGAGTTTAAATCTCATACATTTCTAAATTCTGTGAAAGGGCAACTAATGTGATGATTTGAGTGTGTCTTGAATTGATCTCATCCACTCCCACTGAAAACAATTTTTCTGGAGATTAAATTTATCATAACCATACTCTATCTGCTGCGATTGGTCAAGCATGGAGGTTTGTCACCCTGTGTCATCAATCCCGGAAGTCTCCATTTCCAAGGGACTCGTTGTATAAACAAAGCGGGGCGTGATTACAGCTGGCTGGAGGAGGAGTGAAGCCATTATTACGTCACAATGGACTCTTGTAACCTCTCGTTCGCCCAGATTTCAGAGCAACTTTTTAAAGTAATAAGTTCAAAACATGGTCATGATGAGGGACTGCATCTGGGAGAGGAAGACTTACACATTTAAAACATGCGAGTGAGTCGGGAGAGTTGGGTTTTCACATTAGTTGCCCTTTAAATAAGGAGTTCATTAGGTCTTACTGGTGCTATTGTCTTGGTCCAGATCTATCTCCTCGGTGCCATTTCTCCCCAAGAAAGACTTGATGTCATTGAGCTCGTACCAGTTGAGGTACGGGATTTGCTCCCCATCGAAAGCCTTGTGGCCGCACATGATATTGGAAAATGCTTTAAAACGCTGCTTGGGGTTGATGGTGCCATTTGTGGGAGACAGAAGGCGGAGGGCGGCTCTCATCTCACTGAAGCTGGAGAACGACGACACCTGCGAAATAAAAAAAGAAAAGAAACATGACTCGTGAACGTGTGTATTATTGAATAAAGTAAAATCCCTCTTACATAATCCATGATGACGGCGATCTCCTGAAAGATGGTTCCAGCAGCCTGACTGATGGCCATGAAGTCACCGGCATTGGACAGAAGACGTTCCCTCTGTAAGAAGATCAGCTTTAGCCTTACAAATGAATAGATGATGATGATGCTGCTGATGCTGATGCTGATGCTGATGATGATGATGATGATCACTAACATTGAGGATCTTGCTCATGTCCAGTTGCGAGAAGAACAGACGCTCCATCTCCCTCAGGATGTCAGCAGGAAGGTCACAAAGCTGAGTCTGCAAAACGGTCAGTGCTTCTTCTCCTCCGTCCACCGTCAGGAACTGTCCCAGCATGCTCTTGTTGCACACCAGATCTTTCAGCTCCATTTGTGATCCTGCTGCTGCTGCAGCCACCTACAGATGAGAGCGTTTGAACCGTTTGAGAATCTGCAAGATTTCCCTGCTGTTTTTAAAAAGTCAGATATTCACCCGAAAATTGAGACGAGCCTTCAGCAGCTTCGTCACGGTCTCGGGAGAAAGGCTGGCGTTGTTGAGAAGGAAGGAGGAGAACCTCTCGCTGTTCCTCATGTAGTCTTCTACGGGAAGATCTGGTGACATGGTTGAATTGTATGAGCAAAGTTAAAAAACAAAAATATAAAGGTAAACTGAAACTTGAGTCCAAAAAGACAAAATAGAATGCAATTTCTACATGGGTACATTTTAACCCTTGTGTTATCTCAGGGTCAAAGTGACCCTTGTGTTGTCTCTGGGTCAAGGTAAACGACCTTCACCACTGCATATGTATTTATAGAAAACAGGGAGGTCGTTGACCCGGAGACAACACAAGGGATACCACAAACACATTTGCTTTCGAAAACAAATTCTTGCTTTTAGTAATTTTTTTTTCAGGTCATTTTAAGCCTTGTAAATATTTTAAGAAATGGATGTTCTTGGTATAAGTTTGGAGTTAAAAGGCTTTGATAATAACGAACAAATATAACAAGACACGACGAAGTAAAATTGACAGATAGAGAATAAAACACTCAAAACTGTTACATGTTACACAAAAGGAATCATTTTTCAATTTTCATCGAATTTCTCTTAACATGTAACTTAATTTCAGCAGCAATTTAATATTTTTCTCAATCCAATTATTGATTCAAAAGAATTGAGCAGAAGGAGGAAACGTATTGAACAAAAACATATTTTGCCAAAAACATTTATCCCTCGTGTTGACAGCCTTTCTGGCTCTCAGGAAATCATATGCAGTGGTGGAGGTCGTTCAGCTCGACCCAGAGACAAAACAGGCTTTGGCAAAATCACAAAAATGTGGACTGACAACAACTGAACTAACTTGTTTTTTAAGATACGTTTTCAAGAAGAAATATCTTGACATATGAGAGATAATTTCACCTTAAATAAGCAAAAGTAGAAATGGAAGCGATAAATGATTATGTTCCTCACAAGACATCAGTTGAGATAAAACAGTGGAAAATATCGATGGATTTCAAATGCAACCCGATCTGCCCAAAGCTAGCAGCAGCTACATTGTCAGCTCAGGTTTCACAAAAGTCAACTCTCCTCCCGTCCACTGACACTTAACACTACTAGACATCAGTGATGGACCGTGACAAGAAAAAAGGGAAAAAGTTTTTACAAGAAAGTATCTTCTCCAAACTTAAAAGTGTGAACAAGATGAACAGAAGTCAATATATATTGAATATATCATTGATTTCCTTCTTGGAAGGACGTAACCCTTGTGTTATCTCAGGGTCAAGTTGACCTGGAGGCCAGAAAACAAATGTGTTTGTGGTATCCCCTGTGTTGTTTCTGGGTCAAATGACCTCCCTGGCTGCCATACATACATATGCAGTGGTGGAGGTCATTCACAATAACTCAGAGACAACACAAGGGATACCACTCCTGTGTTTGTCTCGGTATCTTGACCTTTAAAGTATATCTTTTATTGAGTATTGTTTTGATTGTTTAAGCGCTTTGTGACCCTGGTCTGGAAAAGCGCTATACAAATACAAATGACTTACTTACAAACACATTTGCTATCCGACCATCACGTCACCTTAACCCAGAGATAACACAAAAGTGAAGGGAGTGGTTGAGGTACCAACATGCAAAGTAATCATGGAAATATGTGTAGGTTTGCATGTGATTTTCCTGCTTTAAAATGAAAAGTACCAGCTTGCTGATACTCTTGACTTGTCAAGTACCTATTTACAGGGTATTTCACCTATAAGTAACTATTCCTGTTAACATGAATCTTCAAAGGTCGACTTTTGTAACACATCTTCAATTGTATTCAGAATAATAGGGACTGATACAACATACTGTAGCGTTTCACTCTCCTAACTCTACTGTCCCTGCTCTTGTACTTTTATATGACAGTTCTCTCACTTTTGAAATCCTAAAAAATACTTCACTGGGTTGAGTTACATTCGTATCTACCACCAACAGTCCCACACAGAATGTACCCTAATGTGGACTCTATCTGTGATAGCTGCAAGCAACATCCTGCCACCCTTGGACACAAGTTTTGGTTCTGTCCAAATCTATCAAACTTCTGGACTCTTGTTTTTAAAAACACATCAAATTTAAAATGTTAATCCTGACCCTATGCTTGGTATATATTGGGGTCAACAATAGTCCACTATACAAGGTGTTTAATTCAGGATGTCGGCTTTTATTGATTCTTGCTCGAAGACTTATTTTACTGAACTGGAAAAACCCATGACCTCCCAATCATAAGCTCTGATTAAAAGATATTATAAAACATCTTGAATTAGAAAAACTCAGGTTTCTTCTAAGATGTTCCATCAAAATGTGGCTTTTGGACAATGCAGCAGCCAGACTGTGATTCTCCCATTCTGGTGTACCTACTCTGTAAAGTTGTATTATCTCTACAAGTACGAGGTTTTCCACATATTCCACTGTATTGATTTTTTAAAAATGTATTATTATTATGTTATTGTTATTATGTTATTACCATTTTTATTACCATTTTGTCTTTGTTTATTTGGTGAAAACAATGTATCGATTATTTTGAACTTTGTATTTGACGTGATACATCAATCGATAAATATATTGTTAAACAAAAAAACAGTCTCACACATGAAGGTGTCTTATTGCTACACAATCAGATGCAAAGAAGATTCATCCCTACTTGGCCATGTTTCAGGCTTGTCTCCGAGTCGCCGTATGCTGTCCGTCAGGTCCTTGAAGCCAGAAAAACTATGATTCCCACTGTAGGCCAGCACAGTCTCAGCGTCCACCAGCACACGAGAGAGTCTGCGACACGCAGGACGAAAGACTTGGAATCATCATTCTGAGAACCACTGCATGTTACTCCTAAATAAATGTACTAAACATAATTTTTATTATCATTAAGTTGACACGTAATACCCAAGATCAGCCAGGGAAGAGGAAGAAAACGTGTATTGCTGGTGAGGAATATCTATAAAGCAATGTGGGCAGAACTGCAAAATTCCATCATTTAAAAATCCAGAATCTTCCCAAAACCACACTTCCAAAAGCTGAGGATGTTTTATGCAAGTAAAGGTTATTTGTAAAGCGCCTTTCTAGACCAGGGTCAAAAAGGACTTTAACAATCAAAAACAATACACAGTTAAAATATATACTTTAAAAGGTAAAGACACATAAGACAAACACAGGTGTCCCAGAAAATCAGGGAAAAGCACAAATGAGAATGTCTTGTCTAGATTTGAAAGTAAGAACCAGAATTTTAAAGTTGATCCTGAAAGAAACTGGCAGCCAGTGAAGAGTTTTAAGGATCGGGGAAATGTGAGTTCTTCTACTGGAGCGAGTCAGAATTCTCGCTGCAGAGTTTTGTATCAACTATAGGCGAGACAAATCCTTCTTATTAAGACAACAAAATAAACTGTTACAATAGTCTAAACGAGAAGATGCAAACACATGGATTATAAGCTCCAGATTGTGTTGTGATTAAATAACATTTGAGGACGATTGACGTTTCAAACAGAAATAAACCTCTAAATACAGAACATATTTTGCCAATTCATGCCAGTCAAAATTCATTTTATGAAATCCTCCTTGAGAGTGAGATTCCGATAAGATTAAAGATCTAATCTTTGGACAATTTTTCTTGAATATGTTGTTTAGTGAGTCAATCTTTGAGTCAACATCTTGATCTGAGTCACATACTTAACTGATGACTCATGATAATGACTCAGCTTTTTTTTTTTACATGCCACAAGGTTTTACAGCTGAGGTTTTATCTGATGAAGATGAATCTTAGTTCAAGGAATTGACTCAGAGGACGTGCTTAAGAGCAGCTCAGTTGAAATTCAAGTGAAAACAGTCGCAAATTCTGTCACAATACTGTAACCAAAATGTTTTACTGTTTCTTGAAACCAAAAAAATTGACAAAATGATGCTACTGTTGAGGGGAAACATTTTCTTCTGACCATCACAAGCTGATTAAAAACATCACACTAGTAGTACAATTTCTCTGAAATTAGTGCTCAATTCCAGATTAGTCTTATATTATAAGAGTTCCATATATTCATTTTCTATCCGAGTATCATAGGACGAGAGGCAGGG
Organism: Callionymus lyra; assembly: GCF_982586985.1. Classification (NCBI taxonomy): domain Eukaryota; kingdom Metazoa; phylum Chordata; class Actinopteri; order Syngnathiformes; family Callionymidae; genus Callionymus; species Callionymus lyra. The sequence continues at coordinate 9,849,738 of NC_141819.1, forward strand.
ATTGGATGGACAGGACGCCAAGGCACACAATGACCCACAACTATTCACACACACACTCATACCTACAGACAATCAACCTCTGTGGGTTTTTGGACTGTGGGAGGAAACCGGAGTTCCCGGAGTAAACCCACGTAATACAGGGAGAACATACAAACTCCACACAGAAAGATCACAAGTTGGCTCCCCCCAAACCTGGAAGCGAACCCCGGGCGAACGAGAGGTTACGAGAGTCCTTTATGACGTAATAATGGCTTCACTCCTCCTCCAGCCAGCTGTCATCACGCCCTGCTTTGTTTATACAACGAGTCCCTTGGAGTTGGAGACTCTCAGGATTAATGATGCGTGGTGATAAACCTTGATGTTTGACCAATCACAGTAGAGTGGGTGTGGTTATGGTAAACAAGATTTCATCTCCAGAAAGTGTTTTCAGTGGACGGGGCTTAAGATAATTTTCTAATGACAATATTTAAACAAAAAGAGAGTTTTGTACAAACAGACACTAATGATACAATAGAGTCCAACATCAATTTAAGACTCACTTAAATCTACACATTAGTTGAACTTCAAGGTCAAAGAATACTCAGAAAACAAACAACGGTGAACTCGAGCACGGACAACGATCGTTCGCTTCAACCTACGTGGAGTTGTCGAAGTTGCTCACTTGGCCCGGCGTCTCTCCAGGCGTGGGGCTGTGGAAGCAGGGATTGTTGATGTTGCAAACGATCCCCTGGACCCACGGCAGAGTGCCCGCGGAGGGCAAGGCTTTGTTGGGGAAGTGACCTGCAAAAACAATCATCAGTCTGTGAAAGCATCCAACCTCCCGAATCATGACCGCCAACTCAATTCTATCTCGACACCGAGGCGTGCGCTCACTAGTAAACACTCCTAGTGTTACGTCGTTGTGTGTACTCTCGGCTAAACGGGTCACGAGCAGGGCACGTTGAGAAGACAACGGTCTGCAGGCGTGTGTGAGGACAAGATTTTGATCTCAGAGAGTTAATCCTCTTTGGCTAATGGATGTCATTTGTCGTTCGTCCAGACCTGTTTTCACAGCGACAAGTCAGGCTGTGACACATCACTCACATTGGCTTTGTTTGTAAGGTCGGTGTGAGTGCCGAACGGAAATGAGGATGAGGAAGAGGAAGAGCGGCCAGAAGAGTTCGATGATCAGCTGTATCTGTGTGACGGAGACAATGGTGACAGTTTAACTACACACACGACAGAGACGTGGTATTAAAAATAACTTGTACTCTCGTGATATTTTAGGAAAAAAACAGCTGCACAATTTGACAGGTTACCTTGTTCCTCCTGCGGTACGTGATGTTCTTCCAGAGCACAAGAGAAAGCTGAGTGAAAACCCCCATCACTCTCCACTGCTACCTGACCATGGTGCCTACAATGGACAGGAACGTAGGTGAGGAAGACTCTTTTCAGCAGGACCCTGGAGTAGAACTTAGTGAGACAGTCTAACAACATGGTGGGTTTGAGGGGAACTCTTGACAACCCGCGTCCTGGAGTTTGTATGTTCTCCCCGAGCTTGTGTGGGTTCTCTTTGGACACAGTATAAAAACATAAGGAGGGTATTCAACTGTGATGCAGTGATACTTAGCTACAGTAGGCTCCGCCCCCTTGTGACTAGAAGAGTACATCAGTCCAAATATTAACTAGACACAGATGAAGACAGCATTCAGTAAGTTCAATAACAAATATATTAGATTTTATAATTAAATTACATGTAATATAGTAGTTTTTATTCATTTTTTATATGTCATTTTATATTTAATGTATCTTATTTTATTTTAATTGACTGTATTATTAGATTCATTGTTAAATTATTAGAGATTAGTAAGTCTTATGTTTTTTTTATTCCTATTATTTTATTATTTTAATTTGTAATGCCACCAAAAAAGACTAGTTTACAACCAAAGTAGGAAATACATGTTCTGTTCAGTGAAATAGAAAAGTATTAATAGGGGTAGAAATAACAATAATAATAATGTAAGATCATTATTAAAAAGAAATTGTGTATACAAACATTTACACATATTCTGTAATAAGGACCAGATAAGATTGAAATGAATCAATATTAACAACTACCTGCAATTAAATAGGAATTATAAAAATGCATCACATTTAGTTAACAACAACATTTTATTTTTGTATTCTTTGTATATATTAGACTGAAAGAAATACTAATTCACAGCAAGTTATCTTTTAAATAAATAAAAGCATTATTAATTGAATCCCCAAATATAGATGCGTGAACTGCATCGAGGGGGGATGAAAGAACCGCAGAAAGAGCCCCACATGCAGATCTAGTACATGTTTACATGACTGTATCCTTCGACTCACTACGCCAGCGTGTTTTCAAAGTGCTGAGGTTAATGGAGTAATTTATTCGTGTTTGAAATGTTGGTAAGAAGAGATTCAAATAATTCATCAATTACAATTTGCGGTAAAATGATCGATCAAAGCTGAGAGAGTTTGAATGTGTCTCTTGTGACCGAGACATTGGAGCTGCAGCCGTAAACAAGACCCAGCAAGAGGTTTTTAGACCAGACAGAGTACGGACGATCATTGGCTCATTGAGCTCCTTCATTTTTTCATGTATCACATATAGGGGTGTGTTTTGGCAAGAATCCGTCCACACGATACGTACCACGACATAGGATATATTACACTACTGTAGTAACAAGGATATATTCGTAGTATTGGCGAGTACTTGACTCTGGTGTTGCAGAATTTACAGACCACGTGACTCTTGACGAAGTCGTAACTGCTTTTGTTTGTTTTGAAAACTAAATTATGTCCAAAGATCAGCTTTAAAGTAAGTAAGTAATTTTTATTTATATAGCACTTTTCCAGACCAGGGTCACAAAGCGCTTAAACAATCAAAACAATATTCAATAAAGTATAAACTTTAAAGGTCAAGATAAAACTGATAATACAACAGGAGTTCCAGAAAATCAAGGAAAAGCCTGAACAAATAGAAACGTCTTAAGATGTTTCTTGAAGGAGTCAGTAGATCATCAAACACAGAGATTGTTCCAAAGCTTAGGAGCAACAGTCTGGAAGGATTTCTCTCCTCTGGTCCTGAACTGTGTTCAGGAACCATCAGTAGATTCTGATCCACAGACCTCAGAGCCCGAGCTGGGGTGTAAGGCTGGATCAGATCACTGATGGAAGGAGGAGCCTGACCATGAATAGATCTGAAAGCAAGAACCAGAATTTTAAAGTTGATCCTGAAAGTAACTGGAAGCCAGTGAAGAGTTTTAATTAGCTGCATCCTCTCGTCCTCAGTCACCTCCAGGATCTTGCAAAATTAAATCGTTTCTTTAGCTGCAGAGGACGTCATGATTGCTGCCATCTAGTGGCCGGAGATTTAATGGCAACACGAACATGAATAAACGCTGGTAATATTACGTATAACCATTACTAATATATTGAATATCTAAAATTTGAACTGTCCAATATAGATACAGTATCGTGAAGAGAAATACTGTGATGTATCGCCATATAGATATTTTCTGACACCGCTAATCACATATGAATTCATGTATTCATATCTAAGGAGACTTTTTAATCTTGTAATTACAGTTTAACATGTCTTAAAATATCAGGGAGACAAGAGAACTTTTCTCTTCAGGTCGTGTTCTGTGACCAGGATGATCTGTTTTGATCTGTCAATCCTCCTGATCCCAGCGGCTTACTGGAGTCCCGACTTACCTGTCTCCTGTCTCGGGAATATAAAGCCCAAATCAACCGGTTTCACGTAAATTAAAAGCCACATCCCAAAAACTGGATAAAAGTAGCGATTAAAAAATAAAAAATCCTACCGTCTTTAAAGTACCCGTGACGCTACTGAGCCCCCCTTCCGGTGGCTACTCGCTATGCTACACACAGACGATGCTAACAGGTCACCGGTTCGTTGACAAAAACATACAAAATGGAATTAAAGTTGACAGAAAATTAACATTTACCTTTGTTAAAAAGTTTTAGCAGGCGGTGACGCTTGTCATTTCCGCGGCGTTTGTAGCAGCAGAAGGACGGCTTCAAGCTTCCGCCCACAAACACTCGATATTAGCAGGTAGCGCTGCAGGGGCGGGATCCCCCTAAACGCCGAGGAACCTGATTGGCCGAGGTCAACGTGTTTGGGAAATACAGGCAGCTGATTGGTCCAAATTGGCAGGACGGCCGCATGCACGTTGAAAGTCGGTTCCATAACAGTGATGCGCTTGAATATTTGTATATATATATAAATAACAGTAAAAAAGAAACACATTTCTTCTTTTTAAATCAAACGAGCTAAATAATTTAAAGAAAGGAATGATCTGTTCAGATGGAATCGTTCATAAAATATATTTGAAGAAAACAAATCCGATTATTAAATGATATTAATTTTGTTTTTCTTATATTAAATACTTAAACTTTTCTTTAACCATATACATGTAGCAAAGTGGTTTTAAAAATGAACAAAATGCTACTTTTCTGACAATAAAAAGACAACACGCTTATTGAAATGTAAATTTATTCATAAACAATAAGTAAAAGCATCCATATATATATATATATCCATCTCAAGAGCCATTTTTTATTTGAAACGTCATTCACCACTGATGCAGTTTAAACTGAGCCCTGGACTAGAAGACACCTAACAACCAGCATATGTTTAAAATATAGAATTCTCCATATGAAATAAGGCAGTTTCTTTTTTTTTTTAATATGCAAAACTACTTCTTTTTTTTTAGAGAACTATAAAAATGTAAATACTGTATGAAAGGGTGAGTTTTGAAATAATCAGGTTGAAAATAGCATGAATGTGATGAGAGTGTTAAACCAAACTGACCCAGTTTTCAACGAGAGCTTCTCGAAACACAGCACGTGTTGTAGTAAAATATCTGTAAACGCATCGTAGCGATCCAGCCTGCTCTCTTTAATACGTAGAAAATTAAACAGCAGCCATTAATGTCGCTGTTTTATCGAAGGTTCAAGCATCTATCGAGCGAGTGTTGAACCCATTTGTGCGTTAATATTTGCATAATATACGTTTTTCAAGAGTTTTTTTTTTTTTTTTTTTAGAGGAACACTGGCTGCTCTTGCCCTGTGAGCAGTCGGTACGTTGAGGCAGGCATGGTCTTTAGGTGGATCTGCAAAAAAACATGGTTAGAAAATTAGAAATTAATTCAAACTGTATGGAAATATTAGGAATTATATGTCGTCACTGCCCAAATGTAACATGTTTAATTCTCATGCATTTTTCTTAATCTATAACATAAATATTTGGAGGTAACCCCGACTGCGCTGAAGTGATAAATTCAAGCATTCAACCGTCAACTTCTGTCTCACCTCGCCGATTGCGTTTGTTAGAATCTGGATGATCTTCTCATGTGGCGTGGCGACCACGCTCTGCCCGTTGATTTCGATGATGCGATGTCCGACTCTGATGCCGCCTCTTTCCGCGATCCCACCTCGCATCAGACTGCAGATCTGAACGGTCCACATAAAAAACATTGTTGGAGCAGAAAGAAGTTCTGTATATGGATAAAAACTTTAGCTGCATCTGAAGAATCTTAACAAATAAATTAGTTTAGGTTAGGTAGAACTTAATTGTTTTTTTTTCCAATTAGCCACAGCAAATACAGCAATTTTTCATAGAAAATAATCAAAAAATAAAATAAGAACAATTAATAATTAATTAGAATTAATAAATAACATTGCAAATAAAATCATCCATTTATACAGGCTTAATAATATATTTTTAACCTATATTTAAATGCAACCACTGCTGGGAAAAACTGATTATTAAGCAGGGGCCTCATGTACTGAGGGGTTTTACGCACAAAAAACTTGTTCAGCCACCTTTTACGTCAAAGTCCATATGTATCAATAATGAAAAGAGCGGTAAAAAGAACATAATTCCCGCACCGTCTGTAGGTGGCGTACGCCCGGATCAGCTGCTCAGATGCATGTCAGCCTCACTAGTCACGTTGAGATGTTCACATCAGAGTTATATTAACTATCAATAATACGTCTGGACATATTTAGTAGAAGATCTACGAACTTCTTAGTACACGAGGCTTCGGGTTATCTGTCTAATTAGTCTAAAAAGAAGCTATAAGACTGAATTCCAAATCCTTATTTCTAGTCCATTATAAAAACACGTTTTAATCTTTACTCACGATGCCGTCCTCCACGCTAAAGCCGAGCTGAAATTTAGGGTCCGGCCTCCTGATTATAGCCATGGTGACTGGTGGGCAATGCACGATGCTCATCTTCACATATTTTTGGCTTTTCAAATCCTTGGACACAAGGAGAAGAAGGTGGAACTCGTTAGAATTGTGGATGTAAACACATGCCACCTGAGCAGAAAGTAGAACACAGACAGATTAATTATTTGTAAACACAGGATTATTTAAACTAGTTAATCAAGTAGAGACAAACACTGAGGTAATGTAAACAAACAAGAACCGACACACCTAAACATCTTCAAATGTTTTGACTTACACCTAAAGAAGTCCATTATAGCAAAAATATGTAATATCAGATTAATGAAATCTGTTGATTGACAGAATCATTCATGACAGAATCATGACTTCTTTATATCAACAGTTTTCTCAAATAGAAGATGACTTGCTTATTAAGAACGCGAAAAAAAACAAGAAGTTTGAGGTTAAATAAACAAAGTTATATGACTAAACAATGCATCAAAGAAACACCGCCATCTAGTGGACAAACAATAACCCATCACTACAATTATCAGAATCAGAAACTTTCGTTGCAAACACAATATAGGAATGTCTTTTGTGGTGGAATTACAGAATAAAAAATCATCATGAAAAGGTTGATTTATATTATTTTATAGTTCCACTTTTTTAATGTCCTAATAGAGAGTTACTTTCTCTCAAGGAGCCAGGAGTCATTATTTAAAATGTGTCCCAGTAAAAGGTCAAACAACACAAACGGATATTTATAATTATTATAAGATGTACATAATTCTCGCTGCTCACCCTTATGATGTTCTGGCAGGTGGTGATGGGCAGACCCACCATACTGGTCCCATTGACGGACATGATTCGATCTCCTATGCTGAGTTCTCCGCAGCGCTCCGCCGGGCCCCCGTGAAGGAGGTTCGCCACGACCACGGTGGGCAAGATGGAGCCCCAGCCGGACTCCACGATAGCCAGACCCAGGATCTCGCCGGCTGCCTTGGTGACGACCACCTGAGAGAGAGAGAGAGACGACGGTTCGGTTGGCTGATCTCAAGTCGCTTTGCGGCTTCACGCCCTTACGTCTCTGATGTTCTGAGAGTCGGAGAAGTGGGCCAGGTCTCCGTTGTAGAGCTCCTGACTCTCCAGGTAGTCGCTGTACTCGCCGGGCCTCAGATCGCTGGCCTTGATCCCGTTCACCTGCAGGAACTGCTGGTAGGCCACACCGAACGCCTGCCCGATGGCTTGAGCAATGGTCTGAGCCTGGACAGAAGAAGAGAGGGGAGCGAGTGCTCGGTGAAAAGAGGGTGGTAAATCCAGACCTCCACTTCCTCCCACCAGTCTCCTTCAGTTTCTGTGAATAAAAAACTCTGTCCACAGCTTCACTCACGTCTTCCGAGGAGAAGACGTGGCAGATCATGAGGCATTTCTTCGGAGCTCCGGAGGCAGACGAGCTTCCATCCTGGCCTTTCCTCTTCCGGCGAGCCATCAGGACCACGATGTGGCCGATGTCGGCGATGTAGGAGATCATCTGCAGAGCGTGGTCCATCATGGCCTCCTGAGGGGGACACGGAGCATGAGGAGGGTGGAGTCTTTATGGAGGCGAAGATCATCACGGTCTCACCTGAGTGTCGGCCGACAGAACTTTAATCCTCTGAGTGGAGATGAACAGGTCCACTTCTGTCATGGGCTGAGATTCTCCCTCCGGAGCCTGAAATCAAACCTCAAACTTCAGTCCTTCGTTCAACAAAAACGCTGACGTGGATTTTTTTCCCCCACCTTGATGCGGTCGACAGCTTCCTGCGCCTGAGTCATCCTCGCGTTGGTCGACGGGTTCTTGTCGGACTTGATCTGAGTGGAGCCCAGATACTTGGCTCCGAACACGACTCCGTCCAGCAGGTCTTCGGGGTCACACGGACCAGGCACTGACAAGCAAGACAAAAAAACATGTTTATAAATGTTGTTGGTTCAAAACAGAGTCTCTCATTTGGACTCACCATCTTTGTACGAAGGCTGATCATCAGGGCTCTGCGGGACGGAAAATAAAGAAGTTGTTAGCACTGGATGAAACATTCTGACACAAGTGCTTCCCTAACTTCTTATTATTAATAATTATACTTATAGAGACCTGATGTTCTTAGATAACGAAAAAAAAAGTTTTTTAAAAGAGCAGTCAAATCACAATAAAATACATTTAGAAAAACAAAGATTTAATCAGAAAAAAAGGAAATATATCAGAATATAATAGCAAAACAAATGTTTAATAAATGTTTCATACCTTCATATTTGATCAAATAAAATGTTGCTGAAAGTGCTTTACAGTTTACAAAATGATGAATTAAAGTTGTATTATTATTATCATTGTCCTGGTAATATACAATACAACTTTAATTCATCATTTTGTAAAAAAGCATAATGGTCAAAACATCAGGGACAAAGAAAACCAGGGAGAGAATTAGCATTCAAAGATGCATGTAAAATGAAACGCATTAAAATAATGATTATATTATTCTGAAAAACATATAGACAAGGATGCAAAGAATTGAGAGGAAACTAATAGAGAAAAGAAAAATGATAAAAGATGATGTGTTATGTAATATGAATTTAAAAAGTTTCACAAATATGGTATAGAAAAATAAATGGAAATTTAAAAATGGACTGTATGAAAAGGAACTTTCCGTAAAAAGAATGAAATAAATTAACACTAGATTAATGTTATATAGAGCTATATTTGCATCATTAATTGTTTTAAAAAAAAGTTGAATATTTAGAAAATATAAGGACATTGTATATTACAAAAGATTGAGGTAAGGAAACAAACAGGAAAGAAAAAATATCAAATACGTCGATAAACAGTTATTATTTATATTATTATAACGGCTGTAATCACGCCCCGCTTTGTTTATACAATGAGTCCCTTGGAGGTGGAGATTCAAGGATTGATGATGCGACTTTTAAAGAATTTATGTTGCTTTTATAGTCTTATCACAATAAACATTGTAGTCATGCTTGTTGCGGCTCACAATGAGATGGAAGGAATGTGCCCAGTTTGAGTTTCGTTTTTGAGAAATGACAGTTTGTGCATTAAGATACAGTGACCTCGCCAAGATAAGCGAGTTGTTCTGCCTGTGCAAGCTGTTGTGCCGCGCTCTCTGACTCGTACAGAAAACTTTTCTTGGCTGGCTGCGTCCAGCAACAAATGAACAAACTGTTAGTGTTCAAGTGTGTCATCCTCTGAGCTTTGGAATAAAAAGCCAGCAAGGAGAGAGGAACATTATTGGTTAGGGACGAGCCTCCACTCCTTGCTTGTGGTAAAACCTGGATTCTGACTCCGTTTGTTATTGTAACACTTGTTCTCTGTTCTCATTCCGATTGTCCGGGAGAAAAATCCCTGACAGTGGCAAACCTCAGTGTTTGACCAATCACAGCAGAGTGGGTGTGGTCATGATAAACAAGATTTCATCCCTAGGAAAACAAAGTGTTTTCAGTGGGCGGGGCTTAAGATCATTTTCTAATGTCAATATTTCAATGAAAAGAGAGTTTGGTACAAACAGACACTGATGATACAATAGAGTCACACATCTATTTAAATCAAATTTAACGTGTACCTGCTCGCCCTCATGTGCCGACTCTTCAGCAGGAGGCTCCTCACCCAGCTTCATCCACACCGGCTCTGGATATTCGTCGTCGGGCTGCGAGGTCACGGAGTCCTCCCTCTGCCTCGGCCTCTGCCGTCTGTCGTAGTGATCCCAGAACCTCTGGACGTCCTCCTGTCTGTAGGACACGGACACCACAGCGTCCACCTCCCCTCGGTGGGGCAGGCAGGCAGCTGGTGGTGGTGGCGGAGAGCTGATGTCGGTGCACTCCAGGAGCCCCAGCAGCTCGCTCTGGTGGCTCTCGGAGAAGAGCAGCCCGGTGGTCTCGCCGCTACCGTCAGTGTAGGAGGAGGAAGCCTCCAGCTCTGGCTGAGCAGAAGACCTGTGGTGGGGGTGAGGCTCTTCTGCCATCAGCTGGAGTTGACTGAGAAGAGTCTGAATGTGGCTGTGATCTTCATCGCCTCCTTCCGTGAACTCCTCACTTTTAATAGGATCAACTGCAGGACTCTCTCGCCGTTGATGCTCAAAATTCCTGCTTTCTTCCTCATCGAGCTCCTCGTCTTCATGCAGTGGTCCAGTTTCCCCTTCCTCAAGCTCCAAATCCACAAGATTTCCATCGACGCTCCCAGCGACCTCCGCCGATCCCACTGCGTCGTCGCCTGAAGGAGGGAGACCGGACTCGGGGGCATCTTCTTCCGAACACCCGTCACCGGAGGAGTCGGACCTCCAGTCTAAAGGAGGAGGCTCGATGGGGTTGTAGGAGTCCAGATCCGACCGGCCTGAACCGTTGAGCTCGCTCGCTCCTACAGCAGAAGCTTGGACGTCTGCAGGAGAAGAGGCCGACGGGTCCATCTCGGAAAGACAGCCTGAGGAAGAAAGAAAGAAGGAACATCTCTGGTGACTGTCTGGGTCAACTTATCAGGAGATTGTGAAAGAACTTAACAGTCAAAGTCCAGCAAACACACAACACACTTCAAATAAACCTTCTATTAAGACTTATTTAAAGGTTTGATGAAACTATTTTACATAAAAACATGGATCAACACTTAAAAAACGAATTGTGTTATTGTGGATTTAAATTTAGTTGCAGTAATAACCAAAAGCTAACTAGCCTTCGTAGGATCGCATCTTCTAACCTAAAAGCTGATGTTTCGCTCAGAAATAGAACCAAGAACCTCGTCCCACCTGGAGTTCTGGATGATCTGAGCTTCCTTTGTGGTGGAACCAGGACCGTTGTTGGTGCCACGACATAGAACTTGACGTGTTTGGCTTTTCGATTCCTTCCCGGGAGCTTGTCCTCGCTACAGTCATAATCCCGAGCGACGGACAGTTTTCAATATCAGTCCGTCATATTTGTATAAAGCAACGACGACAACATGATCGTCCCAAACATTTTTGTTTTCTCCTCCTGACACTTTATTTAGTCGCCTTCTGTGGTGAGGCTGCGTTCAAGTACTTCCGTAACTCTGTGCCAACGACCAATCGTTTTCCTGTTCTTACGTAAGAGGAACTATTACGAAAGTATATTTAATGACGTAAAAATAACGCTTGTTTTTATAGTTATGCAATTATATTTATTATATGGCATTTAAAGTTAATTAATAAAGTTCTATCGCATTTTAAAGCGACGTTTTCCCAGCTGCAGTGAACGCAACGGCAGGCCAGGAAGGAACGTCATATTCTCCCAGGCTCACGTAATCGAACCCAGATAAAAGATGCTACGATTGACAAAGATGCCACTTTCTTAATATAAAAAAATGATTGTGTATGTAAAAAAAAGTGCTCTCCAGTCGTTCGGTCCAAGTTGTGTTTACTCGTTGAAGAAAAACAAGCTTTAAAAAAAGTTTCTCGTTTGTGGCGTGTGACGTCATCGCGTTCCCACGCCACCTAGTTGTCTTATTGGGTAAAAAGATGAACAAAGTGATGGGATCTCCACCAAAACATGTACACTTTGAAGTTAAAGTTTCCACCTCAGTAGTGTAGAACAAATATGCCAACGGTTTGTTTTATTTCAACATAATACACCAGTGTGAATTAACTTTAAAGAACCAGGAACCACAAGGTAAAATGAGGGATTGTTTTTTAATAAACAAGTGCGACAGGTTTCAACATATTTGCACATGTTGAGTAAACTAACTGGAATATATGTTAAACAACTAGAAGCAAATAATCCTCCAAACCTGAGGGATTTTTATTTTGTGAACCAGAAATGGCATGATTTGAAGTATACATTGAATTTAAATTACTTGATCCATGAGTGCAAACTGACTAAACAACTATTTCTAACCCACAAATGTCATTAAATATCTTGACCTTGCATCTGGGTTTGTGTTATAATGTAGAGAAACCTTTTAAACAAAACAAATGCCAGATCTGGGGATTATAAGGATAAGAATTTGACAGATCCATGGCCACAAAGACACTCGAATCTAATGTGAGTTTTACTTAAGCTTAAGCTAAGATTTTAAAGTCTTAAAACCGGTCTTCGACTAGGATTAGCAACAACAACAATTAATTTTGGCAACATCATTTTTTTCATTGCAACACAAACTTCACTTACCTTTCATTAGGTGTTTCTGCCTCGTTTAAAAAATCTGGATCATAATCAAAGTACATTAAAAATCAAGAACAAATAATCAATGGTTCAAAAAGTCATTTTCTTAAATGAGGGTCTTCAAGCGCTGCTACTCTCTCCATCACCAGCGTTCCTCTGGATCAGACCAATAAGGGACGAGACGGTTCCCATGAGCCCCACCAGCCAGGGGGGGAATCGACCGGCCCACAGGAAGCCCGGAGGCATCCAGTGAACCGAGTTACTGACGTCTGCCATGCTGCTGAGGATGGAGAGAACCTCCGCCTGCATCTCTCTGCGCAATCGACCGGAACTGAAGTAAAAAATAAATAAATAATTTCAGAATCATCAATCGTGGGACATCGAAGACTCACCGCCGGCTGCCTGCGTCCTCTTGCTTGCATTTCTTCATCTTCTTTTTCAACAAGAACAGCATCCGCACTGACCTAGAAGTGCACGATAAATGAATACTAGAAATTATTATTTACCTCAGAATCACCAAACACAAGTTTAAAAGTGAGCTTGTTGGTCTACTGACCAGACAAATATATATTTGACTTTATTTATTATTGTTTTAAAAAAGACATGACAGAACGTTAAAGAATATCAATATAAAACCATATTTTTATCTGGCTGTTTTTAGCAAAAATAATAGTACATTTATCATGTTGGAATATGGAGCAACAATACAATTACTACTGGTAAAAGAGTTTCTTCAAAACACGACCACTGTTCAAAAGGCAGACAGAGGTAAAGAAGTTATTCCTCAGTCAGTTGGTCCTGGACTGCAAAATACAAAAATCTAAACAAGTTTAAATTTATTATTTTAATTTAATGTAATCTTAATACAAGAACAATTATTTTTTCTCACCCTATTGACAGTTTTTTTTATACTACCAAGAAGCAATTTAGGTCTCATTTTGTCTTTCAATATCTTGGAATAAGACTTATTTTTATACTTGTCAGTTGAATGTGACTTAAATCTATTTAACTCATATTATTTTGTGGCACAGAATTAAATGCTTCATTAGTAACGATTTTCCAAACATACTTTGTCTTTCGGTGTCAAGTTTCGAAAACCTGCTCGGGATCAAAATTGATAATGTGTGGATATTTCTGAAGAAAAACTGATAAGTGACAAGAAAGTGAACATCAGGTTAATTTATCTAGTTAGCAAGTTTTATTTAGCACTGGAAAATGTTTGTTTTTTATTTCTTCTTCTGATAAATTAAACTCAGGATTTGTACTATGCGTTATATAATTTTATTCTGGTGGAATTTATCTTATAAAATTGGTTTGAAAGAAAGGATCTTTTAGGGACCACTATCAATGTTAGGGTATCAGTAACAGCACTGGTAACTAAAATGTTCAAATTATACTCATCCCTACTAACCTACCAAGTGTAGGTTAGTAGGGATGAGTATAATTTGAACCTTTTTACTTCAAACAAAGCTTAAATACTTGCTCAAATTACATTTTTTGGAGAGTGCTCTGGATGCATTACAGCCTCCTCACAGGAGGAAAAGGACAGAAAAAATGCGTAAATTCCAACATAAAGTGATGAAAATTATACATATTAAAGCTCAACTAATGTGCTGATGTAAGTGTGTGTTGTTGTGTTGTTGGACTCTATTGTATCATCAGTGTGTGTTTGCTCAAAACTCTGTTTTCATGGAAATATTGACATAAGAAAATGATCTTAAGCCCCGCCCACTGAAAACACTTTGTTTTTCCTCTGCTGCGATTGGTCAAGCAAAGAGATCCGTCACTGCACGTTATCAAACCCGGAAGTCTCCACCACCAAGGGACTCGTCGTGTAAACAAAGCGGGGCGTGATTACAGCTGGCTGGAGGAGGAGTGAAGCCATTATTACGTCATAATGGACTCTGCTCTAGTAACCTCTCGTTTGCCCAGATTTCAGAGCAACTTTATAAAGTAATAAGTTCAAAACATGGTAATACTGCATCTTGGATGAAAGTAAAACATGAAATAACATAGACATCATAATGGAAGCAAGACACAAATCTTATGACCCAAGATAGGTATTAAAAAATATACTGTATAGGAAAGATTGCACCCAAATATTAATTGATGGGACAAATGTCTGACCTGAGGATTCCCAGAAGCAATGATGTTGCCCAGAGTATGTTACTCAGCAGCCACCAGGTATCAGACTTGGCTCTTATCAGTTTCGCATCTGCAGCCCAGGCAACGTGCTCGCAAGGGTAGTACAGCTGGTCGGCAACATTGGTCAGAACTGACATCCATCTCACGGCCCCGTCCTCCTCCTGGAATAGAACACGGCCACATTTGCACATCCGTTATTAGAAGAGCACTATTTTCAATGTATATCTCAAAATCAAATTGATTAAGACAACATGTGTACATACCCCGTGTCCGAGCCCGTAGCTGCGAGAGTAAGCCAGCATGGAGAGGTCATCGAACAGCCGCAGCACCGTCCTGCAGTGACTGAGCTGCGCGGAAAACAGCAGCAGACATTTGCCGAGCCGGTGCGAGGAAACATCCGAGTCCACTTTACGTGAGAGGACTCCTCCGACCAGCTGAGAGCCATAACAGATGGTTCGGATCTGAAACAGTTGGAAAACATGCTTCCTTGAATGATCGTCGACAGCTGGTCTATATTCTATACGAGTTAATAACCAACATTCCCACCCTGGCTCCACTCTTTTTGCCCTGTTGCCATCGGATGCATGAAGTCCAGAACAAATAGATTTAAAAAAAAGTTTCTTCCCCACAGTCATTGTCACTTTAAATTCAAACATGAACTAATGCACATACTTTTAAATGACAGTTGGAAACGTATTTATATTTATAATGCATTTTTTAATATTGTGTTTTTTACTGTATTGCTTTTCTGCACTGAAGGGGGGGGGGGGTTCTTATTTCGTTATACTGTGTATAATGACAAATAAGGCATTATATTCTATTCTATCCAGTGTAACAAATAAACATGTGTAAACAAGTGCATTAAAACGAAAAGTGTAGCTGCCAAAAGAAAAATGCATCACCTTTAGTTTACTTAGTTAGTGGTAGTGCATCGTAATCTTTGTCAAAACTATGTTAAGTTGTAGTTAAATAGCAGGAAATGTCATAAATGTAACAGAAATATGTAACTATAAATAAAACAGTAACTTTCGTGACACATGTCTCTATAGCTTCTCTTGTCGTTATATTACACACAAGTACTTTGGATTTGACGAGACAGAATGACGTATTTTATCAAGATGAATACATTTCTCCTCTTTTCTACAAACATCTAAATACTCACAACTTTATCTCTTCCTCTATACGACTCCAGCGCACGAACGAGCTCCTCGGCGGCGGCCTGCATGTCTGACACACACTCGCTCTACCAAAAATAAATATTTACCCTCAAAACATATTTTATTATCGCACTTTCTACATAATTTTGCGGTGTTTACATTTGGACTTTGTACACAAAACAGACTAAAGCAATCGATGTATCGAAGGTTCCGTGGAGGCTTTTCTTCGGCTGTAGATTCAATGTCAAAACGGGGAGCTGCTGCCCCCCTCAGGTGAAAGTTAGACACAACAGGTTCTATGTAGATCCAGTATATGAGATGCTTGAGTTTTCAGACTCAATCCAAAAATCCGACTTTAAAATTAAATTAAACGATACGAAACAAGAATCTACACAAGCAGTATATAAAAGAATTTTAATATCAACACATAACACGACAAGGCGTCGATTTTCTGTACAAATATGATCCATTTTGATTTTTTTTCTCCCATCACTTCATAACTTTATGTCCTTCAGTGTCGAGGTGATAAAAGTTCATTGTCGTACACATCTAGAAAAAGGAGACATACAAAAAAAAACAATTAGGAGAATTTTTGGTGACTTAAAAACTTTTAATTCATCCTAGATTTCTTCACTCACCGACTTGACGGTCAACATCGTCATAAACTCCTCCTTTCCTATAAATAAAGATAGTTTAAAAGATAGTTCAGTAAATTTTAATTGACAAAAATACAATGTACTCACATAGGAAGTAGAAGATTCCTGGACACGTAACCACCTGAGAAAATCAAAATTTAAAGCAATTATTATTATTTTTTTAAAATATATATATATTTTTTTTAAGTATCTGTGTTACTTCCTTGATATGTTTCTGATTGTTATGTTATTGTTATTCATCTGTTTGCTTGTTTATATTACTAACTCCAAACAGGAAATGGCTTTGAATGACTCAAAACAATATACTGCAGGGAAGTTCCTGAGGTTTAACTGTTTCTTAAACCCAGATTTGAAGTGAATTACTGAAGATGACGTTTCATCAAGACGACTCCAAACTTACACACCTCACTAGATGGCGCTATCTGAATTATAGTAGTTTGAAATCCTTATCTCGTCCATCCAGGTTCATTTAAGTGTACCTACTACGCTTAAAATGATAGCTCAATTTCAGTTCGAATTTTCTACACCCTCATCTACATTAAATATTGGGATTATTTTCAGGGTAAATTCTTTTTAGTTGTAGACAATCATTTTTGTTCATTTTAATGTAGCAACTGGTGCTCAGTTGTCTTCATCTTCGTCCAAAAAGACACTTAAAAACATCCAAATTCCTCCATACTGCTCGTCTGTAACGTCACTCTTGGATTGAAGCATCAACATGAGGAATTGTTCCGAAAAAACGTCAATAATACATGAGGATTTGTTAAGAAAACAACTGAAAAAAGTCTTTATTTTGAGCTTGTTTTGAGTGGAAGATCCCAGGCCAAAAATATGGATTCATTTTTTCAACAGTACAAAGAAAGCAGCTCACATTATTAGTCAAAACTCTTTTCAACCAAACTTTCGTCCATTTTATTTTTAGATTAGCCCTGATGAAAGTGTTATGCAACTCTGTTAGCTGTACTTACCATCTTACCATTCAGAGGACAGTAGGGGGCGCCCTCAGCTTACAAATAATGTGAGGTTTCAATAGAATAACTTTTCAAAAGCAATAAATTAAAGAGCTAAGAGTGACATCTAGTGGACTCAGGGAGATAATGACACTGTTTCATGAAGCTTCATCGACACATCACTACTGTGTAGCATGTTAGCCTTTTAGCTTCTACTACGAACAAGCCTAAAATAAAGACTTGTTCAACCTTTTTCGGAACAATCTCTCACGTCGAGGCTTCAACACAAGATGAACGTTACAGACGAGCAGTATGGAGGTATTTGGATTTTTTTAGGTGTCTTTTTTGGACGAAGATGAAGACGAAGAAAACTGAGCTCCAGTCGCTACATTAAAATGAACAAAATATTTTGCCTTTGGTTTAAAAACATCGAACAATAGTTTGTTGTTGCACAGGCTGTTTATAACACTGTTTGATAATTTCATCATTTGATTTTTTAAGATACTTTCTCAGTCATTTTTGACTGAACATAATACTTAAGAACTGAACGAGAACAACGATAGTTACAATTCTGATGAACTTCAAAGAGGAAAATAGAAACTTAAAAAAATCTCCACTGACATTTTCCCGTCATCCGGTTGTAACAGAGAACCTTCTTCTTATTGGTCTGTTGAATGACGTCCACCACTTCGCCCTGAGTCACCGCCAGTTCTTTCCCCGCCGGCTTCTTCACGGTGCCGTTCGGGTTCACCATCATGGTCTGCAGCACTTCGATGGGCCCCGTGAACTGAGTAGGAAGAGAATATATTTGCATTACTTTGATCCATCTCAATCAATCAAATTTCCTTATTTAGGTTCATATTAAATACAATTTGTTATAAGAAAATTTCACATTGTGGTTCCTTTTTTCATTTCTGTAAAACGTCATTTTTCGTAACTTACCTTGAACCTTTTTCTCAGATCCCTCTCGGTCGTGGGTTCGATGCTACAAAAAACACAATTGAGTGACTCTAGAGAAACACTACTGAGTTGAGGAAGCAAGCAAAAACACTAAAGTAGGACATGAACTGTGACTTTTCATTGTAGCGCTGAGCACAGGTGGAACACTTCCTGTCTGAGCTAAGCAGATGCAAAAAGTCACCAGATGTCAATTGGAGGTGGAGGGAGGTCTCCTGATATTGGTTCGACGTCGTCGTAGTCGTCTGAGGAGAAAAAATATTATTTTAAATGCTTAAATGTTTGACGCAGTACAGGTTAACCAAAGTTATTTTTTTTAAGACACATGGCCATGCATGTGATGTTTAGTTTCCCCTTTTTTTAAAAGCATCAAAACATAACATTTTGACTTATTTCTTCTTTCATTTTGTCTTCTTTGTAATTATTGGTTCAATATTTTCCGACAAGACTTGAACTCTCGCCATTTTTGAGTGAATAGAGAAGTACTGAGAGACTTTTTGAAGTTACCAGGAAGATTAAACAAACTAACACAAACAGACACCAGGGGGAGCCAGAAACAATCTTTTCAATCTTACCTATAAATTCTTTTCAAGTGAAACTTCTCTCATTTTCTACTCACCCTCATGTCGACTAAGGGTTGGGATTATTTTCAGAGTAATCTGTTCCTTTTTAGAGTTATAGACAAAAATGTTTGTTCATTTTAATGTAGCGACTGGAGCTTGGTTGTCTTCGTCCAAAAAAGACACTTAAAAACATCCAAATACCTTCATACTGCTCGATTGTAACGTCCATCTTGTATTGAAGCCTCGACAAGAGGAATTGTTCCGAGAAAAAAACTGAAATAAGTCTTTATTTTAACTTTTTTCGTAGCAGAAGTTTTCAGTCTCTCATTTAAAATCTTGCAAACTGATACTTGCAGTGTGTTTCAATGATGATCATCTTGTAGCAGGATCTGATTACTCTGAAAATAATCCCAACCCTTAGTCGACATGAGAGTGAGTAGAAAATGAGGGAAGTTTGTATTTCGGTGGCCTCACATTTCTTTGGTGTGTCTTCAACTATTACCGGTTTTCCACTCTATCGTTGGACACTTTGCTCTCACTTTCTATTTTGAAATACAAAAGTACTTTGGTTTTTTTCAAGCCCTTCGGTGATATTCTGCTTTCACAAGAAATGTATTCACAATTGTATTGTACTTATACAATACTTTAACCCTTGTGTTGTCTCTGAGTCAAGGTTAGCGACCTCCCTGGCTTCCATGAATACATATGCAGTGGTGGAGGTCGTTCACCCTTGACCCAGAGACAACACAAGGGATACCACAAACACATTCATTTTCGGGCCTTCGGGTCACCTTGACTTAGAGACAACACAAGGGATACCACAAACTCATTTTTTTGGGGCCTTGGGGTCACCTTGAACCAGAGACAACACAAGGGATACCACAAACACATTTGTTTTTGGGCCTTAGGGTCACCTTGACCCAGAGACAACACAAGGGATACTACAAACACATTTGCTTCCGGGCATTCTGGTCACCTTGATCCAGAGACAACACAAGGGATACTACAAACACATTTGTTTTCGGGCCTTGGGGTCACCTTGACCCAGAGACAACACAAGGGATACTACAAACACATTTGTTTTCGGGCATTCTGGTCACCTTGATTCAGAGACAACACAAGGGATACCACAAACACATTTGTTTTTGGGCCTTAGGGTCACCTTGACCCAGAGACAACACAAGGGATACTACAAACACATTTGTTTTCGGGCATTCTGGTCACCTTGATTCAGAGACAACACAAGGGATACCACAAACACATTTGTTTTTGGGCCTTAGGGTCACCTTGACCCAGAGACAACACAAGGGATACTACAAACACATTTGTTTTCGGGCCTTCAGGTCACAAAATAAATGATTATTAATGGTGTTTTAAGGGTATTTTTGTTACTCACCACTGGCATCAAAGGATCTGAAGATAAAACAGAAACATGTTTTAAATCACATTTGAGTGACAGTTGAGGTTCATTAAAAAACAAAGAGACCACACCCGTCTCTGGCAGGTGAGTGAGCCATCTGAGGAGGATCTGGAGGGGGGGGTGGCAGAGACTTCCTTCTTCCTGACATCATTTTAAACTTCAATGAATCGTAGTCAATGTCCACACAGGTGCTGGCGATGTATCCGTCTGGAAGGAAACATCTCCTTTCTCTTGTTCTTTTAGAAGTGAAGCTTCATGAAACAGTGTCATTATTTCCTGAGTCCACTAGATGTCGCTCTTCGCTCCATAATCTATTGATTTGAAAAGCTATTCTATTGAAACCTCACATCATTTTAAAGCTGAGGGCGCCCCCTGCTGTCTTCTGAGAAATATGACACTGCTTCATGAAGCTTCATCGACACATCACTACTTTTAGAGATGTTTGAGTCAAACCCACAGTTTCCACTCATGGATCGAGCCAACCAGGTTCCTCTGGGCGTGTTCGTGACCCTCAGGATCTCCAGAGTCTCTCCTTGTTGAACGCACAGGGACAGTTGACCGTTGTCGAACCAGTCGTGACGAGCTGTGGTCGTGTAAAGAACCTCCAGCTCCTCGTCCAGCTGCACAGGACGTGGAGTTAGATGTTTGCTTTAGGACTTGATCATTTTGTACATATGTTCTTTACATCATCCCTTGAACTTTGTTCTTTTATTTGCACTTTGTTCTTGTTCTTGTTTTTATGAAACTATCGTCTGCTGTGAGCTGGAAACCCATCCATCCATCCGTCCGTCCGTCTGTCCGTCCGTCCGTCCGTCCATTCATCCATCCATCCATCCATCCATCCATCCATCCATCCATCCATCCATCCATCCATCCATCCATCCATCCATCCATCCATCCATCTATCATCCATCCATTCATCATCCGTCTATCCATCCATCCACCAATCCATCCATCCATCCATCCATCCATCCATCCATCCATCCATCCATCCATCCATCCATCCATCCATCCATCCATCCATCCATCCATCCATCCATCCATCCATCATCCATCTATCATCCATCCATTCATCATCCGTCTATCCATCCATCCGTCATCCATCCATCCATCCATCCGTCATCCATCCATCCATCCATCCATCCATCCATCCATCCATCCATCCATCCATCCATCCATCCATCCATCCATCATCCATCTATCATCCATCCATTCATCATCCGTCTATCCATCCATCCGTCATCCATCCATCCATCCATCCATCCATCCATCCATCCATCCATCCATCCATCCATCCATCCGCCATCCATCCATCCATCCATCCATCCATCCATCCATCCATCCATCCATCCATCCATCCATCCATCCATCCATCCATCCATCCATCCATCCATCCATCCATCCATCCATCCATCCATCCGTCATCCATCTATCCATCCATCCATCCATCCATCCATCCATCCATCCATCCATCCATCCATCCATCCATCCATCCATCCATCCATCCATCCATCCATCTATCATCCGTCCGTCCATCCATCCATCCATCCATCCATCCATCTATCATCCATCCATTCATTATCCGTCTATCCATCCATCCATCCATCCATCCATCCATCCATCTATCATCCATCCATTCATTATCCGTCTATCCATCCACCCATCCATCCACCCACCCATCCACCCACCCATCCATCCATCCATCCATCCATCCATCCGTCCATCCATCCATCCATCCATCCATTTCTGAAGACGGTTGGCCCTTGTGATTTAAACTCTTGTTAATTATGTTTAACTTAAGCTATAGTATTTCCCAGCTACCAAGGGGTGAGAGAACATTGATCAAACATCATGAAACCGTCACTGGAAAACATCAAAGCTTTTTTTTATTTCTTACCTGAAACATTTTTCGAATCTCGGCCTCTTTTCTTTGATGGTCTATCAACTCCATTTCCTCCTCAATTCTGAAAGGTTTAAAAATGATTCAACTGTGACACAACAATAATAACTTAAGAAATATATTTAAGTTAATAAGTAAGTTAATGATCCTTATCTTAATTATATATTACTGTATTACTGTATATATTACAAGTTACAATGATTGTTGTCATGACTCTGAGCGAGGGAGGAGAAAACTTACTCATCAAACTCATAAATCTGGCTTTCATCCTGTGAATCACATATTTGAAGATCCATTACAAAAACATACTGACCATAAATCAAGATTAATGGTAATAAATCAGATTGTTCCAACTTTAAGCACAATTTTCCTCGTAAAAGACTTACATTGTCAATAAACGGGCTGTTGTTGTCACTCTGGGATTCTGGTAAAAGAGTGAAACCAACAATTATTATACATATTTCGTGTGATCATGATCATGTGACGCAGTCATCTCAACATTTTTTAAAGCCACAATTTGTTTTACCAATTCTTCTGACACTCATATTTCCGTTTAATACTCCCGGGTTCCTCCCATCGTCCCTGTTAGAGAGAACAACTTGTGTCATAAAGATATATAGACATTTTTCTGGCGATAATCATTTAAACATCTTTAGAAAAACACTATTCAATTTCTGTGGATATAAAAAAAATGCTAATAAAACTTAGCATACCATTTGTGTTGCGCTTGTTTTGAAACTTAATATTTTGAAATCAGTGACACATTAAAACTACACATTTATATTTATTATGGTGATTTCATGGTATTAGTGTTGCCTTCATAGATAAGCGCAGCAACATTAGCGGCTAACATAGCCTAGCCTAGCTAAGCCACACCCAAGAACATGGATCACGTGACTATTTTTGCACTTTAGGTTTAAAAAGTGTCGGTTTTTTTTCCCCAATACACATAAGAGAACTTTTGCAAAACTTCCCAGGTTGTCTTTAGGACTCATTGTTTAGTTTTAGTTGAGTTTTAACTCACAGGGAGACGGTCTGTCTTCTGGGTTTGATGTTTCGTGGCGGCGCCGGCGGACTCGTCAGTCCACTTGCTGTTTCTATTTGTTCTGTTGGGAAAAAACAATTCAAAAAGTTAAATTAAATACAAATGTTTTTTTTGAGAAAGTCAGTAAAAAGATTATTGTTGTTGTTTTATATAATAACTATAGGAAAAGACAATTCAATTTCTGTGGATATTAAAAAAAACGGCTAATGTAGCTTAGCATAGCATCTGTGTTGCAATATTTAATAAGTAATTAATTTATATATATCTAGCGCTTTTCCAGACGAGAATCACAAAGCGCTTAAACAATCAAAACAATACTCAATAAAATATATTCTTAAAAATATAACTTGTTTAAAACTATATATTTTGAAAACAGTGACACATTAAAACTACACATTTATTTTCATTTTGGTGATTTCATCTTAGTCATTATTATTATATAATAACAGCAACAATATCAACCCTTGATTTCAGTATCCTGATAAAACTTCTTATAGATTATCAAACACATTTTTAAAGAATCCCGTCCTTGAGCTGTCGTACAAATAAAACAATAGTCAAAATAAGAAATTTCAAAATACAGTTCTTAACAAAAAAAATATCACCATTCTATTGCATGCACGGCATCATTTAAACCTCTATAACAAATCCTTAAAATAATAGTACAATAACATTTAGCTTATATTGTGCATTTCGTAACCGATTTATTAATTTAATTCTGGTGAAAACTTTCACTTCAGAGGTCAGTAGGTTGTAGGTCACTAAGGGTCAACAACTCACCTGATTTAACTTTATTTATATATTTCAACTTTAATTGTATTTTTTATAAGGTAAGGTAAAACTTTATTGATCCCTCAGGCGGTCTCCTTCAGGAAATTGATTTGTACCTGATTATTACGTACATATACCTAAAACTAAGTGTACTTTGACGGCCCCTGTACGTGGCTTAATTTCATGTATGCTTTCCTCTATGCTGATGATGATGCGATGTCAGCATAATTCAGTATTTTATTGTAAAAAATATATTTTCTTTATCTATATCCTGACTGACTAAACATTGCCACCTTGTTATGTGACACAAATAACATGTTATTTCCTTCAGAACACGTTGGACATTCTTGGGTGACGGATCGTATTCACTCACCGTTGCTGGTTCTACGTCCAGGATCTCTTGGCAAAATCCTCCGAAAAGGCTCCAGGTTGACGTTGGGAGGACGCTTCGGTTTAGGGGGTGCAGGTCTGTATGGGGGGAGAGGCTTCCGTAGCGGAGCCACGTCTCCTGAGCTCCTCTGCCTAGGCTTGTCCTGGAGTGGCGGGGTCCTGGAGAACCTTGCTTGGTCCAAAGTCTGAGCGTTGTACTGGCCTCCCTGATGACCCCTCGACCTCTTGTCGCTGGTGTTGGAGTGCAGTATCTGGGAGGAGGCTCTGCCCCGAGGATTGAGGGGTGTCTGAGGCGGACGAGGAGCGAACTTTGCTGCGGTGTTGTGTCTTTGGGGTCTCTGCTGGGAAGGGATGGGAGGGTCCGCCACGTGCTGCGGTCTGGGGGATCTTTGCGAAGCTCTCTCTCCGCCGCCGGGGTACAGGGTGGAGTTGAACATGGCCGCCAGAGCCTTGACGTCCACGCTCTCCTTCTCCTGACAAAGACAGCGACAAGAGTTGGAGCTGCGTTCTGGGACAGGAAGTTGGTTCGCAGCAGAGCGAGGCAGCCGTCAAACCACCGACTCTTCTTCAGATGCAGCGAGCAGGAAGACGGTTTCCTGCTCTGGAGTCACAAGCATTGAATCTCAAGCAGCTGCAATTAGAAACTATGCAAGTTTCCTGTGAGTTTTGAAGCGATGAAAGCAACACGTGGTTACTGCTGCAAGATTATCGTGGGTTTGATTCCATTTTACCTGCATCTCCACCGGGCCAGTTGATCAAAAATGTAATCTGGATCAAAATTAAAATCAAATCCCATTTTTTGCCTTCTACGATCAGGTTCTACGTTTTATTTTTATACACGTTTTTTTTAAAACCATCATTGGATTGGATTACCCTGATTCAGGTTCACAGTTACCAGTCCGGATTATAGGGGTAAAAAAGTGGGGTCCCTTTGAGTTTTTATTTTTTCAATGAAAATATTTAGGACTTTTTTATGACCACTCATTTGAGTACATTAAAAATGGCCATATTTTGAAAAACTCTTAAAGATTCAAGTATTCTCAATTAAAGAAGAAAGGGAAACTATTATTGACAGTATCAGGACAAAAATATTGAATATATAGTTTTTACTAGTTTTGTGTCGATGAAGCTTCATGAAACAGTGTCATTATTTCCTTAGTCCACTAGATGCCACTCTTTGCTCTATAATCTATTGATTTGAAAAGCTATTCTATTGAAACCTAACATCATTATTAAGCTGAGGGCGCCCCCTACTGTCCTCTGAAAAATATGACACTGTTTCATGAAGCTTCATCAACACATCACTAGTTTTTACTTTTAATTCAACTCTGGGGGACAATTTCATGGGGAAAAGATAGTTATTCTTTAACAAATGAAGTCCAAAATCTGAATAAAGTTATATACGAAAAAATCCCATAAACCATATTTAAGATTTTACTACATTTACTACCTGAAGTCCCCCTTGTATTCCCCTTTTAGGATCAGTATAATACAGTTTTTTTTAGATACAAGTTATCCAGATCCTACTAACAAACACGTTTTAACTGGATTTAACCCAATTCCAGAGTCTTTATTACCTTTTGAACAAGCCATTTTCAAGACTTTACCCAATCCAATTACCAAAATTTAGTGACTTGCTAATGAAGCTTCGTGAAGCAGTGTAATTTTTTCAGAGAACAGTAGGGGGCGCCCTCATCTTAAAAATGAAGTGAGGTTTCAATAGGATAACTTTTCAAAGCAAAAGCTTATAGAGCAAAGAGTGACATCTAGTGGACTCAGGAAATAATGACACTGTTTCATGAAGCTCCATCAACGCGTCACTACCAAAATCCTATCAGATTACCTTTGAACAACTTGTGTTTATGTGGGTTTCCCATAAGACACTGGTTTCCCCCCACAATGCAATTGACCCACAATTAAGGAATAGGCAACAGATAATGAATAAAGATTATAGACCAAGTAAATTCAACTTCAAAATTTTATTCATAGGTTTTCCGTGAACTCAGAAAGTAAAGGTGGCAACAACCGTATATTTAGAATCTGGTTCGACAAAAAGACTGTATGGAAAGTTACTTGCAGGAACGTTTGAGATGAACTACGATAAACAAATGAAGGTGAATTTCAAAAGGAATGAGGGAATATTAGTGGACTCTAGATATGAACACATCACTGGACTCTTGCCTGGACACGACACTTGTTAATTGATTGATTGTGTAACGTATACAGACAACCTTTCGCACAGATACTTGTGTAGTCATCGATCAACTTCTTATTTTGTGGACACCTGAGAACTTCCATCATTTTGTTCTCACATCTTCTGCCGCCGTCAGCGAGTCATTTCACCAGTTTGATTGAAAACATTTGTTGATCGTTGACATTAGTTTCCAGCAAGCACTGACTATTTTAGAACAGTTTTTTTTTTAAACGATTTGCAATGTCAGGAAGCTCGAAAAGGAAAACCACACGGTAAAAGCTTTGCCTCGCATCCAGCCCCCGTTGTCATAGCAACCACCAGACGACGCCGAACCGCATGTCGATTTTTTAGTCAAGGTCAGGTTTGTGAGTGGGTTGCACTGAAATGACTAAACTCAGCAACGCAATGTTGCAAGTTAATTGTTACAGAAACATGAAAAAAGTTGACTGATTGATTGTAAAGTACTTCAATATTGCAGTAATATTGCATCATTGCAAACAACACTGATGAATTCTGTGAGTTGGGAAACCAATCACTATTTAAAAAGCATCTTTTAAAAACTTAAAGCCTGCAATTACAACATTGATAATTAAAAAGAAATATATTAATTTAGATTTAATTACCGAAAAACATGTTGCACTGGAATTAAAAAGTATTTTTTAACGCGTCAGAAATGATCGATTAGAAAATGGCGGAAGAAAGTAAAGGAATAAGGAATGTTATTTTCACAATTCTATTAAACATGTTTAATTTTTTTTAATTATTTTTTAGATCTAGATGTTAAACAATTATTAAGAAGAAAAGTAGCTGAAAACATACATTTTAAATGTGTTCTGTAAGAGTAAAAGTGAAGCAAAGATCTGTTGTTGATTTTAAATGTGTATTTCCTACCATGTTTACTTGATTCTCTATGGCAGGATGAGAGCGAAGGGCTTCATGTCCAGCCGAGGTCGAGTATCCTCGTACAAGTGGTGACATGTGTTAACCTACAGCAAACCAGGAAGTGACTGAGGTGGTCTCGAGAAGGAGGTCGAACAACAAACGCTGGTTTTCAAACTTGACTTCCTGGCGTGAAGAATTCACTTTTCTTTGTATATAACAGAAACTCTTGTATAGAGTGCGAGGATATAGATGTTGAAAAACCAACTGTATTCACTGAGATTCTCACAAAAGCAGGTTCTGGTTCACGGTGGCCTGTGTGGACGCTGCACCAGTAGGGGGCGCAGCTGGATAACTGGCCGCACCTCCAGACTGAGGCTGACTCTGTGGAGCGACGACACTTGGTGGTGCCCATCCTGCCACGGCCCCGGGCACGGCGGGCCAGGGAGCCCCGGGGCCACCTGCCCACTGCTGACCCCAGGGCATGTTGGCGGGGGGGTACGGGGAAGCCCCTCTGACGGCATGTGGGGTGAACATGGAGAGGATCTGGTTGTTGGAGAGCATTGGTTGAGGTGGAAGCTCTGGGAGAGGATGAGAAAAATCACAGTTTTAAACTAATAAAGATTAGGAAGAAAGTTAGTATGTAGACATCTCCGTGTCCGCAGACCCCCCCTATGACCCTTGAACTCTGTCAGAGGGTGTAACAAAACCTCACCCGGCTCGGGACAAACTGGAGGATTCTCCACTGGGTTGGTGGTCTCACTGGGAGTCATCGGATCGGGGAGCGGGACGGAAAAGACTTGCATTAACTCCGTTCTGAGAGTGGACTGTGGAGAGGAAGATAACAAATGTGTTTTTGGTATCCCTTGTGTTGTTTCTGGGTCAAGGTGGTGGACCTCCGAGGCTTCCATAAATACATATGCATTGGTGGAGGTCGTTCACTTTGACCCAGAGACAACACAATGTCTACCAAAAAATACATTCGGGTCACCCTGACCCTGAGCTCACACAAGGGTTAATATTTTAAACAATTTTGAGTTTTAGTGCCTTATTTTCCTTCTATCTTTTTGTCAAAATACATTAAAAAAAACATGTATTTTTTATATAAAATGTATATTTTTTGTTCATATTTTGCAAAAGTGTTTATTAATTAAATAACAATACAAAACACAAATATTTTTAAGATAATGTCATTTAATCGATCATTTTTAAGAAGTTTTTTTGGGGTTTTTTTGTGCTGGTTTGATAAGAAAAACATTGACGGTAAAGAAGATGGATCCTTGTGAAAATTAGTTGCCAATCGAATATATATATATATCAAAATATAATGCCTATAGAACAGCTTCTGACAGCTAACCTACAATTTAATGTTACCTTTTTGTAATATTTATTAACCCTTGTGTTGTCTCTGGGTCAAGGTCATCGACCTCCCTGTCTTCCATAAATACCTGTAATAATAATAATAATAATACAACCTAGACCCTGTGCTAACAAAAGCGTAAATAATTCAACTCCCTCTTCCTTTTTGTCAAATTACGTTAAAAAAAAAAAGTATTATCATATAAAATGTAATTTTTTTGTCCATATTTCACAAAAGTGTTTATGAATATAAACAACAATACAATAATAATTTTAAGATAATTTAATTTAAAATAACAATAGTTTAATTGATCATTTTTAAGATTTTTTTTTTTCTTTCTGCCGGTTTGATAAGAACATTATTGACGATATAGAACATGGATCCTTGTGAAAGTGAGTTTTCTAAGCCTGAACTCACGTGTTCTGGTTGGTTCGGTGTGGAGTCCGGACTCAGCACGTGCTCTGGATCAGACGTCTATGAATCACAGGATGAAAACACAACACAATAATACAGTGATGGAGTTTGTATTCACCTCCAGGGGCAGCAGAGCGAGCGTCTGTTGGAATTAAAAAAGAAAAACAAATCAATGACGTCATCCTAACTAGTCTTGTTAGTAGTGATGTGTCGACGAAGCTTAATGAAACAGTGTCATTATTTCCTGAGCCCACTAGATGTCACTCTTTGCTCTATAATATATTGCTTTGAAAAGCTATTCTATTGAAACCTCACATCATTTTTAAGGTGAGAGCGCCCCCTACTGTCCTCTGAAATATATGACACTGTTTCATGAAGCTTCATCGACACATCACTATAAAATAACGCGTAAAATTGGACAAAATGGCCCGAATTAAAACAAATCCTGAAAACATTAAACAACAAAATAAGCTAAAAAAGACAGTCAGACAAAAACTGCTGAAAGACCCCCCAACCTCCAGCCCAATTAGTTTAGGATCCCTGATTAAAGCAGTTTAATTGAGTATTAAGTAGTGATGTGTTGATGAAGCTTCATGAAACAGTGTCATTATTTCTTGAGTCCACTAGATGTCACCCTTTTCTCTATAATCTATTGCTTTGAAAAGTTATTCTATTGAAACCTCACATCATTTTTAAGCTGAGAGCGCCCCCTACTGACCTCTGAACAATACAACACCGCTTCATGAAGCTTCATCGACACCATCACTACTACTTACCTGGGCGTCCGTCCTATCCTGGCCTCCCTCCCGCGTCACCCTGACCTGCTTCATGACCTCCAGGACAGGATCAGCCTGGTCCAACATTTCATAGAATCATAGTTATTCATATGTTTGATCCGCTCTTCCTCGGGGGGGG
This sequence comes from Callionymus lyra, assembly GCF_982586985.1. Lineage (NCBI taxonomy): Eukaryota > Metazoa > Chordata > Actinopteri > Syngnathiformes > Callionymidae > Callionymus > Callionymus lyra. The sequence continues at coordinate 9,879,810 of NC_141819.1, forward strand.
GGGGGGGGTGTTACCGGGGTGCCCATCTTGATGTAGAACAGGCAGTAGGACTGCTCCCTCTGCTGGAAGACGTAGGCCAGAGCTCGGGGGTCGCTCTGGTCTTTGGTCAGGGAGCTGATTCTGCTCCACTCGTGCTCATGCTGCAGAACCTGGAACGAGACGGAACCACAAGAATATCATCATAGAGACTGAAAAAAAAGGGTCTATTCAAAGTGTCCTCTATCGAAGAACCGAAGTTCCACAGCGTAAATATATATTTGGCTTTGGTTTATTTTTCTCTCATATCAGGGGAAACTAGGAATTTGGTAAATGCGTCATTAGAAATAAAAATGCATTTTCCTTACAAATGAACAAAGCTTAAGTTAAGGGGGGCGCTAGAACTCAAAGTGATAGTTCCCCTAAAATTCACTCATTTTCTACTCACCCTCATGTCGACTAAGGGTTGGGATTATTTTCAGAGTAATCTGTTGCTTTTTAGAGTTTTAGACAAAAGTGTTTGTTCATTTTAATGTAGCGACTGGAGCACAGTTGTCTTCGTCCAAAAAGACACTTAAAAACATCCAAACACCTCCATACTGCTCGTCTGTAACGTCCCTCTTGAGTCGAAGACTAAATTATTTCAGAATAAAATTACACAACTCTTTATTTTAAGATTGTTTGTAGCAGAAGCTAAAAGGCTAACATGCTACGCAGACAGGAAATACGCTCAGTGAATATTGGGAGCGCTTCCTGTCTACTGTCTCTGGTCTTTTTTGACGAAGACAACTGAGCTCCAGTCGCTACATTAAAATGAACAAACATTTTTGTCTATAACTCTAAAAAGCAACAGATTACTTTGAAAATAATCCCAACCCTTAGTCGACATGAGGGTGAGTAGAAAATGAGTGACATTTTGGGTGAATAAATAAAACTTTACATTTCCTGAGGGACACACTTAAGCCTCTTTACCAGTATTTATTTATAAAGATAGAAACGAGAAAAGATTAAAATAGCCAAAGCTAAGTGTCTCCTCACGTCATACTTCTTGTCGACCACACACAGATTTAACGACAAAAGCCTTTGACATTTTATTTTCTGTCGTCAAATCTTCTGTTTCCATGTGAACCTCGCATCGATTTGAGAGGGAAATGTTTTACTATCCAAACTGGAGCTTCTCATCTTGACCTTAACAAAACAGTCTTTACCAAAAAGTGTTGAAAATTGCCTCTACTAAAGCTTCATCGGCTGTAACTCACCCCGCTCCTCCAGTCGTAAAGCCTCAGTCCAGTCGGTAAAACCTTCAACCAAATCCTCTGCTTGTGTTTGCCCTGTTTCCTCGTGGCCTCTTCGATTCCCTGAACACACACGACAAACATTTTGACATTCATTCCTAAAAGTTGTGAGATGCTCGTGCTGTATTCTTTACTATTTATTTTTCTTTGATCTATGGTTTTTATAATTGCACTTTGTCATCCCTTGCACTTTGTTCTTTTATCTGAACTTTGTTCTTGTTCTTGTTTTTATGAAACTACATCCTTTCCCGTAGGAGATCTCCAGAGGGATTAATAATGTCCATATAATCTGATCTGATCTGATCCGATCTGACCCAACCCAACCCAACCCAACCCAATCTATGTGTTGATGAAGCTTCATGAAACAGTGTCATTATTTCTTGAGGAGAAATCTTTTCAGGCTGTTGCTCCTAAGCTTTGGAACAATCTTCCTCTCTCTTTGCGCTTGATGGATCTACTGACTCCTTTAAGAAACATCTTAATACGTTTCTATTTGTTCAGGCTTTTCCTTGATTTTCTGGAACTCCTGTGTTGTTCTCAGTATTATCTTGATCTTTAAAGTATATACTTTTTTGAGTATTGTTTTGTTTGTTTAAGCGCTTTGTGACCCTGGTCTGGAAAAGCGCTATATAAATAAATATTACTTACTTACTTACTCACTAGATGTCACTCTTTGCTCTTTAATCTATTGCTTTGAAAAGATATTCCATTGAAACCTCACATCATTTTTAAGATGAGGGCGCCCCCTACTGTCCTCTGAACAATATGACACTGTTTCATGAAGCTTCATCGACACATCACTATAAAATAACAGGTAAAATTAGACAAAATGGCCACGAAATAAAACAAATCCTGAAAACATTAAACAACAAAATAAGTTATAAGACAGTCAGACAAAAACTGCTGAAAGACCCCCCAACCTCCAGCCCAGTCTCAACAAGAGACCAGTTCAGTTCAAGACCCCTGATTTAAGCAGTTTAACCATGTGTCGATGAAGCTTCATGAAACAGTGTCATTATTTCCTGAGTCCACTAGATGTCACTCTTTGCTCTATAATCTATTGCTTTAAAAAAAGCTATTCTATTGAAACCTCAAATCATTTTTAAGATGAGGGCGCCCCCTACTGTCCTCTGAAAAATATGACACTGCTTCATGAAGCTTCATCGACACATCACTAGTAATACCTTTTGTTGTTTCTCCTCATATTTCCGACACTAAAGCCACCTTTGATTTATCCGTCCAGGCTGATTTTTAAAATTCAATTTTTTTTAATATCGCTTATAATATTCGATCCAATTATGCATATTTTCATTGGCCGTGGACCAGAACTTCTAACTCCTCAGAGGCTCCTGGGATCCGGGGGTCTGGAGGAGTTGCATGATATCAGACTCGAGGTTTCCTCGTCCTCCTCGTCCTCCTCTTCCTCTGCAGCAACTTTCCCACAAACACTTGTCCAGATGGATCTTCAACATCCCATCACTACCAAGAAATGTGCTCTGAGAGTTTTCAGAGAAGAACGACATGTCGAACGAGACTAAACATTTACAGACGAATGACTTCCTTTGAAATCACTTCATCTCCATTATTTGAACGAATCTGTTGAATTCAATCGTGACATTTGCATGAAAACTAACACATGTTCACAACATGATGTTTTTTTTCTGTAACTTTAAACTAATAGAGAAACTTAAGTCTTGATTTAAGTGTGTCTTAAACAGATGTTGGACTCTATTGGATCGTCAGGGTCAAGCTGACCCCAAGGCATGAAAACACATCTATTTGTGGCATCCCTTGTGTTGCTTCTGGGTCAAGGTGACCCGAAGGCATGAAAACTCATCTATTTGTGGCATCCCTTGGGTTGCTTCTGGGTCAAGGTGACCCGAAGACATGAAAACAAATGAGTTTGTGGTATTCCTTGTGTCGCTTCTGGTTCAAGGTGACCCGAAGGCATGAAAACAAATGAGTTTGTGGTATTCCTTGTGTCGCTTCTGGGTCAAGGTGACCCGAAGGCATGAAAAAAAATGCATTTGTGGTATCACTTGTGCTGTCTCTGGGTCAAGGTGATCCGAAGGCCTGAAAACAAATGCGTTTGTGGTATCCCTTGTCTTGCTTCTGGGTCGAGGTGAATCGAAAGCAAATGTGTTTGTGGTATCTCTTGTATTGCTTCTGGTTCAAGGTGACCCGAAGGCATGAAAACAAACTTGTTTGTGATATCCCTTGTGTTGCTTCTTCATTTGTTTTGGGTTCACCTTGACCCAGAGGGTAAAGAAGGAAGTATTTTGCATGGGGCGACTTTTATATTGTTTTCTCTGCTCGCTCTGCACCTTCAGCTTCATCATGGAGTCCCAACACATCTTCTCTCCTGCAGCACAGGGCACCGGGTCCACGCCGATCACCTTGGCCTTGAAGCGGAATCCATCGGTGCCAAGATCCAGCGCCGTCCAAGAACTTCCTGTGAGAAACAACAAAAAAGGAGAAGAAGTGACCAGCACGAAAGAAGAGGGAGATGATCCACACTGGAGGTCCTGGAGCAATAGAAGAATAGAAGTCTGATGACAAAACTGCTTACACAGCGAGATTCTGCTGTAAGAGCATGTTTGTGTCCGGATGGACGATCTGTTCTGGTACGAGTGTGTTTATATTTTCTGAAGCACCGTCGTTTCGAGAGCGACTGAGACTCAGCTAGACTGGGTAAATGTTTCATGTCATTTCCTGGAATAAAAAAACGTCATATAGATGATTGTGGAGCAACAAATACTAACAAAGGTCAGTTTCAAGCGTACGCACGTAAAGTACTATATTGCTACATTATATGAGGTTTGTTTGAGCGTTTATGGAACTTAATACTTCACAGACAAAGAGTCAAGTAACTTGTTTCACACACATTTGCTGCTAGTATATTTTAGGATGTTTATGTTAAATAATCTGTACTCAAGGATTTTATTTAACTTCGTTTTTACTATTTTTAATAAACAATTGGTCCAGCTTTAATTTTATTCTATTATACAATTAATACAATTTTCTTTTCTTTAACTACACCTTTAAATCACTCACTCTTCACATATCACTTATTTTCCTGATTAACGATTTATTTGTACTATGTTAATATCCATCTTTTTGTTTGTTTCATGCAATTAGAAAAAAACATTTTGTGTACACTTTATTGTGCGTAAAAATAGTGATGTGTCGATGAAGCTTCATGAAACATGTTTTTCAGAGGACAGTAGTAGTAGTAGTAGTTAAAAATGATGTCAGGTTTCAATAGAATATATTTTCAAAGCAATAGATTATAGAGCAAAGAGTGACATCTAGTGGACTCAGGAAACTGTTTCACCAAAAAACTCATCAGAATACATTTAGTTGCAACTATAGGTTATCGAAATGTTAGTAATTTTGTGTTACTGTGTAGTATTCGACACAAACATAAAGCAAGTTATTAAGAAACCAAATTCACACAGTACTAATGATGTGTTGATGAAGCTTCATGAAACAGTGTCATTATTCCCAGAATCCACTAGATGTCACTCTTTACTCTATAATCTATTGCTTTGAAAAGTTATTCTTTTGAAACATCACATCATTTTTAAGCGGAGGGCGCCCCCTACTGTCCTGTGAAAAATATGACACTGTTTCATGAAGCTTCATCGACACATCACTAGTACTGTGTGAATTTGATTTCTTAATATCTTGCTTTATGTTTGTGTTTAATGAAACTTTTTTCTCCTCTTATTATTTCAGTTTCTTCAATCATATCGACAGATTTGGATGATGATGTCTGATGATGATATAGTGATTTGTGGAGGGAGTGAAAGAGAAAAAACAAAGATATATATATTTTAAGTTTCCAAGCGATAACAACAACGTTATAACCTTTCAAAACTTGATATTTCCCATCAACAGACGATATTTTATACGACAATATTTGAGCATGTTTCAAATATTTTCAATGATAATATGACCGTCGTTTTAACCGCACCAATGTTACAGCGAACATCATTAAAATTTTCTCCACCCACGCATTCTTCCCTCCCTTTTATTCTGAATTTTATCTTCAACTTTTACGAGGGTCACAGTGGGATATAAAAGCACCAGGACGAGCCCATCTCAGGCTGAAGACTGTGTAAAATGATCGTTACACAAGTTTTACCATTGAAATCTTCTGGAGAAAGTCCAGTTCTGAGCTTTTATATAACTCTGCTCGTGACACCGACAGTAAATGGACGGAGCAGCTGCTCAAAGACAAGAGAGAAACAAACGTTGGTTTTCCCATCGACTCCAGAAACAGACATCAATGTTTACTTAGTATAAATACGCAAAGAGAGGATTTCTTCTCAGTCGTGTTAAGAGTATGGCAGAGGAATTCTGTCGATGGTACTTCAGGAATAAGAGGTACAACTTTCTTTGCCAGTAATTCAGTCCTTTTTTGTTATGGTTCAGTTCAGTGACGCAAAGAATGAGAGAGAACAAGTTCAAAATAGTTTGTGGTTGGATTCTCCTTGAGAAATATGCTGGAGAGAATTGAGCATATATCTGCACGAAGTGCGATCTCAGGCCCTTTCACTAGTGATGTGTCGATGAAGCTTCATGAAACAGTGTCATATTTTTCAGAGGACAGCAGGGGGCGCCCTCAGCTTGAAAATAATGTAAGGTTTCAATAGCAATTTTCAAAAGCAATAGATTACAAAGCAAAGAGTGACATCTAGTGGACTCAGGAGATAATGACACTGTCGTCTTCATCGACACATCACTACTGTTCACTGTATTTGTGGCCCTCATGAAGTCGGAAAACCATAACACTGATCGTGTATTTCTGACAAACTAGCTTTATTTTCTCCACAAACTTTCGTAGGTTTATCTATCGTTCCACATTCATGTTTAAAGTTTTGATTCAACAATTTGTCTTTTTTGTATAGTTTCTCCTTCCAATTATTTTTTATAAGAATATAAATCATCTGCTCATAATCCATCAGTACTTAATTTACAATAATATTCCCAAAATAAAAAAATAATATAATTTCATGTAGTGATGTGTCGATGAAGCTTCATGAAACAGTGTCATTATCTCCTGAGTCCACTAGTTGTCACTCTTTGCTTTATAATCTATTGTTTTAAAAAGTTATTCTATTGAAACCTCACATCATTTTTAAGATGAGGGCACCCCCTACTGTCCTCTGAACAATATGACACTGCTTCATGAAGCTTCATCGACACATCACTACTTTCACATGATAATTTTACATACTTCATACAGATTTAATCTTTATAACTCATTCTGGATCCATCAATGGGCTTTTACTCTCCTCTATTTGCATTTTATTTAATACTATCTTCCTTCAATGGAACGCGTGTTCTTTTATCTTGTTTTACTACTGTGCAGTTTTAATGTATTGTGTCACTTTTAACTGAAGTCGTTTGCTTTTATGTAAAGCACGTTGTAACTACGGTTTAAAAAAAAGTACTATATGAATACAATTATTATTATTATTTTCTGTTGTTGTGTTTACAACTCTGGCAATTAAATTTCTGATTTTGATTCATATGTTCCGTGTTTTCTCTTACAATAGTGTAAGGAATTACAAGGTGAAAGTTAAGCAGCACTATTATATTAAAAGATAAGTTACTGTAACTTTACAATATCATAAAAATCATGTTTGATCAGTTAAGAAACTCACCAACTGTATTTCTAGGATCGACCGCCAGCACGTTACGAACGACCTCCTGTCTTGTGGCGAGGCTGCTTGCTTCAGCCGACTGCGTCTCCATGGTAATGAGAAACTGGTAAAAAAAAAAAGATTTAAATCTTTAAAAATGTCGAGAAATGAAAAAAAGAGTCGACTCGGGCTCACCTGCTGGGATCTGTCCCTGCTGCGACCCGGCGGCTCGGCCTGACTCAGGGCTGAAGCATCTCCGAGTCAAAGGTCCGACGGCAAACCCTGGTGATTTATTAACATCCGAGGTCGCGATACATGGGAACTCTGGGAAGCTGACGAGGCTGGAATTAGAATCTGCATCTCCGGGGAAGACGTGCCCAGGCGTCAGATTCCCTAAAGTTTGATACATTCTAATTTTCTTAGTGACGCACTACGGCTGTTCAATAAAACTACTTTGTCTCTTATTTTATTTTTCAATATGCTTGCATGTGTCGATGGACTTTTATTAAAAAGGGAGGAATAAAAAAAATGATTTTTCTGACATTTCTGGCTGAAAGTCAAGTGAACAACGATGAAAAATGAAAGGAAAAAATTCAAGTTGTGTTTCCAAAATGATCTCCGCAAAAATAGTGTATAATTAATCAATAGTGATTCCAAGCTTATGAAGTTAATGGTTCAGGAAACACATCCAAAGTTGTGTGTTTGTGGCCAAGAATTTAGATTTGTAACAATACAATTGTTCATCGGGATGAGATCACTGTGACGCATACTTTGATGGTGATCAGGAGTTTGGCTTCCAGGACCAACGATTGAAGTTATTAGATTCAAAATGTTATCTGGTTCAACTGATAAAACATATTTCTGGAAACACTACACAGCAAACACAAGACAGACATCCACGCACAAAAAGCCATCGGAGACTCTCTGCCACCTACAAATTCAGCCAACCACTAGAGGGCGACCACATGGTTAATACTCGTGATGTGTCGATGAAGCTTCATGAAGCAGTGTCATATTTTTCAGAGAACATTAGGGGCTCAGCTTACAAATTATATGAGGTTTTAATAGAAAAACTTTTTAAAGCAATAGATTACAGAGCCAAAGAGTGACATCTAGTGGACTCAGGAAATAATGACACTGTTTCATGAAGCTTCATCGACACATGACTAATTAATACTTTATTAAACTGCTTGAATTATCGGTCTTGAACTGAACTGGCCGGCGGACCACCAGAGGTCAATTCTTGCAGAGACTGGGCTGTAGGTTGTATGGTCTTTCAGCAGTTTTTTCTGTTTTTTGTCTTTTAACTTAGTTTGTTGTTTTCAGCCTTTTTAAATCGGGCCATTTTGTCTGATTTCATGTGTTATTTTATAGTGATGTGTCGATGAAGCTTCATGAAACAGTGTCGTATTTTTCAGTGGACAGTAGGGGGCGCCCTCAGTTTAACAATGATGTGAGGTTTCCATAGAAAAACTTTTTAAAGCACTAGATTATAGAGCAAAGAGTGACATCTAGTGGACTAAAAATATCATGCCATGGTCCGCAAATGGAGAAAGTAAATAGAAATTACGTGCAAATTACAATTTCACTTTTTTTTTTGTTTATCTGGTTATGTCATTTTCAATTTGATATATTTTGTTATTTGATCGAAGTTTAGTTTTGCACTATATGTTTTCGTAAAAAATGTTTTTTACAAATAGCATAAAAACATGATTTAAAACAATCGTGATATTAATTTGAGTCATAAATGTGCCGTCCTTCAACCAATGTAATTATAAAAAGAAGGCTCTCTTTTATTATTATTATTATTATTATATTATATTATTTATTGACAAATAAACAGTTGATCCAAAAGGAAATGAAGGATTAATCGAGTTGCAGTGTCTTCCAGGAAGACCCCACGTGACGTCGATCTCAGTGTGAGAGGCTGAACTCTCACTGAACCACATCTTCTTCAGGGCGGTTTAAAAAAACAACACTTTTTAAAATGCATTTTTGCCGACTCGACGGGACGATCTCGAGGCGGAGCTTCTGTCAAAAGCGGGATTTAAAGACGATTTAAGAATTAAAAACGTTTTATTTTTGTCACATGTTTCCGATGAGCCGGTGCCTGTGGCGCCGAAGGGGGTCAAAGGTCAGATTCAAGGGAAGACGCTCCCGCGGCTTTACGGTAAAGATCGTCACTCATTTCTCGTCACGGCGGCGCCATGTTTAGCCTCTTCGAGTCAAACAGAGTTAAGTGTAAAGAAGTAGACAACGCAGGGTCGCACTTCATATACAATACATGTCACTGGTTCATTTCACACGTATAGAATGTGTCAAAACGCATTAAAAAAAACTTTGCCGTGTCGTCGTCAGAGACCCTCAAGGACGAGCTTTAGAGAAGATCATTTTTTTTGGTCGGGTTCAAGTGGAAATAAGTGACACATCACAACAAGTGTCGGTAAAAATGGCCGCACAGAGTCATCTGAATATTCATTATAAACCGACGACATCCAAGATTCCCAGGCCTGGCATCGCTAAAAGTCGCTCTCGGTTCCAAGAATCTGTCGGTTCGGTTTGGTCTGCAGCAGAGACGAGCTGCAGCTCAGCTCTCAGGGAGGTGTTTTGTCTTTTAAGGTCGCCTGCTCTCCTGCGTAAACACAGACGACCCCGAGAGACGATCCAGCTGTTGTTCCTCGCGGCCATTTACAGGCAACCTGAGAGTCCTGGACACCGAGGTCCCCGACAACAGAACATAGAACATGACGCAAACACTCGGGGAAACCTCCAGCTCTGACGGATTATTTTTGGGGGAAAAAAGGAAGTAATTACCGCAATTTTAAAGGTTGTTTCTGGAGTATTTGTGCGTATTATGATTCACAATATCAACATGAACATTAATCTGCCTTGATTTGGAGTTGATTACACATTAAAGTTCAACTCAAGTGTTGATTTAAGTGTGTCTTAAATAGATCTTGGACTTTGTATCATCAGTGTGTGTCTGTTTCCCCCCGTCTGAAATCTCGGCGAACGAGAGGTTACGAGAGTCCATTATGACGTAATAGTGGCTTCACTCCTCCTCCAGCCAGCTGTAATCACGCCGTTGTTTATACAACGAGTCCCTTGGAGTTGGAGACTGCCGGGATTGATGACGCGCGGAACAAACTTAATGTTTGACCAATCACAGCAGAGTGGGTGTGGTTATTGTCAACAAGATTTAATCTCCAGAAAAACAGTGTTTTCAGTGGGCGGGGCTTAATATTATTTTCTCATATTTCAATGAAAAGAGAGTTTTGTACAAACTCACACTGATGATACAATAGAGTCCAACATCTATTTAACACACACACCTAAATCAACACATTGTTGAATTTTAAACAGCATAATAAATATATACATTAATAAAGCGTAGACCTCTGCCAAGCAGCTCAACTCAACCCATGTTCTGATTCTTTCTCATTTAATTTTATTTCCCTTTTTCAATGTATACCACAAAAATAATGTTTAGTTCCTTAAACAATGGTTCAATAAAATCAGTATTTTTATTATTATTATTATTATTATTGTTCTGATAAAAGACATTATGACTCACAACATATTTAGGTGGAGGTGAAAAGTGTAATATAAATTAAATATATGAATTCAAAATGCGTCAAAGAGGCAGCTTGAGACCTTCATGTTGCGTGGGTTTACTCCGGGCACTCCGGTTTCCTCCCACAGTCCAACAACATACAGAGATTGATTGAGAACTTTGGGGAAATTTTCCGTAGATATGAGTGTGTGTGTGAATGGTTGTGTGTCTTTGTGTGGCGTCCTGTCCAGGGTGTCCCCTGCCTCTCGCCCTATGATACTGGGATAGACTCCAGCCCCCCCTGGTGACCCCCATAAGGGAGAAGATAAACGAAGACTGTGCGTCACGAACCAGTGTGAGACCCAGAGCTGAGGTGGACCCGAGAGAACCTCAGGGGGCGGGACGTTAAAAAACGGGTCAAAAATCGTTCAGGGTCTGTGTTTGGATCTCACAGACCTCCTGAGGAAGATGTTAGAAGATGAAGACGCCATCATGGAGACTCCGAACTTTACGCACGACGGCTCCATCAACTCCAGCGCGCACGCCAGGATGACTCTCCCGATCCTGATGTTCTGCGGGGGCGCGGCGGGGAACCTGGTCGCCATCCTGGTCCTCTGCGTGTCCCGGCAGGAGCGCAAGACCTCCGCCTTCTTCACGCTGGTCTTCGGCCTGGCGCTCACGGACCTGCTGGGCACTTGCCTGGCGAGCCCGGTCACCATCGCCACCTACCTGGACCGGGACGTGCTGGCGGACCGAGGAGGGTCCGTGTGCGAGTTCCAGTCCTTCCTGCTGCTGTTCTTCGGCCTGGCGGGTCTCAGCATCATCTGCGCCATGGCGGCCGAGCGGTACCTGGCCATCTGCTGCGCCTACACCTACCGGCGCTGGGGGGTGGACCGGAGGTTCGCCGGTACCGTGCTCGTGACCATCTACGTCAGCCACGCGCTCTTCTGCTGCGTGCCCATGATGGGGGTGGTCCCGAGCCAGCTGCAGCCCTCCAGGACCTGGTGCTTCATCGCCTGGAGGAGCAGGGATCCGGTGGCGAGCGGGTACTCGGTGCTGTACGGGTCCGCCTCGGTGCTGCTGATCCTCGGCACCATCCTGCTCAACCTGGCCGTGTGCGGGTCCCTGGTGCTGATGAGACAGAGGACGGTGCACGCGCCGGTGACCCGGGCCAGTGTGCGGGTGAGATGGAAGAGGTTGTCCTCGGCGGCGGAGACGCAGATGATGGTGGTTCTGGTGACCACGTCCGCGGTGGTGCTGGCGTGTTCCGCGCCGCTGGTGGTGAGTCAGGAGGTCCAACTTTATGAAACGGTATTTTTTAAAGATAAAACTTAAAGGTGTTGAATCTTGAGTCATTACAATTTTTAAAATCCAATTCAAAAATTACAATAATGTAAAACTTTACTAAATTGTTGTTTTTTTTCCAATAGCCACAGAAAATACAGCAATTTTCATAAAAAATCAATTAAAATAAAATAAGAACAAAGAGAAATGAAGAGAAAGAACAAGATGATACAATTGTAATTAAAGTGAAACAAACAAGTCTAAAGTCTGTTACACTGTATTCTTTGGACAATTATTTGGACAATAATTCAAAATTAAACTAGTGACTTTGAGGAACTGAAACCTTCTTTTTTTATGATTTAATCGGTGCACATTTATGACCATAAATATCAAGATTGTTTTTAAATCATATTGTTATCACGATGTTGTGTCTCGGTGTTGTGTTGATCTTTTTAAGTATATACTTTATTTAATAGTGTTTTAATTGTTTATGCGCTTTGTGACCCTGGTCTTGAAAAATTGCTTTACAAATATTACTAACTTACTTACTTACTTATGATTAAACAATCTGTCAAAACACGTTTTATTTTGATTGCATTACAACACTTTAAGATATAAGCAGCTTTGAGTGCAAAATGTGCATAAAATGAAATCATTGTCCAAAGAATACAGTGTAACAGACATTATTTTAAACTCTTTTTAGCAGCTTTTGTCTGACTGTCTTTTAACTTATTTTGTTGTTTAATGTTTTCAGGAACTTTTTTTAATTTCGGGGCCATTTTGTCTAATTTTACATGTTATTTTATAGTGATGTATCGATGAAGATTATTTATATTATTAAATTATAAAGCATGTGAAATATATATACAGTATATATATAATATAATAATGTAATATATAAAACATATTTGTAATAATTAATCATTTTATAATTTAATCCTATTTTATTTTATTTTTTCACTTAAAGCTGTTTACATGGCAATGTGTTGTGATGTCATTTAAAAAAAAAAGTTTTTTAAAAATATGTATAATACAATACAGGACAAAAGCTTGGAATAATTAAGTTAATATAACGTCTGCAACATTCATCAGAATCAGAATTCTTTTTCATTAAGTAATTTATTATAGTAAATTGCATTTGGTGACCATGGTTTAATGCTTAAACAACAGAACAATACACAGTTAAAATACATACAAATTAAAAAAACACTTAAAACATAATTTAAAAAAAAGAAGAATGATAACCATGAATAAAAATACAATAGAATTATTCACATATTGCATAAAGTGTGTAAAAGAAAGTGTCAACATTTACAGTCATTTTGTGTTCAAGAGTTTTATCTCTGAGTCTAAAAAAAAACATAAAAAGTCTCTTATCAGGGTGAGAAGGGTCAGGATCTGACCTGCATTTATTCTCTCACGGGGGTCACAGGGGGTGGAGACTATCCCAGCTTCTTTGGGCGAGAGGCGGGGGACACCCTGGACAGGAGGCGAGTGTGTCTCAGGACACACAAAGATACACAACCATTCACACACACACTCATAACTACAAATAATCTCCCCAAATTCTCAATCAACTTCTGTATGTTTTTGGACTGTGGGAGGAAACCGGAGTCACCGGAGTAAACCCACGCAACACGGGGGAGAACATACAAAAGGATAAATGATTGAACACAGTTAAAATGAGAAAACAGCTGGTAACAAAAACGCAAGAACACACATTTGTTTTCAGCCCAAAGAAGGAAAGTTGAACACAAGTGAGGAAAGAAAAGTATCTTGACTTGTAGGTGGGGTGTGTCATGGAGGAAGAATTTTATTTGTCCTGGCGAGCTGGTACCTCCCGATGAATCAACCGAGCGCCATAAGTGATACGTGAGATTTAATTCCTCCTTGACAAGGTTTAAAATACACGTTTGAGCCGCTGCCGTCAGGTTTAATTGCACTTTAATGCTCATTGTTTCAGGGATTCTCACCGTCTGGGTTTCATGTCAAAGTCTGGGAACCACATTCAGTCTGTCAAGCGGATCACAAGATCTTTAAAGACTTTCCTAAGTTAAACTTAAACTGAATTAAAGTGCAACACAAATGTCGTTATCTTCACACAGAACTAAGGGATTTTATTGACAGTGTTGTAAACATTTATTTATTTTTTTGTGACGATGAAGCTTCATGAAACAGTGTCATTATAAAACTAAAATTCGTTCAAATAACAAAACATATAAAATTGAAAATAACAACAAAAAAACTAAATAAATATGCAATGAAAGAAAAGGGAAATTGTAATTTGCACATCATTTCTATTTGCTTTTTTCTGATATTACTGCTTTAGGTTCCCACTGCCCTGTGGCCCGGGGGCCATTTTCAAACCGTGGCATGATATTATGCGGTCGTCCATCCATTTTCTGAGTCATCATCTCAAATATTTCTAGTTATATAGCTTTGATTATACATTTTTTTATTGATGTGTCGATGAAGCTTCATGAAACAGTGTCATTATTTCCTGAGTCCACTAGATGTCACTCTTTGCTCTATAATCTATTGCTTTGAAAAGTTGTTCTATTGAAACCTCACATAATTTTAAGGACGAGGGCGCCCCCTACTGTCCTCTGAAAAATATGACACTGCTTCATGAAGCTTCATCGACACATCACTATAAAATAACATATCAAATTAGACAAAATGGCCCCGAAATTAAAAAAGGACCTGAAGACATTAACCAACAAAATAAGTTAAAAGACGGTCAGACAAAAACTGCTGAAAGACACCCGAACCTCCAGCCCAGTCTCTACTGGAGACCAGTTGAGTTCAAGACCCCTGATTAAAGCAGTTTAATAGAATATTAATTAGTGATGTGTTTATGAAGCTTCATGAAACAGTGTCATTATCTACTGAGTCAACTAGATGTCACTCTTTGCTCTATAATCTATTGCTTTAAAAAAAAGTTATTCTATTGAAACCTCACATCATTTTTAAGCTGAGGGCGCCCCCTACTGTCCTCTGAAAAATTCTGACGCTGTTTCATGAAGCTTCATCAACACATCATTAGTTATTTTTATGGTGTCATTACAGAATAAAAGATTGAAAATTTAAATCAAACAGAATTAGCAATAGCAAGACACAACCGAGCACCAATAAAATGGAGTTTGTAGAAATATGTAACTAATACATTCAGTTTATAAGTAAATATAATTTTAAATCGCAGACTTTAAACTTAATAAACAAGGTCAGCTTGAGTGTAAAACAATAACCATTGAACAAAATGACAAAAGGTCAACAGTGCCTGAGGATATAAATCATGCCGAACAGTGGAAATAAATGTTTATTAATATTATAATCAAATAGATTTTGGCTGTTGCTACCCTGTGTCATCCCAGGTTGAACTACGGACTCTTTAGGCTTCAGCGACTGCAGGGAAATAATGAGGAAAATATTGAGACACAATAAACGTCAGACAGAAACACAGGAAACATTGCACAACAAAAACATTCCTTTGTAGTATGATGAAAATAATTCCTCATAAAATCACTTCCTACGTTCTGTCAATTCCCTGGAAATACTGCCTGAGCGTTTGTGGGAGAGTGCAGACAGATCTGGTGTAAATCTTCATGTTGAATGAAAAGGAAACAAAAGATCACTGATGGGAAGAATGAAAGAATTTGGATCACATGATGAAAAAAAGTGTCATGTTGTTTAGAGGTCAGTAGGTGGCGCCATAAGTTTAAAATGATGTGATGTTTCATTAGAAAAGGTGTTTAAAACAAAGGAAACTAGTGCAGAGACGCCATCTAGTGGACTCTGACAATAATGACACTGCTTCACGAAGCTTCGTCAGACCTTCAGCCTCCACTTGTGTTTTTCAGGTCCGCGTCTTTGCGAACCGGTTCATGCTGGAGAGCGACGCCGCGGACCTGGCGGCCATCAGGATCGCGTCGGTCAACCCCATCCTGGACCCCTGGATCTACATCCTGCTGCGGAGGTCCCTGATCCGCCGCCTGCTCCGGTTGTCCCGGCAACGCTACCCGGCGAGGCAGTGCGAGAAGACGCAGCATCCAAAGTTATCCTGGAGTCACAACGACTTCCCGGAGACGAGGACGCTTCACTCATAACAGGACGCTTCATTTACGAAGACATGAAGCCATGGATTCGGACTCTTGGACGACCAACTTGACTCGGATGATCTTTGATCTCGTAACATTTGTTTTGATAACTGTGAACTCATGCAGCAATAACTCGTGATCTGATGGTTTAGGGAAAGATGCTGGTCTTAAACGAGGGTGGAAAGAAAAATAAACGAGTGCAATACAGAGACAGGAGAGAGACGAGGGTTTGAAAACAACATGAACTGAAAAAAACATTTTTTGGAGCATATTCAAAGGGATAAGGAAACAAAAGCCTTGAGCTTTAATGTCTTAAAACTGTAAATGTACATTATTGAAGCAGTATTTTGTAAATAAAATGTTTTATTAATAAAAAGAGTTGTTTTTTTTAAACGTTGATACAATCGTGAGTGGATGATAAAGAATAATTGGGAGGAATCAACACATCAAACAGCTGTAAGTTAAGTCTAAAAGAAACTTAAGTTGGTAAATATTTAAATTGTATTATTGTTAAAACTTTGGTATTTATTTAGTTTTATATTTATTTTAAATTAAAATGACATTGTTCAGGTCTAAACAGAAATAAACATATATAATTGTATCAATGCTCGTTTTAAACATGTTTTATTTGACACATTTTTTGTAATATATATTTTATAGTCTACTGAAAGCTTTAGAGTGATAGCCACTAGAGGTCAGTATTTCTCCCTTTCACGTCTGTACTGAACGAACTATCATTTCTTTTATATCGACTAACAAACTTGTACGCTAGAAAAATCACAGCTTAACTAATAATCGCTTCAATAAAATAGGCGAATTTTATTACTTTACAACTAGAGAAAATATATTTCATTTTGATTTAAATATCGTACATATTTAAAAACTAATTCCAGAGGCGTTTGCTTTATTGTTTGTGTGGTTAATTTGACTCAAACATGTACTTGACGAACAGGAATAGCTTTGTTCTGAAAACAACAAAGTCAAGAGCTCGATCGTATAACTTCCTTATTATTATCATTCCAGAAAGTGTCCGAAATTTTTCAATTTTAAAATGCAAGTTAAGTTTAAACATATAATTTAAAAAAAATCCAACCAAAAAAATGTAATGGTAAAAAAGAAAAACTTATGATAGAAATAACACATTTTGTTCTTTAACATACAAAGTTAAATTTCTCTCCCTCTAGGAAATATTTAATTGTGCCGTGTTCATGTTATCGCGCTCAGTCCCAGTCATCCAGGGTCAAACCGTTGAGCACATCTGGAGTCCAGCTGAACTCTGGGATTGTTGTCCTGGCATCTGTCCACGCAAACACTCGTCAGTCGACCTCATTCACTTCTGGATCAAACCATCTTTCATCGACGGTCGAGGAAAGAAAGAAAAAAACAGGTTCAAGTATTTATCATTCTTTTATTTTTTTCATCCCCAACATTTAAAAGCATGTACCGAACATAAGCAGAGATGACGCCCACGGCTCCACCTCTGGAACAACCAACACCGGAAATAAAAATCTATAAACCTTGTCGAGTAAAAATCTGTTTAAAGACGCACAAAAATAATAATTGTACACATTTTACAAATAACATTTCCCCCTTTTTTTTTTCTTTTTTAAAACATTTACAACCCAGGTGTGAACAGATTTACAGCAGCGAGCCGGCTTCTAGACAACTTACTACATTCTCTACAAAAGCCATGAGAGAAAACTGCAACGAAAGAAGGCCTCGGTCCTGCAGCGCCATCGCGTGTCCGAGCAGGAATCAAACGGATATTAAGATAAACATCTTTCAACGTCGTCTTTCCGTCACCAGCTATAGATATTTTAGTTTAAACGAGCTTCACATTTTCAAATAGTTTCAACTTCATTTAAAGAAACAAAACAATCAAGATTAGTGATGTGTCGACGAAGCTTCATGAAACAGTGTCATATTCTTCGGGGGACAGTAGGGGGCGCCCTCCGCTTGTGAGGTTTCAATAGAATATCTTTTCAAATCAATAGATTATAGAGCTAAGACTCAGGGAATAACGACACGGTTTCATGACTCTTCGTCGACACATCACCAGACAAGATGGCGGCTCGTCACTGTGCTGGTGTTTGGATCCACAACGTAAAACAAAAATTAAAAGAGAGATTGAATCAATTATGTTTTATTCATTTCAGTTTTACTTCGATTGGACGACGTCACCGTTTATCTGAACGTCACGATCGACCGGATTAAAGTTGTCGTTCTTCCCAGTTTGTTTCTGAAAAGAAATGCTTCGTATTGCAGCAGCTTTTTTTTTAGTCGATTAAACAAGAGTTTCACTCTTTCAGTGACGGTTAAACTAAAGTTGACCTGATGACTCATCGTTAACAACAATATTTTCTACCGAAACAAATTGACATTTGGAGACATTCTGGCTTCTTAAAAACACAGAAACGAATGATGTTGATTGGAGAAGAAAGATGAGCGACTGACGGAGGCAACAACCTTTTTTCATTGACTTGATGGCGTTATCTGACACGAGCGCTTGATAAGAAGATACGAGTGATCATGAGAAGAACCTCCGAGACAATCAATGGAAATACATTGTATTTCACTGGATGAGATCATCTCAAGAGAGTTGATAATAAAACCACCAAAGAATGACTGGACCAGAATCAAACAAATCCAGTACTTCAAGTTGAAGAATGTGAATGTAATTGATTCATTTGATGATCTTACAGGTTCATGTTGGCTTAAATACAATATCTAACAGGTTTCCTTATTCTATAACTTAATAAAATAAAAAACAAAAATCGACTTGTAATGCCAAAAATCATGGAAAATATCCAAACATTAGAATTGATTCTTTAAATACATTTTACTTCCAGTTGTTGATCCGAGTTTAACCGACATTGAATGACATTCATTGTCCCTGAAGGAGGAATTTGTTATTTTGGAATTCATTATTTTTAAGAAAGGAGTTGTTCGTGTTGTTCTTTCAGCAGGTGTGTGTGAAGCTAAAGTTCACCCCAGATTAAAAAAGAAAGTTGAAAGAAAATATATTAAATTCTCTAAAAATAACCATCATTTCAAACGTTGAACCTCTCAAGATAAAACCTTGATCCGCTCCTCGCATCGATGCACTTAAAACAACCGTAGAAAGACGTCGTCACGAACCCGAACCAAGTGATGCTTCAATCGAGTTCCAGCGAAAGGAACATTTTTATTCAACGCACAAACCCGATGGATGTCATGCACGATGATGGAAGCGACACCATGAGCTCGATGATCTTCTAAAGAACTTGCTTCGATGACACAGAGAACAAAACCAAAGATCAAGTTATCGTTTGGACTTGAATCCAAAGATGACATCATCAATGACAGTGTTTCACGTGGACAACAAATCATCTCCTAGTCAACCTGAGGAAACATCTCAAGCTTCACCAACATCTTCTTTTTTGTGTCACTATCATGTGTTACTATAAAATGGTTTGTTTAGCAATTTTACGGGCAAACGTGACTTTCCTTTGGTTCAAGTTTTAGAAAATAAATCCTCATTTGTTATCATTATTGTAGTCAATTGTCGAAGTGAACCACGTTTACGAAGGTTTTTCTTTTCATCTGAACCGTCTGAAGCCACAAGAGTCCTCTTATAATCTGCTATGTTAAGGCTTTCAACTATGGTTTGTGTCACCGAACGCAACGAGACAGACTTTTATTCGAGTTCATGGCTGCGGAAGCGAAAACCGAAAAACCTTGTCAGGCCAAAGCTGCGAGTTATTCTTCCGTCACGTAGGAAAACCCTCGGCATCGCTCACATGTTCCAGCAGTAAACATCTGTGGGGGGGGCGGGGGGGCGGGTGGGGTTGAGTTTAGACGTCCCAGTCCGGTCTAATAAATAACGAGAGACAGAATGGACGAGACACATGGGGACCATGAGAGAGGTCTCGTCACCGACCTTTTTCACGAGGGACCTCGACTCCATCTTCTGTTGCATAAGGTGCTTCAGTCTGGTGTTCGGAGCGAGAGGAAGTCTCTGGAGGGGAGGAGGAGGAGGAGGAGGACCCCCTCTCCTCTACACCACGTACTGGTGGTTCCCACCCATCGTGTAGGTCTGTCGGCTGTACTGGAAGTGGTCGGTGAGCACGTTGTTCCAGTTGTGCTGCTGCTCTATACTGTTGCTGAAAGGCACTGACCCGTTGGTCTGGAACTTCTCCAGCGCCGGGTTGTCGTAGGACACCAGGTCCTGCTTGCTGCTCGGCAGCAGCTTCTTCGCTTGGTTCAGGTCGTACTTGGCCTGTGAGGGGCGAAGAAGAGGTTTTAGATCTTAAGTGATCTTACTTAACATTATCTCTTAAGGATTTCTCACCTTGTTGTAGAGGAAGACCCCGACGATGGCGGTCATCATGCCCATCACGTTGGTGAGCGTCACCGGGTTGCGCAGCATGAACAGAGAGATGCTGATGACCATGATCCTCTTGGTGGCGTTGGCGACGGCGTAGCTGAGCGGGCTGACCAGGTTCAGGATGCTGAAGGCGATGACGTTTTGGGCGAAGTTGCAGAAGCCGCTGATGAGCAGAAGCATCAAGGTGCTGGTCCAGCCGGTCACGTCCCACTGACGGATCAAACCATGTCGGTTGTTAGGGGCCAGAAAATATTGATGCACGTTTTTTGTGGTTTTTATTTCAATACTAGTGTAAACAATAAAATCATATTTTTATTATACATTTACATTATAATATTCACAGCGGTTCATCATTTTTGAGTTGCAATTAAACTTTTGTCCGCTAGATGGCAGCAACCATCAAGTCATCCTCAGCTAAAAGAAGACTGAAATTCCACAAGAGCCTGGCGATGACTGAGAACGAGAGGATACAGTGGACTCCAGCCGCTTTTAAAGCTGATGTTTGGACGCATTTTGGTTTCAAAACAAATGAAATCAGAGTCATGTGGTCCGTAAATTCTGCAACACCAGAGTCAAGTACTCGACAATACTACACATATATCGTCCTCGTTCCTTCAGTTTCATAATATATCGTACGGTTGGGGTATTAAAATATATCGATATGGTTCTCAATATTCTTTTCCACCATACTTTATCGATATACAAAAGCCCTTTTTTACATTTTACGGTTTATTTTTCAGTAAAGTAAAATAAACTAATCATATATTTTTTTATTACAGTTGACATGCAAAAATTCACACCGTGTTAATTTTTCTGTTGCAGTTAAACTTTTGGCAGCTAGATGGCAGAAGTAATAAAGTAATACGATGCAGTTCGACTCAGGACGAGAGGATACAGCAGCTTTTAAAGCTGATGTTTGGACATATTTTGGTTTCAAAAAACAAATAAAAGTAGTACCGACTTTGTCAAGAGTCAAGTGGTCTGTAAATTCTGCAAAACCAGAGTCAAGTACTGGACAATACTACAAATATATCCTTGATACTTCAGTATCACAATACATCATATCGTTGCCCCTGTATCGTGATACACATCGCATCGCCAGATTCTTGCCAATACAGTAATATTATCTTTGCTTTCTCACCATATCATCGTTCACCAGAAACACAGAGAGGTCCACCAGAATCCAGGTGGGCAGCATGAAGATGACGGCGTTGAAGCCCAGGATGTTGAGCAGCCGCAGGTGATGGATCCGAGTGTCCCGCAGAACCTGAACAGGGAAACAACTTTAAACTTTAAAATGTGTTTTTTTTAGACGGTTCTATTCCACTGTGGTGTTTTAATGGCAAATAAAAAAATATATTATAATACAAAAAGCTACTCTTTACAAGACGCTAATGTGGGACTGAGTCTACAATCATTACAGTGATCTGTTTGGATTCACCATGATATACAAATCTTCTGGTCTGGACAAAATAGGCATAAAGTATTTAGATTTATAGCTACAGTTATGATGATACATACACGTTGAGTAGATTCATCTGGTGCCAGCGAGCACGATGCAAACATAAAAATATGTACCTTTTTGGAGAAGATGTTCTGCAGAGAGAAGCACAGCGTGGCGGCCAAAGCGCTGATGAGACCCAAGACATCGAAAGACAGTTCAGTGACAGTGGCCAGCAGCACGCCGCTGATGATGGGAATCAGAGACACGTAAACCTGCAGAAAAACATAGAGAGCCTTGAGACACGACCAACAAAATACAAACATTTATCAAAAATCGCAATCTTTTTTTTCTTTCTTATCTCCACAATAGATCTGGTTTGACCAACATTGTGAAGGTTCTGTCATTATTGATGCCCATGTGTCCAGCTAGGAAAAACTAACATTAGCACAGTGAATATAATTGAATCACTAAAATAAACGAACTTTCACAAAGAGAAATATCAATGATTTCTTTGCCAACACAATTCTTATAAACAGTTGTTTTATTGACTTTATTTTTTAGTTACGCATCTCATGGCTGGAGTCAACTTTTAACGTCCACCACTTGCATAGAAAACCTCCAGTAACTTTGGCATCTACTGGTGCAGCTATAAGGGCAAATTTATGAGATAATAAAAAAGATTTTATTTCAGTTGAATGTACTTTGATGGAGGAGCTCATGACCACTCATAGGTCTGAGGAATATGATCTGGATCCAGGGTCCTTCTTTACTCTTTTACCTCAAACAGGATCTGCTTAATTCAAATATAACACGAAACTCTACGCCCCAAGTCTGAACACTCAAATGTCAACGGCAGAACAAACACGACAGGCTGATGTTACATGCCAGAGTGTCAGATCCCCTCCCAGCAGACCTTGAATAAACATTCCTGTCACACAAATTAAACATTAAACATTTTGAGTTCTTCTGGGTCAAAGGTTCGGTGGAGTGCGAGACGGCTTAAGAAGAGTCACCACCATCAGACCGACATGTAAAGCGTTTTAAGATTGTGTGTTTAACCAAATGCGACACCTCAGTATTCTCCTGAAAAGAAACCTGAGGGCGGAACATTACGACCGAGCCGACTGAAGTGGAGAAACCAGTATCATCCGCTCGACAGCATGCTTCTTTAATCCTCCAGTGTTTGTCAAACACAGTCGGGAACTTCAAACGACGTCACATGAATTCTCCTGAAATTTAATTTGATAGGACATTACAATTACTCTGACTAGCAACACAACATGCTACCGATTACACGCAAAGGTGTCCAGTCATGCTATGTGAACACTGTCTCCGTGGATCATGAGGCCAAATCCTCGTCATTTTTCTATATCCAGCATCAACATATTTGTTTGGAAAATTGTTCTAATCAATCCTGATTTAAAAGGTTCATGAGAAAGTTTATTATAGATGCGGTGCACAGCGAGCCAAACTCAGCATGAAATGTTATTTTAAACACATGACCATAGATGAGAGGACAACACTTTATATTGGATTTGGAAACACAATTAGTTGTAATCTTTTACAGAGATTTATGTTCAGCTAAATTAGGTCAAAAGTATTGGTAATGCTATGTAAATAAGAATGTATTTAAACTCAACTTAACCTTTAATTCATACCAGAGAGTTCCAAGGCAAGGTAACTAGTACTGATACTCGCAAAAGCCAACCTTGAAGTACATTTCTCTGCTTAGTTAAGCTGCTGCTCTTCCCATACTAAGCTCTACTCAGTGCACGATTCACAAATAAAAGTCTGTTCAGGTGAGTAATAGGAGAGTCTAAACGCCGCCACGTCACCAGTGCAGAGTCATACACTGCATAAAAAAGGCGACTTCACATACACTAGATATCACACCATAAAACTATATTGCCGTGACAAATCTACTTACTTTTGTTGTTTGTTTCTCCCGCATGATAATTCTGGATAGCAGCACCACCCATATTGGCATTGTTGCCTTGACTGTGAAAATAAAAAGACATTATTAAGAAGATTCTGGTTCTTTCAAAGCATCAATTTTGTTAATCGATACATTTTTTTAAAGTCACGTGTCCCCCTTTTATCTCATTCCACCTCGGATTGTCAAAATGAAATATGTGACTTCTTTACTTAGTTTAAATCGCTATAGACCTGTATCAATTGACCTTTGTAATGAGGTAAACATCCACATAATCTAATGATTTAACAAGCAACTGGTTTTCATTGAAGAATAGTTGTTTAACATAATCCGATCCAGAAACAAGCAACCCATTTTATTTTTTAATAATATTCATTATTTTATGCTTGTTTTTATTTAAATGTATTGTATCTTATACATTTTTTTTTTTTATCACATTAGTATTATTTCAATATACTGTAAAGCCGCCACAACAAATTCCTGTTATGTTCACAACACTGGCTAATAAAAGTTTTCTGATTCTGTGTTCTCAATAAGATCAGAAAATTAGTTTTGCTTTTAGTTAATTCAAGGCTATATATATATATTGGGATATAGTGAACCTATGGAGTCTACTGACTCTTTCAAGAAACATCTTAAGACGTTTTAATTCGTGCAGGGTTTTCCTTGATTTTCTGGAACTCCTGTGTTTGTTCTCAGTGTTATCTTGACCTTTAAAGTATATAATTGTTTTGACTGTTTAAGCGCTTTGTGACCCTGGTCTGGAAAAGCGCTGTATAAATACAAATTACTTACTTACTTTCCAGGAAACCATTCTAAACTTTTATGTAACTATTTAACTTTAAATTAACTTTATTGATTAAAGGCTTTTGACAAATCCAAGCACCGATATTAAATTACCCTGTTAGTTGTTGAAATTGGATCAGGGAGGAAACAGAGGTTTCAAATACATGTTATGGTCCACAATCATATGAGTTATATTACAGTTAAACATGTGTCACGCAGATCTAATTCACCTAAATTACAGGGGAGGGTTTTTTCCCCAGAATACGAGTCACATGCATCGTCGGTCTGAAATTTCTGGTCACTTCTATGAGTTGATCCTTTGAGAATGTATAGTTTTTCACGAGGGGTTTCGTGTTTTTAAGATGAGCATCTTATCTCATCCGTTAGTTTCACTACCACCTTAAGATAAAGATAAACACAATCCATTTAGGTGTGTGTAAATGATTGTGTGTCTTGCAACAAACTATGTAGGGATACGCTCCAGCCTCTGTTGACCCCTTTAAAGGAATAATCAATGAATAAATGAGGATCTTATAACTACCCAATATTTTAAACTGCCACTATTCACTGATAACAAAGCTATAAAAGCTGCCTTGGTGCTTATTTCTGATTTTCTACTGCTTATTTTGTGAGTTTTATTCTGTACTGCCATCACAAGAAATTCAAATGCTTTTTACTTTCAGAATTAGAAACTCTTTTTTTAGTCATAGTTTTGTTGACATTTAATTTTAATGGATTTGTTTTGTCACTTCGTACTGAACATAAACAACGAATAAATGTCCTTTAATGAGATCCTATAAAGTTACTTAAGGTACCAGGAGGAACATCAAAGTTTAACTGGCTTGTCAACAAAAGACAACAAAGGGAAATAAACTGCTTTAAAAACATATAATTACACATTTTAGTAAAACCCATATATATATCGTACATTTTAGGTCGTTTGCAACTCGATATAAATATGTTTAGTTTAGTTGAAGGGTTTATTTTCTAAAAAAGAAAGGTAAGTCTTCGAATATTCAAAAGTACTTCTAATGTGTTTACCGGTACGAACTTGTAAATATGCAGGTTGACGATGTGTTATCAGTTTTATCTTGATCTTTAGAATATATACTTTATTGAATATTGTTTTGTTTTTTTAAGCGCTTTGTGACCCTGGTCTGGAAAAGCGCTATATAAATAAAAATTACTTACATACTTACTTATGACAAGTTTATGAGTAAAGTCTTTAAAAATTGGACTTACTATATTGTGGAAGAGGTTTTTAAAAATTAAAAACAAAAGAAGATATATTTACAGAACGTACGTGAACGCACCATTGCCCTCCCCTCGGAAATAACTTTGCTAGCTAGCATTAGCATGGTAAACATAATAAAAAATATATGTTCACGAGTAATAGTTAGTGGCTCTAAATATAGTTTAGCAGTTTAACAAATATATGTAGATTACAAACATGTAGTAATAAGGTCAATATTTTGGCGGCGTTTGGTATTTTTACCGCCTTTCGAGTCCCTACGGTGTTAGCATGTGAAGCTAGCATCAGCTGTTCGACACATCACCACTGACCCGGGTGACTCGCTCCAGGTGGCCTAGCGCTGTCACCGCGGTAAGAAAGAAAACAATCTCACTCACCCGTGTGCGCGTACGACACCGGTACCTTCCATATGCTGAAGTGCGCCGACACCGACGCGAAGTATTTCCCAAAAGCGAGCGGCAGGATGTACCAGCGGAAGTACCTGCTCGGCAGTTCTGTTTTGGGGACTCCCCATGCCCGCAGCAGCGGCGGCAGGAAGACCACTATCGACAGGATGTGGAACAGTGAGACCGTGACCGGGTACGGGAAGTTGTTGAGGATGATCTTGTTGATGATGTTGCCTCCCGAGCTGACCGTGTACCAGAAGCAGCAGAGGGTAAAGATCCGGAACCCATCCTTGACCTGGGCCCGCTCCACCGCAGCCATCTTCCACCGTGGAGTGACGAGGCACCGGCGCGTGTCTGCTGCTGGGGGGAGGAACCGTGAAGCTGGCTGAGCTGGAGACAGCGTCCGGGGGAAACGCCTTCAGAATAAGAGCTAAACGGAAACGGATTTTACATCTTATATTCTAAGGTAAGTAAGTCATTTTTATTTGTATAGCGCTTTTCCAGACCAGGGTCACAAAGCGCTTAAACAATCAAAACAATATTCAATAAAGTATATACTTTAAAGATCAAGATAAAACTGATAACACAACAGGTGTTCCAGAAAATCAAGGAAAAGCCTGAACAAATAGAAACGTCTTAAGATGCGCAAAGAGAGAAGAAGATCGTTCCAAAGCTTAGGAGCAACAGCCTGAAAAGATTTCTCTCCTCTGGTCCTGAAGCTTGTTCAGGAACCATCAGTAGATTCTGATCCACAGACCTCAGAGCCCGAGCTGGAGTGTAAGGCTGGATCAGATCAGTGATGTAAGGAGGAGCCTGACCATGAATAGATCTGAAAGTAAGAACCAGAATTTTAAAGTTGATCCTGAAAGAAACTGGAAGCCAGTGAAGAGTTTTAAGGATTGGAGAAATGTGAGTTCTTCTACTAGAGCCGGTTAGAATTCTCGCTGCAGAGTTCTGAATCAACTGCAGGCGAGACAGATCCTTCTTGTTAAGACATGAAAACAAACTGTTACAATAGTCCAGACGAGAAGAAACAAACGCATGGATTACAAGCTCCAGATCATGTTGTGACAACATTTTCCTAAGTTTAGAGATTTTTCTCAGTTGAAGGAAACAGTTTCTAGTCAGTTTTCTGCAGTGTTGAACAAGAGACATGTCTTTATCAAATACAACACCCAGGTTTCTCAGTTTGACTAAGCTAAGCTAAGGTAAGGTAGAACTTTATTGATCCCTCAGGAGGTCTCCTTCGGGAAATTGTTTTTTTTTCCCAATAGCCACAGCAAATACAGCAATTTTTCATAAAAAATAAATCAAAATAAAATAAGAACAAGAACAAAGAGAAATATAGAGAAAGAACAAGATGATAAAGTATAAAGAAAAAGATAAATATAAAGAACATAGATCAAAGAAAAATGACAAAGACAAAGATTAAAATGGAAGAACCTCATGATACTTTTACTCCAAAATATTCTAAATTTAACTCATTTTCTACTCCCCCCTGATGTCGACCAAGGGTTGGCATTATTTAAAAGTAAGTAAGTAAGTAATTTTTATTTGTATAGCGCTTTTCCAGACCAGGGTCACAAAGCGCTTAAACAATCAAAACAATATTCAATAAAATATATACTTTAAAGATCAAGATAAAACTGATAACACAACCGGAGTTCCATAAAATCAAGGAAAAGCCTGATGAAATAAAAACGTCTTAAGAAAGAGTATTCTGTTCCTTTTTTGAAGTTACAGACAAAAATGTAAATCAATTTTAATGTAGCGACTGCACCTCTGTTGTAGGCATGTGTGTACATTTTCAAAGATTGATTAATTTATTTGCCATAATAATTCGTAAATAAAAAATCATTTTAAAATGGTGACATTCAAGGGAGAAAAGATAGTCCTTTAAATGGATATCGTGAAATAAATAAACGCATAAATGTGTAAATCAATATCGAAATGCATGTTTTTGGACATCAAAAAAGCAAATTACCGCAAGATCTATTTGTATTCCATAGAATATGGAGAAATGGAAAGATGAGACAAATGGATGGGTTGACATGTCAAAGGACAAAAAGATGAAAGAACAGTAGGATAAAGAGTAGTGATGTGTCGATGAAGCTCCATGAAGCCGTGTCATATTTTTCAGAGGACAGTAGGGGGCGCATCATCTTAAAAATGTGATGTTTCAACTTTTAAAGCCATAGATATAGGGCAAAGAGTGACATCTAGTGGACTCTAAGAAATAATGACACTGCTTCATGAAGCTTCATCGACACATCACTAAATTAAGTAGATGAGAAGAGCAGAGACAAATGAACAAACACGCCTGTTTTGGGTTTTTTAAATATTCTTCGTCACATTCATTCACATTGATTTGATGTGACATGTTGTCAAGTGTGAAATGTTTGAGGTATCTTTTCAACATTTTCTCTGACAAATGGATTGCTTAAACACAAAAACCAAAAGTTGTTAGTGGCTCTAAGAAAAGAGTTGTGGTTCACTTGTTTATTGACCAGAAACAAAATTTAAGAAAAAAAAATCACTTGCCACTTAAACTGCCACTTTATAGATGATTTCACTTTTAATCTCTTCTACTTACCAACACAACAAGAACCAGATTTTTACATTACTGTACTTACCAAACAAAGCAGTCAAACCTTCATTTAGACAGCATTTGTCTTTACGCTCTTAACTTAGCCAACGACCTCTTTCGTCAACTATAGATAAATGGTTTTATGTTATACCTGCAGTACTTTTAATGACGCAAAGAATAACAATTTCATCATTTTTTTTATTAACCTGCAATTCATTTTTGGAACAATTCAGCAAACAGGTTTTTTCTTACGCCTTTGAGCACAAACAGAAAAGGCTTGTTCTTCCAAAAACTACTTTGGGGAACGCTCATATTTCCATAAGGCAGACAGTAACAGCAATTATAAGTAATTAATCTCAAGTTTCCGTTCATGCGGGTACAAAAATGGAAAAGTATCTGCATGTTTTTAAATAGCATCTACAAACATTTTGAATACAAAAAGCATTAACGCAGGTGCGTAACATTATAGATTCAAGTAACTCCTGTTATAAGCAGAGAACGGATTGGAATATTGCACCTTCGACGCAATTCTGTTGACGACACCAGAACTGAACGGACCCTGTTCCGAGTGACCTTCTTACACGTTTGTGGACATCGTTTGACATCAGTGACGCTATGGAACCCACCACCCTTGTGCTGAACAACATTTCGTACTTAAATAAATATAAATTATTATCACCATCACATTCACTTCTTAGATTAAAAAAACATACCCGATGCAATAATCGATCAAGTGTAAAGAAAATAAAGGAGGATCGGTGGCGTGTCTTCTACTCCCCGGCTCAGTGCAACGACATCACTCACACAGTTCACGGTGCAGATGATGTGACGACAGTAAGATAATGGGTTCGAAGGGGGATCATTGACTTATCTCGCATTTTCAATCCTATTGATGATGCTCAATGCTACGACAATCGAGCCATCATTACGACGGAACCGTTTTTTTTGCTGCCGAATGTTAGCTTCTTGTCAATATCCAGGACAGTATGTATTGTTTCCAAGGGTTATTATTAAGATCACGAGCAGAAAGACAAACTTGTGCTCAGACCCCTGCTTTAGAAGTTGGATCTTCAGTCTTTTGTCTAGTTCACCAAATAATAAGAAATATGTGTCGGTGGATTATACACTGGCGGATTAAAAGGCTAAAACGAGTGCATTCTGTAGGGTTACCTTGAAAACCAGTTGCCAGGAAGGTCCTTAAACCAGTTATTGCTTCAAATCATCACCAAAATACCTTGTTCAAACATAGCAGCACAAACAAAAGTAGCATACTTTTTTTTCTTCTGCTCAGTCCAGGCAGACGTACGGCAGGACGTTCAATCTCCCTTCATCACCGTGAGGATCTAAAGTGATACACTTTGTCCAATCGAACCAGCTCCCTTTATTGTCATAGCAACCGTTCACCCCGGACCACTGTAGAGTGTGTAACCGATCCATGTCCCGACTTCTCACCTCCCGACTGACGCCCGGGAGGTCCGCGACCGGTGGTTCCGGCGCCAGCTCGTGTCGCTCTATGCGGGTCGCGCTCGGGCGATCGCCCCCGTTCTCCGTCGCAGACGACCCGACGGCTCGGTTCCCAGAAGAACTGAGCAAGCTGCTTTGCTGCCTGAGGTACGACTGAACGATTGCATTGTGGGAGAGTTCTTTGTAGACCGTCTGCTTGAGGGGATCGTATGCGGTGTGTGTCGGCCGTTCTGCGGTCTCGGGGTGGGGAACGGGATCCTCTCGGAGTTCCTCCTTTGTCAGGGAGGAGGTGCTGAACAACGGGTTTATCTGCCCCGTTACAGGGTTGAATGTCAGTCCTCGCTCTTTAAACCCTAAGGTTTTGGTGTCCAGTTTTCCATCCGAGCTCAAATCGCTGCAGGGATCTTTGTTTTTCCGTTTGCTTTTCTTCCCCCGAGTGTAAACCGCATGAAGGGATAAGCTGGCGAGTTTGTTGTCATAGTTTGAATCCGCCAACTTCCCGTCGGATCGGTGTATGGACTGGAAGGACAGTCCGAGGTTGGGTTTGTCTGCATAGTGCGAGTCTGGATCGACCAGGGTTGATTGTAGTGGTTGTGGTTGTTGTTGTTGAGGACTTCGCGGTCTACAGTGTTTCCTTGAGATCACCTCCTCTAGAGCGGTCTGCGGTGGCAGCTCTCGGGCACTTGGGTGAGGTTTTAAAGCAGTCGCAGGAAGTCTACCAAGTCTGTCGGGTTCTGATCCATTGTTCCAGACCCTCCCGGCCGAACCGTCTTTAGCATCCGATTTCAGAGACTTCCTGCTCTTCTTGGTGGGCGGGGTTTGAGTCCTATTGCTGTGATGATTCTTCCCATTGGCAGAGGAGCAGTTGTTGAAGTCGCTTCGGTCCTTCAACTCTGAACCCACTTTGCTAGTAGGTGGAGTCAGAGGCGTAGCAGGGACGGAGGAGGCCTGGTCGGCAGTGGAGTTGCTCCCTCCTGGTTCGATGAACTTCTGCCAGGTGAGCAGCAGCTTCTTGGCTCTCCTGGCCACGTCCGTGTTCTTGGTTTTCTTCCGAACATCGTTCACCAGTTTGCCAAGCCGTGTTTCCTTAGAGGAAGAGAAAACATTTAAAACAACGGTTTGATTTCCAACAGAGGATGAACGTCCTTTCCCTGAACATACCTCCAAAACTTCTCTGGTGATGGGATACTTCTCCAGCAGGGAGAATATTTCCACCACCAACACTGGGTTGCAGATCTGCTGGAGAGACAAGTCACTCAACATCAGAGGGAAAGAAATCAAAGAACCCTGCTATGAATTTGACTAAACTTAAGTGCACCAAAAAATTTGCTTGTATTGAAATAACAAACCCAGATGAATACGAGGCAAATTTGACTAAAGGGAAGCTTTAGAGAGAAGCACAGTGTGTGGCGTGTAAGTAAGTAAAGGTTATTTGTAAAGATCTTTCTAGACCAGGGTCACAAAGCGCTTTAACAATCAAAAACAATACACAGTTAAAATATATACTATATACTACACATAATACAAACATAGGAGTCCCAGAAAAGCAGGGAAAAGAAAAAATAAGAATGTCTTAAGATGTTTCTTGAAGGAGTCAGTAGATCATCAAACACAGAGATCGTTCCAAAGCTTAGGAGCAACAGTCTGGAAGGATTTCTCTCCTCTGGTCCTGAAGCGTGTTCAGGAACCATCAGTAGATTATGATCCACAGACCTCAGAGCCTGAGCTGGGGTGTAAGTCTGGATCAGATCACTGATGGAAGGTCTGACCATGAATAGATCTGAAAGTAAGAACCAGAGTTTTGGAATTGATCCTGAAAGAAACTGGCAGCCAGTGAAGTTTTAAGGATCGGGGAAATGTGAGTTCTTCTACTAGAGCGGGTCAGAATTCTCGCGAGTTTTGTATTAACCACAGGCGAGACAGATCCTTCTTGTTTAGACGAACAACATAACATAATATAACACGAGTATATACTATAGAAGTTTTGTACAAGTACTTTTCACGGCATCCACTTGAAATTGCTTTTGTTAGTGCAATAAAGGTAATTGTAAGTAAGCAGGACTAATACATTAGTTAGTAAGTAAGTCATTTGTATTTATAGAGCGCTTTTCCAGACCAGGGTCAAAAAGTGCTTAAACAATCAAAACAATATTCACTAAAATGTATACTTAAAAGTTCAAGATAAAACTTAGAACAACACAGGAGTTCTAAAGAAATCAAGGAAAAGCCTGAACAAATAAAAATGTCTTAAGATGTTTCTTGAAGGAGTCAGTAGATCCATCAAGAGCAAAAAAAAAGGAAGGTTTTCAAAGCGTAGGAGCAACAGCCTGGAAGGATTTCTCTCCTGAGCTGTGTGTGGGGAACCATCAGTAGATTCTGATCCACAGACTCCCTTCATTATTACCACACTTTTAAAAACTCCACCACACTTTAAAAAAATGTATTTGTATTTTTTGTCAACACCATTGAGTCTCCAGTGAGCAACATCAATGAGGTTCTGATACGATGTTCAAGACCACGACAAAGCTTTGCATGACTACCAAAACAGTATATGTACATGTTTGCAGGTTCTTGTGTCCACTTATTGTTAAGAATATTTACTATGAATTACAAGCTACATGGTTTTGTTTGTGTGCATTTCATAATTGATGACTTTTGTCATCATCTAAGAATACTATGATTCACAATGGTACAGCGATGGAATGGGATCAGAGGAAATTCAGTTTGTGGGAATTGCACAATTACTCTTGCACTCTTAGTTTTCTAAGACTGTCTTAGTCTTCTCACTTCATACTATCATAACATTAAACATCAAACCATGGCCCTTTACCAATAACTATTACTTACTTACCTTTATTGATATCAATTTGTGGCGACATGCAACAAAATAAATATTGACATACAATGACTTGATTTACATTGTTTTACTTTATTTAGAAAACACGATTTAATAGCATACCAGTTCATTCACCAACTGCTGTGAAAAAAGAAAATAGAAAAAGGCTCTTACATTTGAATGTTTGTTTTTAAAATGCTTTAATTGTGTACAGAGGGAAAAAAATACTTTTGTAATATTAGTTTAATACATACAATTTTTAACAAAAACATCCCTAAATTAGTGAAAAACGTTTTTAACATTACATATTATTGTTCAATTTATTAAACTACCAGTTGAAGCAGTTTGTATTTAGACTACTGGAATATATTTAATATAAATTACAACAAAACATGAGTTATTTACCCTTAATGATGGTGATTTAATACTAATGTCTTGAGTGAAAGTAAAGATGGAATATTAATAACATCATTATGGCAGATAACAGAAGCTTCTTTATTGATACTAGAATAACATTTCTTTGTTCTCCACACCTTCACATTGAGCGTGAATAATTCACCTTTAAGTCAATATTACAGAAAGACAACAGTACACGTCACGTGATCACAGATCTGACCATTGTTTACTATCGTGTCCTCAGGAGACACCAGTGGTTCACTCGAGGACCAGAACGGATCGTCGAGGATCCACAGTCTTTATTTTGCTGGCTCTGAACAAACACGTCACATTCCATTGAGGGGGGGATTTAACAAAGGATCCCCGTCTTGAGGAGTCACTTAATGTCGTCACAA
The DNA here is from genome assembly GCF_982586985.1 of Callionymus lyra. NCBI lineage: Eukaryota > Metazoa > Chordata > Actinopteri > Syngnathiformes > Callionymidae > Callionymus > Callionymus lyra. Next base: position 9,913,511 of record NC_141819.1, read on the forward strand.
AGACGCGACTCTACACGACGTGACACACGTTTAAATGAACGTCAGACTGGACTCAACATCTCACTGACCCGTTTGGTACCGACCATTCACAAGCGAACAAAACCCTCTCACTCGCGCGTCCATGGCAACCCCCGAACTCCGAGCGTGTTTTCCGCGTCTTCTCTCGAGAGTCTACGAGCAGGAGCGAGTAGTACTCACGTCGCTCTGGGCGTCCAGGGCCTGCAGCAGCCGGTCCCGCATCACCTGCGGGCTGGACGCGCAGGCTGTCGTCATCTCCGGGCGACCACCGCAGGAGCGGGTGACATGAACACACCCGCCGCCGCCGACGACGACGAGCCCCCTCGTCAGTGCTCGGATGGAAGACGTTCACGAGAAGTTCATGAGTGTTTCGTGGCGTCTGACTTTCTTTCCTGCCTCTGAACAAAGACAAGCCGCTGACGAGACACCCATGACTTCGCTGCTCCTTCCAGCTCCACTGACGCGGAGATCACTTCCTCATTCTTATATAGGATGGCCGCGAAGTGCATTATGGGAAGACGGTTACATAGGAAAGACGGTGGCGCTTGACTGGAAGTAAAAATGGAATAAACGAGGCAGAGAATGTCAGAGATCAACATTTATTTATTTTTTAATTACTTAACTTAATAGTATATGTGGATAGTGAACACCTTTCTCGTGGTCAGCCGTAAATATTCACGAGAAAATACATTTTTAGCAAAAGTTATTTCCTTGTTAAAGGGCAACACGTGTCGTATATGTTGAAGTCTTTCTCCCTCAATATGCAGTAAGTTCCTCATCATGACCATGTTTTGAACTTATTACTTTATGAAGTTGCTCTGGGATCTGGGCGAACAAGAGGTTACGAGAGCGGAGTCCATTATGATGCAATTATGCTGTAACCACCCCCCGCTTTGATTATACAACGAGTCACTTACTCTAAAGACGTTTTTATTTGTTCAGGCTTTTCCTGGATTTTCTGGAACTCCTGTTGTGTTATCAGTTTTATCTTGCCCTTTAAAGTATATACTTTATTGAATATTGTTTTAATTGTTTAAGCGCTTTGTGACCCTGGTGTGGAAAAGCGCTATATAAATACAAATTACTTACTTACTTACTTACTTACAGGTGGAGACTTCCGGGACTGATGACAAACCTTGACATTTGACCAATCACATTAAAGTGGGTGTTGTTGTGCTCAACAAGATTTAATCTCCAGAAAAACAAAGTGTTTTCAGTGGGCGGGGCTTAAGATCATTTTCTAATGTCAATATTACAATGAAAAGATAGTTTTCTATACTGAATGTTAATCAAGGTAAATATTATGAAGTTATGATAGTCATTGTGATACGTTGATCATTAGTCATAAAGATTTTTTAAGAAGTGTCGAGCACTGAAATTAAATTCAAGGAAATATTTGGGATTCCATTCAATAACTAAAATAAATATGACATTAAATATGTTTCTGGGGCCTGGGCATGTCAGCAAAAAATAAACATTACAAAACAGGAGCAAAAATAAAGAGTAGGATGGAATTCCTACTGACTATTGATCTGTAAGACTGAGACTGGTATGTGAAACCTGATTTCTTTTTGAGAGCAAGACTATTCTGTTAGCATTTAGCTTTTGTAGCAAGTCAGCCTCTCCGGTCTGTCTTTGTGCAACGCTTTCTTTTGCCTTTAATGTGTATTTTATCTCCATGTTGAACGACATGATCCCTCCAGGAGAGTCAAGTTTAGTCAGAGCTCATTAAAAAGTTTTACGTCCAAACAGCCTTTAAAATGTATTAGCCAAGCTGAGCTGTACTTGTGTTTGTTGTTTACATTTTCTTTTTTTAAATAATCCAGTCATTTGTTGTCAGCAGTTCCTCTGTGCGCCGCCATCTTGGAAAGGATTTGGAATACTGAACGAGCTGGTCCACTAAAGGAAAAATCCTGTGATAGCATTTTACAGATTGTCTACAGCAGAGGAACATCAGCAGGAGTCACCTGAACACTTGAAAAAAAAAACCTAAACCAAGAACAGTCTGGACAGTGTTGATGTGATGAAGAGTCGAGTTACTCTTGGGTTAAACAACCAGCTCTTTGTAAGAGCTTGCTAATATTTGTTTTTACGAATAGAACCTAAAAGGAATTTGCCACTGGGTTCTTCTGCACACTTTTCATTTCTATTTTTAAGTAAGACATATGTAAACAAAAGCTAAAAACTGAGAAAATGCACTTTTACATGAAGTGGCCATTAATAGTTTATTGAATGTAAAGCATGATCAATGAAAGTTGGAGATTCAATGACATTCCTTTAGACAAACAGATTATTCAAAATAAACCACCGATTGAAACACAAATCAGTGTATTTATTTTTATTTATTCGAGCATGTTTGTGTTACATTTTGTTGTTATGTTTATCTGACATGTATCTTGTCTGATAAAATATACTGGCTGTAAATCTGTACAACCAAATCACCGTCTTTGATTATTTTAAGAAAAAAAAAACACCAACGACAACCAATCATGACATTGTTCATTCATGTATTTTAGAACAGGGAAAAGAAAGGGATTGAAAATAGTGTTTGAAAGTTATCACCGAAGATGGACGACAACACAGCGTAAAAATGCCTGAACCTTGTGTGTCACTCTTACAAACAAGAAGCAATAAATACAGTATTTTATACATTTTGTACAACTGTGTAGGTTGTTTGATAAACCGGAAGTCACGACTCTCTGGAACCGAAAGCCATCGTAATCAGGATCCAAACAATCTGTAAAGAAAGAAGAGACAAATTGTTTTAACGTAAACATTGTTCAGTTTTTATATGTGATTGGGTTTTAAATAAGTAAGTAAGTAAGTAATTAGTATTTATATAGCACTTTTCCAGACCAGGGTCACATAGCGCTTGAACAATCAGAACACAATTCAATAAAGTATATACTTTAAAGGTCAAGATAATACTGAGAACAACACAGGAGTTCCAGAAAATCAAGGAAAAGCTTGAACAAATAAAAACGTCTTAAGATGTTTCTTAAAGGAGTCAGTAGATCCATCAAGCGCAAAGAGGAAGGAAGATCGTTCCAAAGCTTAGGAGCAACAGCCTGGAAGGATTTCTCTCCTCTGGTCCTGAAGCTTGTTCAGGAACCATAAGTAGATTCTGAACCACAGACCTGAGAGCCCAACGTTTATAGAGTGGTATTATATTTTATAATAATAATATTTAAGCAATATGACTTGGTTATGTTTATTGTATTGTTAGTGGTTTATATTTATTTAGATATTAGATATATGACACTACTTCAAAAAAAGCATTGAAAGGATAACTTGGTAAAAGTTTGACATAAAACTTCAACTTTGTGATCTTTAACTTTAGAGATAAACAACAATTGTTAAGATCCAAGTCAACAGTGAATAACGTCCTTATCTAGAGATCATTAGACGATTAGAAATGTTACAAATATGCTCGAGTTGTTGACGATGAGACGACCTTTTAAAAGCCACGATACTCACACAACCATGCAGAACATAATGAAGATGTTCCACAGAGCGATGAAGATTCTGAAGTATCTCAGGCTGAGCAGGAACTCTCTGATGTTGTCTCCTGAAATCACATAAGGTTAAAATCACGTTGATCTTTCCCAGACACACGTTCCTACCTGTGGTTGGTGCTCTGGTGTCATCTTCGAAGGCTTGAGACTCCTTCCTTTTTCTGCGCAACACAAAACATTCAGTACCTGTATATCAATCTAAAAAAAAACTTACATTAAAAGTATGTTAAACGATCGAAACACTTACAGCTTAAAATTCAACACTGCCCCTGCATTCACCAGAAGAGTCCTGCAAATAGAAAATAAAAATATATATGGTTTGTTTTGGATCAGCTGGTGAGCTGGCGTTAGCATCGTAGCTAGCTCGCTTATGTAAGCCATTTTGTCTTTTGTAGCCATTACCGCTTAATAAAAGCATTACAGTCACGATCAAAAATGTTTTATACAAATGTATTCGATCGCCAAATAGATCATTGTAATGTGAATTACCCGAATATTAACAGATCCCCGATCATCTTGTCATCACAGAACCCACTTCCGTGTTCGTAAACGCAACCAAATTGTTGGCCAATCAGAGTAGAGTACCTAGCGGGTAGAGTTTACCCTCAGTTTTGTTTGACAGGGTGACGTTAAAACGCAGTAACCATATAATGTTGACGTCCAGTCATAGCGAGGAGAATATTTTACCCTCAGTTTTGTTTGACAGGGCGACGTTAAAACGCAGTAAACATGTATTGTTGACGTTCAGTCATTAAATAGCGACGATTTATTTAAAAACAATACATTTAAAAATATTATTATCGTGGTACTTGTACATTTTACTCAACAGCAAACTTAAGTAAAAGAACAAAAACAATATGAGGGGAAGCACATTTATAAAGGATCGTTGTGCAGAACGAGTAACATTCATTTTAATTAAAATAAATCAAATTAAAAAATGGTGTTTTTAGCGCAGTAGGAAGATACACCTGTCCGTCTGATTTGTCGCCCTCAAGCGGCGTCCACTGTAACTGCAGCTGCGACGACGACCTTTCTCTGCGGAGACGCGAAAGATAAACGAGACGAAACGACATCTTATTATTCTAATTGTTATTTTTCAACTCTTTTCCTATTTTTTGAAACAGGATCCGTCACTGCGCCTCGAACGAGCCGAGGATGTTTATCTTGGCTTCAGGTAAACCGACGCGTGTTTGCATTGAAAACACTCCCGTCAAAGGGACGATATTTAAAGAACATTTCTGTGACATCTCTGGTTCACACTTTATCCTTTCGCAGCTGCCGTCGCGGTCCGACGACGATGAAGATGAAGAAGATGATGATGATGATGATGAAGATGAGGCAGGGGTGCGAGGGGTATTTATAGGCGGCGTTGACCCTCATCCTGCTCTCACTGTTGACATCGGGGGGTTTCGTGGTGGACCGGGCTCAAGGGGGGGATTCCTCATTCAATTGTTGGACTTTTTTAGTTTTTTGGAACCACAGACACACAAGCCAAAGGGGACAACATGGATATGCTCGCAGTTCTCAACCTGGGAGATTTCCCTCAAGTTTTCTCCAAATTGGGAATGTTTCCTGTGTTTGACCTCGCTTACTACATCGTGTCCATCCTCTACCTCAAGTATGAACCAGGTACAGACGATTATTATTGCATTATTACACCAAAATTCTTTTTTTTAAATTTAATTAACAATTGCAACAAATACTGCTTGTTTACATTTAACTCATCAAAAATGACTTCTTCACGAATCAACATTTAAAGTCAGAAGTACGTGTTCTTATTAAACAATTCGCCTCCACAATGTGTGATATCCCTACAAGGACTCTTCTTATGTTGGACGCACTTCCATATAAAGCGTGACCTGTTACATAAACAAGCTTGTTGGCAGGTGGCGAGTCTGAATGGGTAGTTACTACAGCTCAACATTCTTACCACACTCAAGCGGAAAATAACTCCCACAGGATTGTGTGATTGTTTTTGTTTTAAAACTATTTTTTTCCCACACAAGATAAGATGTAACGAGAGACCAGGGCCCGGCCGGCGTTGGGTCGACAACTTAAGGCAATAAATAGAAGATCCTGAAATAGACTTCGGTGAAGCTTCGACTTCTCTTCAAGACAAATTGTCTGTCAGTTATGAAGGAGACGAATCATTCCTTCACCAACTTGTTGGTTAAGGCTTTTTAAATCAAGCTTACGTTAAAAAAGAATCTTGGTATTAGAACCGTGACAAAGTAAGTAGGTCACTGCTGGTGCTATTTCATTCTCCACGCACAAAAACATGCATTTAGGTTAATCTGAGTTAATCTGAATCTGGCCTGTCGTGAACGTTGACTGGTATTAGCCACATGATCATCGCACGAATCACCACTTTTATTATTGATTTATTTATAATAATTGTTATCATTAAAACACATTCAAATGTACCTTATGAACTGATTTTGTATCAGAGCACAGAGGTGTGGAACCTGAGCAGAAGCTTGAGTAGAACCAGACTCAACACCAGCTAACTGCGACCTGCAACTCTACATTGTTGGATTCTGCCGACTACATTTGAAACATCAGTGACTGCACAGAGTCAGCGATCCATTTGCAATGTTCCTGCGGAGCTTGGATTGTCTTCCTGTCACCATTGTAGCAGAAAACAATGAAACAGTAAAATAAATGTTTCCGCCGCCGTTAACCTTCTACAGTGTTTGAACTTCAAATACATTTTATTTATTTATTTTCTAATAGAGAAACATGTTTAAATGTCAAACAGCAATCCCAGCATTAGTGAAGAAGAAAATGACCTTGACAACTCACTTCTAAGAGTCACTTAAGTTATGTTGGATACTTGTTTCTTGGATAAAAAACAGAATCCAAACTGAAACCGGTTTTTCATTCAGTTCATAAACTCAAATCATTCGTGTGAGAAGCTTCAACAAACCCAAAGTAGCTAAATATTTGACTATTAACTAGCATTAGCATGAAATCAAAAGCAACATTTTGACATTGGTAATACTAGACTGGGAAAGCACTGAAATAGCACACACCTCAGCCAAGGGGCTAATTTCACATGTAACACACAGCAAATAAACACATCCATCGACTCAAAGGCTGATGAGATGGTAACGAAGTGTGTTATAACCACTAGACCATGTGCTACGTCTCAAATGGTACACTTCTCTAAGTGCTTTACAGTACACTGTAAGACAGTGCACCTACTTGCGCAGTGCTCAAATTTATACAGGGTAGTACTGTCTCAAATCAAACTCTGCTGCTACACACTTACAGGAAATGACTCGACAGCTTCTTCTTCTACTACTTTTTAACACTGATTGCAACCAGTCGTTGAAACTCTATCGTTGACACTTGACAGCACTTTTCTCCAATTTAAACAAGTTATTAAGTTGTGTTTCATTGTGTTATAACTGTTGTAGTGTTGTTTTGTAGTAAAATTAGTGTTTTCTTGAGACATTTACATCAGTATCTGCTCCAAAGACGCGTCGTCATTGACGTAGCTTCAGTTTAGCTTCATCTACGTCACTAAGATGGCGGCCGTTGAGGGTGGAAAGTGTCCATCGATCCACACTTAATTTTCTGGCCGTTTGAGGGCTCATTGCGCACTCCATTTCCACACACTGCTCATTGGGACGCACTTGTGTACTTAAAATATTAAGTCTTAGTGCAGGGGCGACATAGCTCAGATGGTAGAGTGGTTGCCTGCAGTCCAAAAGGTTGCAGGTTCAATCCCAGCTCCAGACAAGCTTGTGTCGTTGTGTCCCTGAGCAAGACACTTCACCCTGATTGCTCCTGATGGTGAACTTGGCGCAAGTGTGCATGCCTACTCCCATCAGTATGTGTGAATGGTTGAATTTCCCCTCGCGGGACTAATAAGGGATTCTAAAAAAAAAAAAAAAAAAAAAAAAAAGAAGTGCGCTATTTGGGACACAGCACATGTGTGATGCTAGGCTATGCTAAATGCTAGATGCTATGCTAAATGCTAGATGCTATGCTTGTACTTGTATTCCAGAGTTGTTGTTGTTCATCTCACCTGATCAATAATAACACATTTTGTCACCACAGGTACATAGAAGTTTATTCGTTTTAGTCGTTGTGTGTTTGTTTAAGTTATGTTTCCTGAATTATTGGCACCTTATTACTCAAAAAGTAAATAAAGAAACTTTCAAATCCAGAAAAAAACACTATTTTCAAAATCTAGACATATTTTAACGTTATTAACATTAATCCAAAGTAAAATTATTTTTTTTGTTATTCAAAAGACTAATGGATGATCTCATGACCTCCTTGGTGGAGGTAAATAAATAAAAATATACTTGAAAAATTGTGATGGAAATTACACTAAAATTATAAATTAAAAGATCTAAATTCATTTATTTTATTTTCCCAGATAGTAATTAAAATTATTTTGTAATTGTCAGAGTTGTTTTACTCACAAAGACATTCTCAAAGAAGCCTTTTACTGAATTATATTTATATAAGGAGATAATAAGAAAAACGATGGCTGTAGATTCAACCACAGGATATTACTCTTTAATCATTATTATTGACAACCACAACTAGATTTGTAAGATTATTTCAGGCACGAAACATTGTGTGCCAAGAGATTCATAACCAGCATCCATTTGAGAGTCAAATCTCTTCATTTACAAGCCGGCAGTTGTTCGCACGAGGCACGTGGTCGACATCTCAGCTCTTCAACCTTATCGTGAGCAAGTGTTGGGGTTAAAGGTCAAGACAGAGCCGACAGTTGCAAGGCAGGGGTAGCAGTTGAGCCGTTTATATTTATAGGGGAGCGTCAGGTTTCCTTCAAGCTGAGCGACAGCTTCGCTCACCTGTCACTCCACGTTTGGAGAAGCAGTTGCTCCTTACGCTGAACAATGAAGCTAATGTGCGACAAAATGTAAAAAAAACACGCTCGAATAAATACACACAACCCCCAAATGTATCTTCTGGTTCCTAAATATTATATTTAATCTCCTTTTGCAACATTTGCATTTTTAAAGACGGTAAAATCCAAATTTGAGTCGTTATCTAGTGCCGAACACCCACTTATTACTTTAAAATAAGTATATTTTATAACTATTCATTAGTATATTCTACATTAGATACACATTTTGAATTGGTTTTAGAATATTAGGGTAAAAACATGAATAAGTACATTAAAGAAAGACTTGAAAGTAGCTCAATATGCCTTGAAAGCTAAAAATTAAAAGAAAATGTAAAAAAGAAAATGTCAATTAACTCAATAAAAACAAACAGTTTATTTCACTGCATAACGTTCCCTCCATTGTAAGAAGAGAGTCATTGGAAAAAAATGTTGTGAAAACTGAAGCGTCTCCATCATGTGGTCCTCTTTAAAAATGAGGGGAAGGTACCCGGTCATACCGAGGAAGCTTGAGAACATAGTACTTCAGCCATGAAGGAAATTAATTAAACAGCCGTCTCTGTGACAAAAGCAGTTTAGTGTTGACAGTGTTGGATCGTCATTAAAATAAATATGTATTTTTTTAAATTTAAAATCCTATCTCGTGCTTCTTCAAAACCACCATTCAAATTTCAAAACTTGCTGTGTACTTTCTTTGGTCAATACACCCTTAAAAATATATATATATTTGTCACTCTTTGACCAGATCGGAAATTAAACTTTAAACAGTACAGGTTAACTAAAGATAGATCAAAACTAATAATAATTGTTGAGCCTTATTTTATTTATTTCTTTGGCAATGAAAGAAAGAAACAAACAGAAAAGTATATGAACAAAGACTCACAGCCTCCACTGAGTTTGAACTCAGTTAAGACTCCTCCCACAATCCAAATATTGTCACATGACTGCCTACTTCCTGTTTACCCTCAGACAAGATACATGAGACAATAAATAAAGGTTAAACAAACCAAAGAATCGTTGTTCATATCTTACTTCTGGTGACGTGTTAACATCATAAAACCAGTAACTCTCCTTCAGCTTAGTGGTTCATAACTGTTTGTGTATTTATACACACTTATTGGCCGTAATATTATGACCAGCTGCCCAGTGTCATAGAAATGCTCCCGTTGGCTGAAAGAACTTGAACGATTCAAGTACTTGTATTTGAAACTAGCAGGTGGCATTTCAAGGCTCCTTCCTGTGTTTGTGTCAACACACTGTCTCACACCGAGAGTGAGTTCTGAGTCAACACCGCTTCAGGATACGTAGTTATCAGGGTGTGAGTCAAAGTTTGAACTGGGCGTGTGCGACGACACACACACGGCTGCGGCTGATAAACACACTCGGAGGTCGATTCACACGCTTGAACTTGAACATGGGATTCAAATGATTATTATGTGTAAATATACTTTAATTAGAGGATTAAAAACATATACAAGACAGGTAGAAGTTGTGGCGCTAATTCAACACAGATGTGTCTTTAGTAAAATAACTTTATTAGCATTAACACTGAGCCTAACGAACAATGTTATTTGTCTTCTTTTTTTAAAAAGAATTCTGTGTTGATTAAGTCACAAAATGCAAGTATAAAGAACATGGATCAAGTAAGTAACGCAAAGAAAAGGATACAAAGATTGACATAGAATAACATCATACTTTCACTTCACTCCTGCCCCCAAGAATAAAACAGTCTAATAACACAAGGAATGAATGAGTCCCTGAGTCTATTAGTGTTGCATCTGAAAAACAATTGTACAATCTTAACTTTCAACCGTTAAAATGTACATAAAATATTTTTTTAAAAATAAGAGAGAAACATGTAGGATAAATGATAAGATGGAGTCTTGCTTAACCTTTGTGTTATCACTGGGTCATGGTGACCCGAAAAACAAATTTGTTTTCGGGTCACCATGACCCTGAGTTAACACAAAGGTTCAAGAAATTAGTAAAAACTTTATTTAAATATGATGTAAAAAGTGTTATTAGCAGGTTTATGATACTGATATATACAGTGCCTTGCGAAAGTATTCGGCCCCCTTGAACCTTTCAACATTTCGCCACATTTCAGGCTTCAAACATAAAGATATAAAATTTTAATTTTTTGTCATGAATCAACAACAAGTGGGACACAATCGTGAAGTGGAACGAAATTTATTGGATAATTTAAACTTTTTTAACAAATAAAAAACTGAAAAGTGGGGCGTGCAATATTATTCGGCCCCTTTACTTTCAGTGCAGCAAACTCACCCCAGAAGTTCAGTGAGGATCTTTGAATGATCCAATGTTGTCCTAAATGACTGATGATGATAAATAGAATACACCTGTGTGTAATCAAGTCTCCGTGTAAATGCACCTGCTCTTTGATAGTCTCAGGGTTCTGTTTAAAGCGCAGAGAGAACCATGAAGACAAAGGAACACACCAGGCAGGTCCGAGATACTGTTGTGGAGAAGTTTAAAGCCGGATTTGGATACAAAAAGATTTCCCAAGCTTTAAACATCTCAAGGAGCACTGTGCAAGCAATTATATTGAAATGGAAGGAGTATCAGACCACTGCAAATCTACCAAGACCCGGCCGTCCCTCCAAACTTTCATCTCAAACAAGGAGAAGACTGATCAGAGATGCAGCCAAGAGGCCCATGATCACTCTGGATGAACTGCAGATAACTACAGCTGAGGTGGGAGAGTCTGTCCATAGGACAACAATCAGTCGTGCACTGCACAAATCTGGCCTTTATGGAAGAGTGGCAAGAAGAAAGCCATTTCTCAAAGATATCCATAAAAAGTCTTGTTTAAAGTTTGCCACAAGCCACCTGGGAGACACACCAAACATGTGGAAGAAGGTGCTCTGGTCAGATGAAACCAAAATCGAACTTTTTGGCCACAATGCAAAACGATATGTTTGGCGTAAAAGCAACACAGCTCATCACCCTGAACACACCATCCCCACTGTCAAACATGGTGGTGGCAGCATCATGGTTTGGGCCTGCTTTTCTTCGGCAGGGACAGGGAAGATGGCTAAAATTGATGGGAAGATGGATGGAGCCAAATACAGGACCATTCTGGAAGAAAACCTGTTGGAGTCTGCAAAAGACCTAAGACTGGGACGGAGATTTATCTTCCAACAGGACAATGATCCAAAACATAAAGCCAAATCTACAATGGAATGGTTCACAAATAGACGTATCCAGGTGTTAGAATGGCCAAGTCAAAGTCCAGACCTGAATCCAATCGAGAATCTGTGGAAAGAGCTGAAGACTGCTGTTCACAAACGCTCTCCATCCAACCTCACTGAGCTTGAGCTGTTTTGCAAGGAAGAATGGGCAAGAATTCCAGTCTCTCGATGTGCAAAACTGATAGAGACATACACCAAGCGACTTGCAGCTGTAATTGCAGCAAAAGGTGGCGCTACAATGTATTAGCGCAAGGGGGCCGAATAATATTGCACGCCCCACTTTTCAGTTTTTTATTTGTTAAAAAAGTTTAAATTATCCAATAAATTTCGTTCCACTTCACGATTGTGTCCCACTTGTTGTTGATTCATGACAAAAAATTAAAATGTTATATCTTTATGTTTGAAGCCTGAAATGTGGCGAAATGTTGAAAGGTTCAAGGGGGCCGAATACTTTCGCAAGGCACTGTATTCTTAAAGTTTACAGTATGAATGTTGCATATGACAAATAATCCGATTTTCTTTATTTTATTAAAAAAATAACAGGAGAGAAGTTGGAGATTAAAATGCAAAGATTAGGATAAAATAATCTGAGTCTGAGACCATGGTTTATACTCAGCAAAACAAGGGCACCAGAGTGAGGGAAGGAGTGAGAGATCAACGCGATGGCAGGTTTAAGAGACTTGGTTTTCCAACTTAAGCGATATTTTTAGTTGTTTTTTTGTGTAAAAGCCACTAACAGATCCTCCTCCTCTACTCCTCAGGCTCGGTGGAGGTTTCTCGCCGGAGCCCGGTGGCCTCGTGGCTCTGCGCCATGCTTTACTGCTTCGGCAGCTACATTCTAGCGGACGTCATGCTCGGCAGCAGCCCCCTCGACTATTTCCAACACAACAGCCACATCCTGCTGGCCACCGCCGTCTGGTGAGGGTCATAGAGGGGTCACAGGGGGGTCACACCACCTCACACATCTCTTGCCGCCTCGCTCAAAAGCACCTGTGTTTTTTTTTGTCGTCCAGGTACCTGGTCTTCTACTGCCCCCTCAACCTCTTCTACAAGTGCGTGGCCTTCCTGCCCATCAAGCTGGTGCTGGTGGCTCTGAAGGAAGTGGTCCGCACTCGCAAGATCGCCGCCGGCGTCCACCACGCCCACCACGCCTACCACCACGGCTTCTTCATCATGGTCATCGTGGGCTACGTCAAGGGTGAGGACACGTCAGACGCATGGAATTCTGGCTCATATGGAATGACGAGGCTTCATGAAACAGCTGTGGAGTGTAGACACTGTATCATGATACAGTGTCTTCATTTTGAAGGGCCACTAGATGGCACTCTCTGCTTTATTATATTTGTCTCTGATCTACTAATAATTCAATAAAACCTGGCATCATTTTTAGCTAAAAATATATTCTTATTGTATCACGATACAGTGTCTTCAGCTGTTTCGTGAAGCCTCGACTCATCAAATAACCTTTTTTTGTGCACTCAAGTTTCCTCCCACCGTGACTAAATATCTATAATAGGAAGAAATGTAAAACTTTTGTCAGAAGTTTCAAGTTTTAAGAACACTTTTTAAGTGTCTTTTTGGACGAAGATGAAGACGAAGACAACTGAGCTCCAGTCGCTACATTAAAATGAACAAACAATTTTTGTCTATAACTCTCACAAATGAACAGATTACTCTGAAAATAATCCCAACCCTTAGTCGACATAAGGGTGAGTAGAAAATGAGTGAAATTTGGGTGAATTATCACTTTAAATACAATGAGTGCCGCCAAAGAAAGAAGGGAAAAAATAAAAGGGGCTCAAATATAATGTGAAAAATAAAAATAAAACAGTAAAATAAACGTTTCATGTAGAAATCATTAAGAGAAAACCTTTTACATTTTATATATTTTGAATTAAGAGAACAAACGAAGTGTAGTCATGCCTTGACATCATGAAATAAAGCTGAATAATCCAAAGTTATTTTTATCGCATTAGAGAAAATCAACTTTCAACGATCTTTAAATGATTTGAAAAATAAAATAGTTCCATCAGTGACCTCACGAGGGCAGCACACACCCAGTGTTTGTCAATGTCTGCCTTAAAAACACGCTACTGGTAATTGTCAGTAAAATACATTTTGTTGATAAAGTCACTGTTGTTTCATGAAACCAAATCTTCTTCAGTCGAGTGTGTCGAGGCGAGACAGCTGTCCTCAGGGAGAGACATCTGTCCCTCAGGAGGAGACAGCTGCCCTAACGTCTGCAGGACTGTAGATGTATTTGTACAAGAGCCTCTTAACAAGTGTTCCACAAGCAAACAAAAACGATTCTGTCATGAAAAGTGTAGTCATTCTCTCTCTCTCTCTCTCTCTCTCTCTCTCTCGTCCAGGTTCTGGTGTCGCTCTGATCTCTAACTTCGAGCAGCTGCTGCGAGGCGTGTGGAGGCCCGACACCAACGAGATCCTCAACATGTCTTTGTGAGTCATTTAGGATGAAATGCAACTGGATTATTCTTGAGAAGGTTTAGGCTCTCTTTGTAGAATCGCTCTTACTGTGTGTTGTGCAAGCGAGTTGTGAAACTGCAGCCAGATGTCCCACAGAGTGCATTGATATTCCAGATGCTTTTCTATTTTTATTTCCTCACATTGTAAGTAAATAAGTAAATAATAGTTATTGGTATTGCGTGACCGTCGTCATCGTCTGGCGGAATAACTCAAATACAGATGAACAGTTTTCAGTGAAAACAGGAACTTTAGCCGATAACGTATTTTCTCGTCTCAAAGCATCACATTTATGAAACACGAAGAGAAAAACGAATCATCAAGTGTTTAAAATCAAGATTTGATAGAAAGGTTTTTGTTGGATGTTAGATTAAAAGAAAACCTGCTGAGAGTTCAAAAAAAAAAATTAATGGCAAAAGTAGTGATGTGTCGATGAAGCTTCATGAAACAGTGTCATATTTTTCAGAGGACAGTAGGGGGCGCCCTCAGTTTAAAAATTATGTGAGGTTTTAATAGAATAGCTTTTCAAAGCATTCGATTATAGAGCAAAGAGTGACATCTAGTGGACTCAGGAGATTATGACACTGTTTCATGAAGCTTCATCGACACATTCATTCTCTGTTAATAAAAAGTGAATACTGTCAATAATATATAGAATGTTTGAAAGTTATATAATTATTAATTAATAACAATCACAATCTGGCCAAAGATTAGTTTTTTTAGTAGTTATTTTATTATTTGTATAATGATTTCTCCAGCGTCAAGGATTAAATTACACTTTACACTTTATTTAAAAAAAAATTATATACATCTTTTTATTGCGTTTTTCATATAACTCTGGACATAAACAATTTGCAAAGATAAAACAGTCCCTTCCCCCCATTCCCTGTGGTACTATGTCCTCCTAAATTATGGATATATAGTCTTGCACATTTACAAACCTGTAGAATAATAAAACATGTGGGTCTATAAGGCATTAAGACATGAACAAAAAAAAACACAGACACACAAAGAAATACTAGAAGCATGAAAGGCTCCATCAATGTGTGGAAGAACCTGATGAAAAACCGATGTTGTTCATAAAGCAACAACTTGATCAAATCAATCCACAATCTTAAGTTATGGCTAAAGTCTCGGCCTCGACCTCCACAGCCCGACCAAGGCCAGCCTGTACGGCGCTATCCTCTTCACCCTGCAGGAGGCGCACTGGCTGCCCGTCTCCAAGAGCACCCTCATCCTCGTCTTCACCCTGTTCATGGCCACCAGCAAGGTGAGGACACTGACCCGTCAACAGCTGTTTATACGATAAATGCCTTTAATGACGTTGTATTCTACCGTCGTTCTCTCTTGTTAGTGTTTTATAAAACTTTTAATTCTCAGTATTAACTTCTTCAACAACTGCAACATGTTTATTTATGTCTTTAAAATATGGATTCCTTTAGTGTCCAGAAAGGCATCTTTAAAAAAATAGAATGATTATTTATAAATAATTTTAAAAAAAAACTGTCATATGTGAACTATGTAATATTTGTATGTATTTTCACTGTATGTGTTTTGTATGTTTTTATTTTGGTTATGTATTTATTTGTTGGTTTAAAATATATTATGGATTCATGGGGGGATCGATCAGTCGATCTATCTATCTGCCCGACCATCCAACCATTCATCAATCCCTCCAATCTTCCATCCATCCATCCATCCATCCATCCATCCATCCATCCATCCATCCATCCATCCATCCATCCATCCATCCATCCATCCATCCATCCATCCATCCATCCATCCATCCATCCATCCATCCATCCATCCATCCATCCATCCATCCCTCCCTCCCTCCCTCCCTCCATCCATCCATCCATCCGCCCCTCCATCCATCTATCCATCAATCCCTCCAATGATCCATCGATTCCATCCATCCATCCATCCATCCATCCATCCATCCATCCATCCATCCATCCATCCATCCATCCATCCATCCATCCATCCATCCATC